>NC_137776.1:32385468-32905173 GCF_963455305.1 Plecotus auritus
TACAGATACTTCTTTCTCGCTCAGGTGAGGCTGGGTGGGAGTGGGGCCAGGCTCTCAGAGAAAGGGGAGCATTCAGAAAGGGGAGTGTGGGAGTTTGCAGCAGGAGAGGGCAGCATGAGCAGTTGAGAGCCAGGTGCTTGGGGTTTGTGAAAATGGGGAGCAGGAAGCCCTGGGCATGCCCCCCAGATGGGAGGAGTGCCCAGACTAGCCCAGAAGGCCTGCCCCCTCATCCTCCCTGGAGCATCCTTGGGCTCAGTCAGCTCACCTTAGCCCCTCATCCTGGGGAGCCTCGCTCTGGTCCAGGAGCCAGGACTGGGGCCCGTCCTCTAACACCTACAGACCCTGGACGAGTGTCCTTACCCATTTCATCAGACACACCTGAGGTCAACAGGAAACTCTCCCAGGAGTGCATTCAGCAGTGGGGAAGCCGGGATTAGAACCTGGGCCTGTGTGGCCCACAGAGTCACCCTGGGCCGTTGTCACCAGAAACTCAGACCGAGCACAAATCAGAACTCTGATCCCTCGAATCCTGTGCCCAAGGGTCACACTTTAAGGAATTCCATCCCATTTTATGTTTGGACGTAGGTGAGTGGAGAGACCCACTCACCACCATATCCGCAGCTGGCCCACACCCAGCGATCTGCTCCTGCAGCCAGTCTGGGCTTCAGCTAGGCCAGAACTGTTCATGGTCACAGTGACCTTGTGATCAACCCAGACCTGGGGGGGGAGGCAGTGCCCCTCGAACTCAGAGCTGAAAGTAGTTAAGTTAAGGTAGCTCAAAAGAAGAACCTGAAGTACAACAAATGAGGAATCTCAGAGGAATGAAAAGGCTGCGAATTGCCAGTCATTTATGACCCCAGTGACCTCTCCCACCCTTAAGCATTGGCCTTTACCTTGGTCCTCGCTCAGGTTTCCCACAAGGGAAATCACTGAAGAGTTTCTGTTTCTTGGGACTTTCCCCTGGGAACCCGCTGACTTCCCCTTTTGTCCTCCCTCCCCGCAAGGGCTGCTCCCCATCTTTCCCTGGTTTTCACTTTCCTGTGCGGACCCTGGGGCCTTTTCCTGCTGTGGCCACAGCCCTCTCCTCCACCCACTCTGCCTTCTGGTCCCCTTTATTCCCAGCCCCCGCTCACACTCCAGGGTTCCCCACCCACCATGATTCCCAGGGACTGGGGCACCTCAGACTAGCCTCTGGTCTGTGCCCTGGGACCCTGTGATTCATGTGTGCTGACTCACCCCGTAGCTTGCTTGCACGGAGACAGGAGGAAAGTCCTGCCCAGTTCAGGCCAGCTGTCCGGGCACCGATGGAGGAGCCCCTGGAGAATTACCAGTGGGCCCACCCGGTCGGTCCCTGGCCTCGATCATGTCACACTGCCTCCCTTCCCTTATTTTTTCAAAATATATTTTTATTGATTTCAGAGAGGATGGTGAGGGAGAGAGGTCAATGATGAGAGAGAATCATTGATCGGCTGCCTCCCGCACACCCCACACTGGGATCAAGACCACAACCCAGGCATGTGCCCTAGCTGGGAATCAAACCGTGACCTCCTGGTTCATAGCTCGACGCTCAATCACTGAGCCACGCTGGCCTGGCTCCCTTTCCGTATGATGGAGTGACGAGGCCGGCCACTCAGAAAACAGCGTTTGCCAAGGTTTCTCATGAGGCATGGGGCCCAGGGAAGGTGGGGGCTTGTGTGAGGTTGGACATGGAACTGGAATCACAAGGGCTGCCTCTCAGCTCCTCCCCGCCCCCACTTTGCCCCCAGGTCTTCAGGGCCCCACAGCAGGGGGAGGAAAGGTGGGCGAATGCTCTCTGGTGGCGGTATAGGGCGCTGCCTGCCCCGGAGCCCAGCTTGTTCAGTTCAAGCTCCTGTGTTTGCCCTGAGGACCCTCCTGCTCACCCCAGGCTCTTTCTCAGGTGTCTGTCCCTCTGGGTCCTCCTCGTGCTGGTCCACCCCATTTCCCAAGCACAGACTCATGGACCTGAGGTCAGAAGAAGCCTTATTTTACAGATGGGGAAACTGAGGCCCAGAGAGGTCATCCACCTAGGAAATGGTTGGCCCAGCTCACTCTCCCTGACTCCCCACGTTTCTCAGTTTCTCCATCTGTGAAATGGGTCTCACAGTCCCACCCTTCCTGTGTCCTCAGGCCTTAAGAGAGTGAAGTGGTTGGGCAGGTGGCAGTGGCCGTGCCCAGGGCACTGCGTGACCAGTCTGTCTCTCCCCACCTTGCTCAGCTGGCTCGAGACAACTTCTTCCACTGCGGCGTCTTCTACGAGGACTCCCTGTCCTCCCAGGCCCGCACGCGGATGGAGCTGGAGGAGGACGTGAAGATTTACCTCGAAGATAACTACGAGCGCATCAACGTGCCGGTGCCCCAGTTTGGTGGCGGCGACCCTGCAGACATCATCCACGACTTCCAGCGGGTGAGGCCAGCCAGGGGCTGAGGCTGGGGCCCGGGCGGGAAGAGGGGCACCCAGGGGCCGCAGCCCCCTTCCACCAAGAGTCATGAGGAAGAACAGGCGTGAAAGGAGAATGCTGATGGCCTTTGTACATCCTTTGACTGTAGACATAGGGCATGAGTAACTACGGCTTAGCTTTGTTGAGGTTTAAAGACATTGCTGTCATTATACCAGGTGCTAAAGTAAGTTTATAGTTGTGAATATACAAAACACGAAGTTTTTGTATTATTAGTTAGTAATTGTATTATTTTCATACGAATAACTAAACCTACTTCTGCCCTCCCTGCATGGGTAGCGCAGCTATCACTGAATGAACGAGCCACGGATTCTCCCCCGCCACCTGGCAGCTGCAGACGCTGGCTTCGTGGGTCAGGATGTCCCTTTGTATCGCATATTCCTGTGCCACCATGTTTATCGAGGTGCAGCACAAGTAGGGCCTGAGATCGGGGGTTTCTCCCTGAGGGTCCACAGAAGTGGGCCTCCCGGCTTTGATAGCATGCAGTCAGGACATCACTGTGTTCCCCACACCTCAGCTCTGTCACCCCATGAGAAGAGCCCTGTGACACTGAGGTGTTTCACACTTGGTGTCTTTCATCTAGTAAATGAAACACAGGCTGGGAGAGGAGCAGAAAAAAGGGGTGTATCCCCATGGCGGGGGTGGGGTTTCTTCCTTTGCTAGCCAGAGGCCTCTCCCAGCCCCCTCCCCTCCCCCCATGGGCCAGGCCCTCACCTGCAGGGACTGACATGGCCCCCTCCTTCTCCCCAGGGTCTGACCGCCTACCATGACATCTCCCTGGACAAGTGCTATGTCATCGAGCTCAACACCACCATCGTGCTGCCCCCTCGCAACTTCTGGGAGCTCCTCATGAACGTGAAGGTGAGCGGTGGTTTTGGCGGTATCTTGTCCCTCCCTGTGGAGCCAGGCCTGGGGTAAGGGAGGTTCCACGTCCTCACTCTGTGCCCCAGCCCATACCCCACTACATACCTCACTGCATACCCCAGTCCATGCCCCAGTCACAGTGCAGGGAGATGCGGAGGCTCTGCCCTTAGGGTGGGAGGCCAGACGCCCACACACGCAGAATTCAGGGCAGCGCAGGTGGCAGTACTTAGCACAGCAGCACTTGCCTGGGGGCATTAGAAGGCCGAGCTGTGGAGCCTCTGAATGAGGGAGGGGGCATGTGTGCATTTCAGTGTTGGGGGACATAGCTCGAGTGAGCAGAAGGGTGGCAACAGGGAAGTGGGCAGTGAGCTAGTGGAGACCACAGGAGGGGAGCCCTGTGTACTGACCAGAGCCGTGGCCACTCGCTCTGCAGAGAGGTACCTACCTGCCACAGACATACATCATCCAGGAGGAGATGGTGGTCACAGAGCACGTCAACGACAAGGAGACCCTGGGCTCCTTCATCTACCACCTGTGCAACGGGAAGGACACCTACCGGCTGCGGCGCCGGGCAACTCGGAGACGTGAGTGGCCCCTGCCCTGGCTCCACACCAGGCCCGTCCCAGCGTGCTGGCCCCGGAGCTGGAGACCAGTGGTCAGACAGCTCAGATGGCAGCAGCAATGTTAATTGAGCACTTAGTACATACCACGCATTTTACGATCTTTATGTCCTTAAAGAGTATAAGTTATCATCATCATCATCATTATTATTGCTGCCCCTTTTAAAGGTGAGGAAACTGAGGCTCCGAGAAGTTAGTTAATCCCTCTAAACTTTAGAGTCTGAAGTCACACAGCAGGAGGGAGGCAATGCTGGCTCTGATGCCAGCTCCTGAGCGCTCAGCATTTTACTGCACTGCCTGGGGTGAACCTGGGTTTGTTTTCCTGGGCCTCCTCCCCGTCCCCTCTGGTCCCCTCAGGCTCTGAGGCTGGTGGCTTTGTAGCCCAGCCAGTTCTGGGCCAGGACACGGCCTCACTGGGAATTCTCTGTTCCCCGCAGGAATCAACAAGCGTGGGGCCAAGAACTGCAACGCCATCCGCCACTTCGAGAACACCTTCGTGGTGGAGACGCTCATCTGCGGGGCGGTGTGAAGGCCTCCCCGCCCTCCCGGTCCCACCCCTGCCTCTCCTCCTTTCTCTTCCTGCCACTCTCTGGCCTTCCTTCTTCCCCTCTCTTAGCTTGTACTTTGGACGCCATTCCATAGACGTAATGTGCCTCCCCATTCCCGTCCAGCCCTGCCCACCTCCCTGTACCAGAGCCGTGACCTCTCAAGGCCCTCACCTCCGCTGACGTCCCGGGCCTGGGGGACAGAGAGGGCGCCCTGAGATGGTTTCTGTGACCACCATCTTAAAGTTGGGTCCTCTGGGGAGGACTGGATGGAGGGGTTGGGCCCGTGGGGGTCCTGGGCTAAGGGATAGGGTGTGGGGAGGGGTGTGGAGGGGTTCAGAAATGTCTGCACAGTTGGGAAAGTCCCGAAGGTTTTTTCCTTGGATGGCACACTTCCTCCCGTGTCCCAGTTCCCGGGTCTGGGCTGAGGATGGCGGACTGTGCCAGGGATGGACCCACCAGAGCACAAGGGAAGGTGGTTGTCCTGGGGGCCTCCCAGGACTCCCGTCAGTGCCTTCAGCCCACCAGAGGGAGCCTGGAGCTTGGGGGTGGGGATGAGTTGTCAAGCACAATCGTTCTCTGAGTGGAACCAAAGAGGGAGGAGCCAGGGCCCCCCAGGAGTATGGTAGGGTCCCACAGCCACACTGGAACAGGGCAGAAGAGGGTCGCTTCTCCCCCTGGCTGTGGGGCTGAGCGCAGCACTGACGCGCCAAGTGGGTGGGGCTCCTGGCTTCCTCCAAGCTTCGAGCTGTTGTAGAAGATAATGTGGAGGGGAGGGAGAGCCACCTTGTACCTGCACACCCTGCCTCCTCTTTGTTCTGAAATCCGTCCCCTTCTGCTTTGGGGGAATGCACCATTTTTCCTTTTCCTCCTCACTTTTGCATGTTTTACTGATCATTCCATATGCTAACCGCTCTGAGCCCTGAGCCTTGAAGAGGAGGCTTCAACGCCTCCAGTCAGGCTTAGGTGCTCCCTGGAGATGAAACTCTTAAACGCTTTGTATATTTTCTCACTTAGATTTCTTTTCAGAAGTGTCTGTAGAACAATAAAAATCTTTGACTTCTGACTTTGACTTGAAAGTGGCAGGTGGGGGTGGGCAGGGCAGGGGTGCTGCAGCCTGGGGGCAGAGTGGCAGGGGATGGGGTGGGGGCAATAGGCAGGGGCAGCCAGCAGGCTTTGGCGTCTGATGCCTGCAGAGGTGGGCCTGTTCCCTGGTCCAGCCAAGGACCATAGATGTCCCCTCATAAGCCAGGTAGATTCACGTTTTACAGGTGAGGGAGAAGGAGGGGGCTCTGAGGGCTTGCACAACCTGCCCAAGGTTATGCTGCTTCTAAGTGCCTCTAAACCACCCCGGAAGATGACGTCATTATTGCTTGTCCTTAAGCACAAGGACGCTGACGTGTTCTCCACGATTTCTGGGCATTAAGTAACCATGTTGGTGGGGCTGAGCTGAGTTGGGCATGAGTCAGGTCCACATTCTGCAGAGAAGGAAGAGGGAGAGCTGCCCAGAACCCTGACCGAATGAGCCCAGAGGTGGAATGAGGATAGGTACCTTCACTATAGGTCCCAATCACAGGCTCAGGAATCCTGGGAGGGGCATAGAAGGCTCAGGTTAGTACAGACACACCTTTTTCTAAATCTTGCAAAGACATCAATCTAAATGCAATCAATTAAAATGCCAAAAGTTTATTTTTTTAACTTGACTTTCAGTTCTTTTAGGAAAGTATGCATGGAGAATAGCCTCCAGATATTAAGCATTATAAACTTATACAATTAAAGAGTTCGCTGTAGCAAAGGGAATGGATGTGTTGGAGGCCTGGAAGTTGACTTACATTCAAGAAAATTTAGGGAGGGGGGGGACATGAATTCTTTTTAGTGGAACAACTGGGTAACTTTGGACAAAAATTAACCAGGATCCTACTTCCTTGCAACAAAATTCTAGATGGAGCAAAGGTTTTGAGTATGAACTGAAGCCATGAAAGTATTTGAAATGATTTAAAAGATAATCTGGGAGGAGGAAAGACCTTTCTAAAGTGAGACATCTACCAATAACTTGGACTATGAAAAATTAGAACTTACATAGAACAAAACACCAAGGCAAAAGATTTATAAGCTGCAAACTGGGGGAGATGTTGAAACATAGGACATAAAAGGCTATTTTCCCTAATATGCCAAGTTCTTAAAATCATGAAAAATGAACAACTCGGTACATAAAAAGGCAAAGAATATAAACAGGCAGTTCACAGAGAAATACAAATGGATCATAGCTAAACATGAAAAGATGTTTTATTACTGTTAGGTAAAAAATACGAAACAAGAAGGGAGACATGTTTTTGCAGGGAGGGTTCATATATTTTATGTAGCAAAACATTTAAAGTGACAATGTTATCTGTAAATCACTAGTGTGTAAGTTGTGAAGCACAATATATTTTATTTATTTAATTCAAATAACTAAAACTTTTATTTCTTTTTCTTCACCTGTCTCACTGACTAGGACCTGTGGTACCATGGTGATAGTCACAAATCTTGGCTTGTTCTTGATTTTAAAGAGAATTCATTTTGCATATAGTTTTAGATATTGGAGAAATACTCTTTTTAAGGTTAAAGCAGTTGTCTCCTATTTCTAGTTTTCATTTTTAATTAGGCATAGTTGTTTAATTCTTTTATCAAATGTTTCTTCCTTATCGATATGATCACATGTTTTTCCCCTTTAACTTGTTAAGGTGGGGAATAACATTAATAACTCATTTGGTCATGATGTGTTCTCTTGTTTCTATACTATTGGGCTTTGTTTGCTGATATTTTCTTCAGCAGTTTTGGATACATGTTTATTAGTAAGGTTGGCCTGTAATCTCCCTTTCTCACGCTCTCCTTTTCAGGCCTTTGTGTTATTAGAATAAGTTGGGGAGACCAGTTTTGTGGATTGGTTTGGTGTAAGTTTAATAATACCCAGTCTTCTCAAGTATGTACCTGGTACAAGCCCTCTTGTACCAATGGCAGTAAATTGGTGACAAGAGTCAAATTTTAAAATGCAGTGGGTTTGACCCAGCAATTTCACTGCTAGGAATTTATCCTATGGATATACTCAAACAAGTTTACAGAAATATAAGTGGGTACAAGGATATTTATTGTTGTAACAGAAAGAAACTAAAAACAAAACTCCCTCAACTGGGGACTTACTTTTAAAGTGCATATTTTGTTGCCATTACAAAGAATGAAGTAGCTCGAATTTGTGCTGATGTGCAAAGTTCTCCAAGATCTATAATTAGGGTAAGCCCAGGCCAGTGTGGCTCAGTTGGTTGATCATTGTCCCATGCACCAAAAGATCACCGGTTCAATTCCTGGTCAGGGCACATACCCAGGTTTTGGGTTGGATCCCCAGTCCAGGTGCATAAGGGAGGCAACCAATTGATGTTTCTCACATCAATGTTTCTCCCTCTCCCTCTCTCTCTTTAAATCCAATTAAAGAAACATATATAATTAGGGTAAAGTAGTTGGCAGAGCAAAAATAAAATATATATCCCATTTGTGAATTTTCTGAAAGATAGCTCTATGGATGTGCATGTACTGCTTCTGGAAGGATACTCCAAACCATGTAACAGTCATCTCTGGAGGGCAGGGATCTGGAGGCCTCTATCTCTCCTGTCAAGAAGATGCATCCTCTTTATAGTTTAAGTGTGTGTATGTCTCCGTGTACATGTGTACCCTGCAGCCAGGATGGAGGAGGCCTGCTGGCTGAGGAAATGTCCTCACTGTCAGCTAATGGCACAGAGTCACCCAGTTCCCCTTTGGCCCTTGTGGTCTGTCACTGATCTTAGACAGGAAGCCCTATATTAGGCCCAGGTTTGGCCTGAAAAATAGAGCAGTTGCAAATGTTAAGTTGACATAAATAGGAGGCTCTGTAACTGCCTGTGGATGTTGCTATGGAAACTGGAGCCTGGGCAGTCTCCATGGAAACCGTTCTCAACTCTGCCTGAAGGAGTTGCCACCCACGGGTATTGAAATCTTACTTATCAGGGACCTTAGAGCTTCAATAAATGCTAAGGGAGGGAATGGTGGGTTGGCCCCTGCTCGCCCAGGTGGGCTGTAGGCACCACCAGCTGCTGCTGGAGAAGGAGGAAGAGCCACCATTCCCACAGGAGGTGCCCTTATGGGGAAGCAATGTATTCGGTGTCCCGGAGGGAGGAGGGCCTGCATCTGGAGGTCCGGGGACCTGGACTCTGCCACTGACCACCGATGTGCTGTATAGCGGTGGTGGACTAACGCTGGGTCTGGGATCCAGCCCCCTCTGTAAAATGGAGAGCTGAGGCCAAGTCGTTCTGAAGGTCTTTTCCAGCTTTGGTTTGCATGTGGCCTGATGGCATGGGGCTCAGAGGAGGGGAGACCGGACAGTGGCCAGGGCAGGCTTCCTGGGATCACCTGAGCTTCGAAGGCTAGTGAGGAGTGGCAGAAGTGGGAGATGCAGCAGGAAAGAGCAGTGTGCCCTCCATGGGCCAGAGGACAGAGGTAGAGTCCCAGAGTGTGGCTTGGGTTCTGGAAGGGAGGTTTGGAGTTCAGGGCTGGGGGTACCAGGGATGCGTGATGTTTTCCCAAGACGGTGGGTCCACAGCACCAGTGACGCCCTGTTACTGCTAGCATCTCCCTGGCCCTGCTGTGTATCGCACATGCTCCAACTGCCAGAGCACAGAGCAAGAGATGTGAGAGCAAAGGCCATGGTGCCAGCCTCCCACCTGGAGACAAAGAGCCTTTTCACTGGGAGTAACATGTCGGGTCCAGCCCCACTGAAGCGAGGGCTCTGGGCACCTAACGGAGTACTGAGAAGGATGGTGGGTAGCAGTGTGCTAATGGGGGCTGGGTGGGAGGGGCAAAGAGAGAGGGAGGGAAGGAGGGAGGGAGGGGAACCTTGACCAGCATCTTTGTCCAGCATTTACTGATGGGGACCCACTCTTTTTAAGCATATGCCAGGGGCTTTCATTGATTTATTTTGTCTTACATTATCTCTAGGATAGGTATGAATTTCATAACCACAAACTCAGGCATGCAAAAACTGTCTTATCCTACCTAATAAAGAGGGAATATGCTAATTGACCCTCACGCCATTGCAAAGATGGCAGTGCCCACAGCCACAAGATAGCAGTGCCGAGTCCCCTCAGCTCCACCGGGGTGGCAGGCCTTGCAGCGCCTGCCTCCAGAGTCCCCAAGCCCCCTCAGCCCAGGGCCGGCCCAAGGCATAGGCAAGCCTCAGATGGCGGCTGCCCAGCCACCCAGGGCTGCCCGAGGCTCAGGTAACCAGGGCCGGCCAAGGCTTGCGCTGCCAGCAGTGGCAGCAGCAGAGGTGTGATGGGGCATTGCCTTCCCCTGATTGCCTTGTCACCTCCCGCCCCTGAGGGCTCCCGGACTGTGAGAGGGGGCAGGCTGGGCTGAGGGATCCCCCTCCAGAAAATAAATTTTCATGCACCAGGCCTCTAGTTTTTCTATAATAATCTATTTTGTATAAAAACCTATTTTTCAAATTCCCATTTAGTCTGGTGGCAGAAAATGTCATCTTGGTCATTTTGGAGTAAACTACAGTTTTAATCTCAATCAATTAATGGTTCACCCTTTTAGTAGATGTTTATTTTTGTTTCCTGCCCCAGGGCCCTGTATTTGGGGTCTTCTCTACAATGGGGCTTTGATGGGAGACAGCGGCTGCCTCCTAAAATTTCTGTGAATACACAGAATGGGGGACTGTGAAGACCGAGTCACCCAGCATCCTGTGGGCAGAAGGAGGTGGGGGCACCTTTTCTGTGGTTCCATAGCATTCATTGAATCATTGGTTCCCCTTGTCGGCCCCCAATTGCTGACGCTGTTTCTCCAGCCCAGCAGTGGTTCTCTGAGCTCCCCAGTGTCCTGTCAATAACACCTGTCCTCCTAGGTTAGCCAGAATGCTTCCTGTTACTTGAGTCACAGTTTTAGCGAGCTAGAGTACCTTGTGATCAAAAAATAACTTAATTCTTTCTTCCCACTTCCCTTTCAAAACCTGTTCAGTGGGGTTGGTTCTCACCCAGCCTTGAATGAAATCTAAGGTAGATTTCTTGGTTTTGTTTGTTGTTGTGTTTGTGTGTTGTTGTTGTTGTTGTTGTTGTTGTTTTTTTGGGGGGGTCCATCCAAGATCATAAAAATTCCTGGAGTCACTTTTAGGCACAAAAGTCCAATTTCAAGAATGAAAATGTCTAGTTATGAAAACAGTTGAGACTCCAAAGTTCATTGGAAGCTGAAGCTGCTCCCCTCCACCCTCTGAGATGGGCCCACACAGGAAGCCTGTGGCTGGCAAAGGAGATGGTGGTCAGCTTTACCTCCAAGACCCTCCTCCGGGCATGCTCCACGCCCACCCCCCACCCCTCAAGGCTACCCCAGCACCATTGGGTGGGGAACCGGTACAGGACAAGGAGGGGCAGGAGCCGTGGCTGGTGATATCTGGCACCGTTCCCCTCCCTGGGGTAGGTGCTAGTTGGGAGTGTTTGATTCCCCCCATCCTCACTGCTCACTGCACCTCAACGCAGGTGAGCCCTCTGAGCTCCAGTCTTCTTGGGCTGGTCTCAGTGCTTTTGAGACATTCCCCCGTGCTCTGATGCTGGGCTACAACCACAGGGCACCTCTCCTTGCTCTGTGCTCCAAGCAGGTAGCCCCAGCCATAGCGCTGACTGTGAGCGCCTTCAGGAGCTTGTCACACACCAGGTTGTCAGGGGACCCTCCCAACAGCAGGGGACCCATATCAAGCTCTGCACAGCCTCATGGAAGCCCCTCTCACTAGGCCAAAGGCAGCGGCGTGGCAAGTGGGACACGGATTATTCTCAGAAACGTTCTGTGCTGTTAGTGAGCATGGAGTGGGGGATGAACAAGAGTTGCAGGATTGGTTTGGAGTCACTCCTTGGCAAGTCCTCTATTTTGGAATGTCCGACAAGTGGGCACATTCCTGTTTTTTCTCAGATCCCTGAGGGGTGTTAACAGGTTTCCCCTCCTCCTGGACATGTAGCAAATGCATGGAGGTTCTCCACCGGAGCAGTGTTCAGGCATCAGTGTTGGAGCACAGCCCCCATCCTGTGGAACAATGCCAGCATTGCTCACCCCTCCCGACATGAAGCCCCTCCCCACTGAGTCCCATTGCCTCCGGGAGAGTTACTGTTGTAAAACTAGTAGCTGTGTAGGGAAAGGGGGCCATGGGAGAAGAGAAAGAAGTGCTGAGTTCAGGCTCTGAAGGAGACCACCCCTCCCCCCACCCATTCTGCCGGGACCTGCATTCAGGTGGTTCAATGCAGGTAGCAGCAATCTGATGGAGCACCTTGTAATTTGGGAAATGGGGCAGCTCTAAACCAGTCTAGGGAGCAAAAGTCCTTTCCTTTCATTATAAAACTTGATTCTCTAATATACAGAAATGCCCAGTTCATGGGGGGTGGGGCCAGGCCTGGCCTGTGGCAACTGTGGGCTTTGCAATATGGGTGTGTGTTGTGTTGGTGTTTTTTTTTGGGGGGGGGTGGTGGGGGAAGCTAGATGCAGCCTGTTTCAGGAGTGCCCTCTTCTCCCAGGCCTCATGGAGACATCCTAGCCCCTCCCAGCCCGGCAATGCAGATGGAGCCCCAGTGCCCACCCAGGTCGGTTCCCCCCTGGGGGCACCCCTCACAGCAGAGCTGCCCACACAGCCTGCCCAGCTGGCTGCAGAGTCCCCCAGCAGGCCCCAGTTCCCATTCTGGGCCACCGTTACCCAGGAGACCACTGTCACCAAGGCCCCTGGGCCAGGCTATGCTGAGAAGAGATTGTTGCCTCCAAGACAGGAGGTTTTCCAGCTGGATCTAATCCAATTCTGTCTTTGTGCTGTTGTTGTTGCTGGTAATAAAACTCGCATTTGCCAGAACTGGGACAAACACCGGGTAGAAAGAGCAGTATTTCGGTGACATGCACCAAGCCCCAGGGCTTCAGTGGCCCCACTCAGGTGGCCCCTAGCCCAGAGATTTAGATGCCCTGGCTCAGAAGAGCTGTCTTCCACCAGATTTGTTGGGCAGCCCCTGGCCGCCGTCCTCAGGGCAAGCAGGTGAAAACACTCCACACCTTGTGTCCTGGGGAGATCAGGAGGAAACCCCACCACCTCCTCCACGCCTGTCTCCGCACAGAGGGGTGTCATCACAGTTTTCCAAGCTGTTAAAAGAAGTCCTTTGCACATCACTTGGCTCATCCCAGCTATAGACTGAGATGGAACCAAAAAGGAAGTGAGTGAGGAGGTGATGTCAGTCATCTATTCAACAAATGGTTATGAGCCTCCTATGGGCTGGGCCTTGCCCAGGGAATGGGACAGAGATGAGCAGGACACTGGCTCTGCCAAGGCATTTCTCATTTGCCTTGTGCCAGCTCTCCCCTCCCCCTCCTGCTCCATTTGCTGCTTCCAGGTGAGATGCTCTGCACCTCCCCCTTGCAGGCTGTTGGTTGCAGTTTCAGATGCATGGGGGTATTTCTAAAAGGGTGTCCCCTTTGCTCTCTGGATTTCGTCTTTGAATTACAGCTTTCTCCCAGTTTCATTATAGGTATTCCAAGGCAGAAGCACATGGCCAAACAGTTGTACCAGCAGTAACGACTCCTAAATCACGTTAGGCAAGCTCATTTGCTGAGAGTGGGACTTGTTACATCAGCACAGGGAAGGAACAGTAGTGGTAATAAAATATCATATTTAATATGATTATGGTAATTTAACTGGTATGACCTGCTTCACCAACTTAGATTACAAATATGTTCACATTTCTTTTATTGCCCTGATTCAATGGGGCAGGAGGGTTGCCCCAAATTATTAAAAAACAACAACAAAACAACAACAGCGTCCTCCTTAGTCAAAGCAGAGGTCAGTTTTGCTTCCTCACCCCAGGAGGAGGACAGAGTCCCCATAACCCATGGCTACTGTTGCTCCTTGCTGTCACGAGGTGTCACTGCCACCGAGGCTACTGCCCTGGAGGTTGGGATGCTCTTGGTGGTCCAGGTTCAGGTTTAACAGCTCTTTTTTGTCCACTTTCCCACACTCAGCCATTATTTCCCAAGCATGAGCCCTGGAACAGGGAGGCTGGATGGCAAGGGGCATCTGGTATCAGCCACACCCAGCCAGCCTCAGCCCTCCCCTGCTCCCCTGTTCAGATGAGGGCAGAACATCAACCGAACCCCCTTCACTTTAGGAGCCTCTCTGCTCTTCCCTGCTTCTGCTCCTCGGACAGCTAAGCTCGACTTTGCATCTCAGAGATTAGGGTGGGATATGGGTGCCTTTGCTTCCAGAGAGCCCGTAGGAGCCTGGCCCTACAGTGCTGCATCCAACAGGGGTAGGCCAGTGTCGAGAGGCCCCATAGCTCACAGACCCCAAGAGGAAGCGGATAGTACCCTGGTGGCCCCGTTTGCATAACCAAGAAGACACACACACAGAATGACCCTTCTCCAGAGCAAGAACATTGTCCCAGGTGTGCTTATGTTTCTGCCTAATCCAGAAGTTGTTAACCTGGGGATCAGGAGTGGAATTCAGGGGGGTCTTGAACAGGTTGGGCGAAAGACATTACACACTTATTTTTACTAACTGCTAATTGAAACCAGCATTTCCTTCCCTGTGTGCGTAGGCATCACACCACAGTGGTATAGATGGTTCCTGGGACTTTGTCACCAACAGAAACTACAGCTATTTTCATATTACTCCATAGATGTGGAAGATATTTCAAAATATTGTTTTAGCTCAGCTCATGACTAATTCAAAACCATGATAGTTATTAAACTTGTCACTAGACCGTATCCAAGGCCTAAATTAAGAGACACATATATTTCCATATCACAATTTAAAAATTTTGATAATTATATTTTAACTAGAGGCCCAGTGCACAAATTTCGTGCACGGGGGTGTGTGTGTCCCTCAGCCCAGCCTGCACCCTCTCTAACCTGGGACCCCTCGAAGGATGTCAAATTGCCTGTTTAGGGATCGGGCCTAAATGGGCAGTTGGACATCCCTCTCACAATCCAGGACTGCTGGCTCCCAACCACATGCCTGCCTGCCAGCCTGATCACCTCCTAACCACTCTCCTGCCAGCCTGATCGATGCCTAACTGCTCCCCTGCTGGCCCAGTCACCCCTAACTGCCCTCCCTTGCCAGCCTGGTCACCCCTAACTGCCCTCCCCTGCCAGCCATCTTGTGGCGGCCATCTTGTATCCACATGGGGGCAGCCATCTTGTGTGTTGGAGTGATGATCAATTTGCATATTACCACTTTATTATATAGGATACATTAAGTTTCCTTTGAAACCCATTGCATTTTACTTTAAGCATGTAAACTGTTCTGGGGAAAATCCACAGGCCTCTCCAGACTGCAGGAGGTCTCCACGTTGGCCACACAGGGAGCAACTTTTGTTTTAAAAAAATTTTTTTTCAAGGAAGCCCACAGTTCCAAGAAATAATATTGTTAACACAGGTAGCTAGATATTAATAAAAGAAGAGAACATTATCATACATAATCAACTAGGAAGCACAAGCCTACTTATTTCACCAGAAAATTACAATTTCACACACTCAGTGGGGAACCACCTGTCTGTTCCTCCCTCCCACCCTGCTCCCCACATCACTGGAAGAAGGGATAGAAAAATCTATACTAATAAAAGGGTAATATGCTAATTAGACTGGACATCTTCTGGGAGACCTTCCGGACATCCTTCCGGACAAAGCCACAGTGGCGGGGCCAAGGCAGAGGCAGTTAGGGGCTATTGGGCCAGCAGGGGAGAGCAGTTAGGGGGATCAGGCCAGCAGGAGAGAGCAGTTAGGGGGAGCAGGCTGGCAGGGGAGAGCAGTTGGGGGCAATCAGGCTGGCAGGGGAGGGCAGTTAGGGGTGATCAGGCCAGCAGGGGAGCAGTTAGGGGGTGATCAGGCCAGGAGGAAGAGGCAGTTAGGGGCGATCAGGCAGGCAGGAGAGCAGTTAGGAGCCAGTGGTCCCAGATTGCGAGAGGGATGTCCGACTGCCAGTTTAAACCAGCAGTCAGACATCCCCCAAGGGGTCTCAAATTGGAGAGGGTGCAGGCCAGGCTGAGGGGACCCGCCCCCACCCCTGCACGAATTTCATGCACCGAGCCTCTAGTAAAACAATAAAGAGGGTGGTGCTTCTATGGGGCGTGGGCAATAGGAGCCAAAATGGCAACCATAGGGGCCCAGCAGTTTAACCTGGGAAAGGGTAGGGAGTGGACTCATCAGAAACCTGGAAAAGCTTGGGAAGCTGAGCAGTGTTTTTGAAAAAGCTCCTGGTCCTTCCCAGGCTCGGATAATATAATCCCAGGGAACAAAGCCCTCCCTGCCCCTGCCCCCAACACTCGCTTCTCTGTTCTTACATTCTCTCTCCTTAGTAACCAAGTGGCCTGAGCAGCCCTAGGGACTCCAAACACAGGCTCCAGGCAGGAGCTTGGACACAGCAACAGCAATGGGTCACAGCTGGGGGCAGCGTTAAGCTACCTGGATAGGGACTGAGACCACTTAGCAGCCACCTGAGGCCACTGGACTGCAAAGGACTAACTAAGCTTTAATATGGCACAGAATCTCTGGACATTGGCCCTATTTCTGCCCCTGATTTTCCATGGAAGGATGGACAGAGATGGGCTATTGGGAACCCAGGGACAGCCTTCTTTTCGCACACAAATAAACCTTACCACCAGACCTCATCCTCCCTTGTGGGTCCCCGAAAATGCTTTTTCCCGGAACACCATAAGGACCCCACTGATAAAATTTATTGAGCCCTTGCCATGTGCCAGACATTTCTAACCTGTTGTTGCATTCCAGGTAGAGCTGTCATTTCACTGAGTCATGGTACACTGAGTGGGGTAACTTGGCCACAAGTGCACAGCAGGTCAGGGTTGAAGCCAGGAGTCAGCCTTGACCTTTTGACCCAGGGCCCCCACTTTCACCATCCTCGGGAAGGCTTCCTCCAAGACCCTGGGAAGCCTGACTTGAGTGTAGCTCACCCTGGGTGGTGGATGCCCAGAGCCAGCTCAGGCGAGGGAGGGAGGTGGTTTCAGGGAGTCCAACTTCAGCCCACTGGGGGTGGCAGTAGCCTGCTCTGCTCCACAGGCAACAAGCAACCGTCAGCTCCCCAAGGCCACCCTGGCTCCCTGCCCCTTGCAGACTTGGATAAGCCTGACTGGAACCCCCATGTCACAGTCTTAAGGGTGAATGGAACCCTCCCATGACAACTACTCTTCCAAGGCTGACACCTTTCTGGATCTCTCTTTCCTGGGGCTCCCCTCCCTGTTTCAATGTTTGCTCATACCAGGCACTGCCGATTTCTCATCGTGTACTAGAGATTCTCCAGGTCACACATGCCCTCTGTCATCTTTCTGTGTTTTTTTCCAGCTTCCTGAACTTCTCTGGTTTCTCTTCCTCCTTCTTCCCTTTTGAAAGCAATAGATTCTCACCCCTTTCTCTCTGGGAACAGCTTCTCCCACTTTTACCTCCAAGGACTTTCCTAAATACTTCCCTTTCTGAAGGGGAATTTTGGTAAATAACATTTTCTCAATTTCACTAACATCTCATTACTAAATTGGGTCCTGCCTTAGTTCGGGCTGCTATAGGGCCAACAGAATATCACAGACTGGGTGGCTCAAACAACAAACTTGAATTCCTCACAGTTATGGAGGCTGAAAGTCCAAGATCAGGGTGCCAGCATGGACGAGTTCTGGTGACAGCCCTCTTCCTGCCCTAGACTGAAGATTTCTCACTGTGTCCCCAAAAGGTGGAAGGAGCAAGGGGTTCTCTGGTGTCTTTGTTACAAGGGCATTAATCCCATTCATGAGGGCTCCATCCTTATGTCCTAATCACCTCCTAATACCATCACATTGGAGGTTAAGATTTCAACATATTAATTTTAAGGAACACAAACATTCAGTCCATAATAGGCCTCTCAACTGAGGGGAAAAGCCGTGGGTAAGGTGGTGTGCACACTTGGTCCTTGGAATTGGACATCACTCATTCATATCATTGATACTGTGACTTTCTCTTCTGGTCCTCTGAGTATCCCGCTACCTGGAGCTGCAGAGCATCAGTTGGACACTGAGAAAGCCAGCCCCCCAGCCTGCCCTGCCCCTTCAACCTACCCACTCAAGGTGGGGCTCTGCCCTGTTCTGTCCGTCCTGTCCCACGCAGGAGGGACACACATGGGTGGCTCAGGAAGTACAGTGTCAGCTGAATTGAGATGAAGCAGAAAGTGGCTCCATACACGGACAGCAGGGGGCACTGCCCATCAGGACCGCCAGGCACAGCACCTGCTGGTAAGAAGAGTGGGCCTGGTAAGGAAGCTGGGCTGTGTGAAGAAGAAATCCCTGCAGACCTGTTGAGGGGAGCATAGAGGAGTGTGGCCAGATACGGGGAGGTTAGAGCGCCACCTCCCCAAACCTGGTTCCTAGAAGACCCCCCAAAGTGGCAGACAGCTGGAGGGCGCCTCAGGCTTGAAGGAGAAGACCACTTAACACAGAGGTGTCAGAGACGCAGGCATGAGCCTCATCGGAAGGCCTGTTAAACCCTGCTAAACGGACACAGTGGCTGTGACCAATGTGAACTGGATACATAGGCCTCTGCAAATAGTTCAACCATTGGGGGACACTGCCCTAGGGCTTGTGCAGGGTCCTGGGAGGGGGAGGGGACCCTAGGGGATGGAGCTGGATGAGCCAATGAGCTCAGAGGGGGTTACATTCAATTTGAAGAAACAAAAGAAGTGCAGAGTAAATCCATATGCAATGGGCTGAATTGTGTCCCCCAAAACTCACATGTTGGAGACCTAAACCCCAATGTGACTATATTTGGAAATAGGGCCACAGGGAACACACTTTGCTGAGGACATTACACAGCCACCCTCCCCTTGCACCTTTTGCGAGACTGTGGGTGCCCTGGGGAGCCTGGGGTCTCAACAGCCTCTCTGCAGACAGCATCTTGGTTACGCTTGCTCAAAGGCTGCCTGAGATCTCAGGGTGAACTCGGGGGGCCCTCCACCAAGCAGAACTCATGTCAGGCTTTGAAGTGATAGCACTTTGGATCCCGGCTCTGAAACTTAAAAGAGCTGAGGGCCAAGTTTAGGTCACGGCTCACAGTTCAAGCACCCGGGGGGCCCCTCCTGCAGCAGCTTAGTGAGGGGGATACATCTCACAGGCTCTTGGCGGGGATGGGATGCTCAGTCCTGAACTGGGGAGAAGCTCCCAGAGTCCACCTTCACGTGCTATACACACCCTTCAATGCCCATTCACAGCTGTGTCCTCGGCTCATTAGAGGAGCCGGCTCTGGGTGGAAAAGCAAGAGGTGGCAGGGGGTGCTACCCCCAAAAGCATCACTTTTGTGGGTTTTGAGTCCCCTGGCCCCTCAGCAGTAGGGTTCTCACAGTGGCCTCAGTTGCCTCTCCCTGGCCCTGGGTGGTTGCTGTTCACAGCACAGCCTATTGTCTAGGATGCATGGAGAGTAGTGCGGTGTGGGCAGCTCCTCCAGGTCCACACGGTTCCTATGTGGGGACACTTCCCTCCGTACCTAGGGACTGTTCTGCAAGCCAGCCTGTCCTCACTTCCACACAGTTGCCCTTCTCGGTTTCTGTCCTCACCGATCCATTAACAAAATTCTTAACCTCCATTAGTCTCCACAGTCACCTACCAAGTCTCAGCCATTTCAAACTGCTTTGCAATGACTGATTATTTGTGGCAACTTGCTACAAGGCTGTATCTTACTGTTCCAAATGCCACTAGTATCCTGCTGCAGCTGTACAGATTAATATAAGGATTTTCAGCTTCATAGGGTCCCCAGAGAGGGATTCAAGAGGAATATAGTTGGCAAATGCAGCTCCTAGACGAGCATTCTCCACATCACATGCTCCCCAAGGGCTAACAGTCCAGGGAGGGTGAGTCCTTGTCCCTGAGGGGATGTGGCTCCTGGGTTAGCAGAAGATGACTGTTGTATTAGCCTTCTGGGGCTGCCATAACAAGATACCACAGACTGGGTGGCTTTAACAATATGAATTTAATTCTCATGGTTCTGAAGGCCCGAAATCCAAGAACTAGGCACCAACAGAGTTCATGTCTGCTAAGGGATGTCTCCTTGGGTTGCAGATAGCCACCTTCTCCCTGTGTCCTCACATGGCTTTTTTCAGTGGGTGCAGGTGGAGAGACAGAGAGGAAGGCAGTGCCCTGGTGTCTCTTCTTACAAGGGCACATACATCATGAGGGCTCCACCCTCAGGACCTCATTTAATCTAAGCATCTCCTAAAGGTTCCACCTCCAATTATCATCATATTGGGGTTAGGGCTTCAATATATGGATTTTAGGGGAACACAATTCAGTCCAGAGCAGCTGTTGAGGAGTAAGGATGTTCATAGTTAGCCATCAACACCCAGGCTGTGAGCAGGCTGTGCTCAGGAGTGTGAGGAGCTCAGGAATGTGAGGAACTCAGGAGAAAGGAGTGGCCCAGGCCAGTGCCTAGCAGTTCTTCACGTTCTCCAGGAGGTCTGGACAGGTTAGTAGGATTCACATGTGAGGAGCCACGAAGGAAAATTAAGATCCAACCTGGAAGAGTCAGACCCATTTGACGGTGGTCAGGAGGAGGAGTCAGCAATGGAGGGCTTCCGGAGAACTGGCTGTGTCTTCACTCCATCAGTGGCCAGCAGGTCTTCTGTGCTGGGCCATGGTGTATGCAGAGGAGCCAGGGCCTTTGAATGCAGCTCCAGTGTCATGGTAATGGGACCAGATGGCGGGAGAAGGGGTGGACCCAGCACTGGAGGGAGCAGAGGGCTTGTGGGGTCTGCGTGGCCCAGTTGCTACTAGAGAGAACCAAGTAGAGTCCAAGGTATGGGGAGTTGCAAGGTGTAGGGTCTGGCTCCTGACCACTTGGGACAGGCCCCAGCTGTGCCTCTGGGCCAGGCCTGAGGGCAATTCCCTATGCTTTCACATTGGTGTCCAGGTGGCCACTTTGATCTGGTCCCTTCTTGGTTCTTTGGACCTCGATTGTTGGGTCACCTGGCAAAGACAATCAGGAACCAGCTCTTCCCTGGAGCCAGGAAGTACAGCCCAAGACAAGGTCATACAGCAGATAAGAATCTATTTATTTGGCAAATCAGATTAATCAACTCATTTTTTCCAATCAATTGTGTTGGTTTCACACATGTACAAGTAACAAGTTTGTCTCAGATTTTCTAGCAGTGCTAATAAGGTCACATTTATGCCCAAACACCTCCAAGTTCTACTGACTTTAGTAGCAGGAATTTCAACCTTTTCCAAAGCTAAGTTCAAGGTTTCCCAACTCACTAGCTGCACTTGCTGCAGAGCTGGGCCCTCGGAGGCATCTGTACCCTAACCCTGACCCTGACTCTCTGCCCCTTATTTGCCTTCTAGGTCCAAGTGCTAATCAGGGCTGGGCTCGGACCCAGCAAGTAGACCCCCTGCAGAACAGCCTGGCTGGCAGTGCTGGGCCTGTGCCCACTCTTGAGGATCCTGAGGAGTCCTCTATGACTTGTAGGCCAGGATGAGTCCTCCCAGGGAGAGAGAAGAGGCCCCTTTCCTCCCCCTCAGTGTACTGAGATTGGTCCCCAAGGTTCACCCACCAGTCCACAGTTGTCACATCAACCCAAGACTGTATTCCCCTCCAAGGACCTACACTTTATATGGGCACAACTCCTAAGTCAAGAGTCTCCTCCACGCTCTGTCAGCTGGACAGGGTCATGCTGCCCACAATCCAAGATTTTGTGCTTATGAACAACATTGGGGATAACAGGTGGTCAGACCCTGCTGTCCCTTTTCTGTTAGGAAGACTGCCTGGCCAGCACACTGGTAGATACAAATGCAGCATGAAGGGTGCCACTCACCTCCACTGGGTAAGCTCCCAGTTCCCAATGCAAAGAGAGAAATTGGAGGAGGGGTGGTCCGTAATTTCACTCTCCCCTGGGCTCTGACCCCAGTTGTATCCCCAAATGTCCTGCTGGATACAGCAGCCTGGCTTTCTGACATAGCACAGGTGTGTCTCCGTTCAGGATGGCCATGGGACAGTGCAGCCTGAAAGCAGGGTGAGGAGCATTCAGGGCTTGGGGAGGCTGGACAAGACTCATTTCTGGGTCTGTAGAGCCCTGACCCTGGCCGCTGGTCCCTGGAGGTCCAGTTTGAGGGGCAGGAGCCTCTGGTTCTGGGCAGATCAATCCTCCATACCCATTTCCACCCCTGTATTGATACTTCCACCTTTCCCTCCAGCCCACAGAGTGCAACTCACTACTGAGGCAGCTGCAGGGAGGCAGGGGAGGGGCTCCCGCCCTTTCATGGATGTCAGTCAAGTTGAGGACTCTCAGGCAGGAAGCAGCTCGGCCCTCCATCCTTCCTGCTCACTCCCACCTTCTCACAAAACTCTATGTCATCACACAGTGGGCAATCACCCAACCTCACCTCCTCCTCCCATTAGGTTTTATCTAAACCACCCTCTTCCTCCCCCATGATCACCCCACCCTCCTATACACCACTTGGTTGTGGAAGCCTCTTATCCCACAGGTAGAAGGTGGTTGCTCTTCTTCCGAAAAACCTTCCCCTTGTCTCATTTGTTGCTTTTCATCCCACTCACTCAACCCTCCAAAACCACCCCACAATCTAATTTACCCTTGCAATCATTTGGCTCTCTGGAGCAGCTGAGTCATCGAAGGCTTTCAGCTGTCACTGCTGCTCCTTCTCAGATCATGACAGGAGCCCCAGCCAAGTCATGACTCAACAGTTTACAGCCTCCAACCAAGAACTGCCAAGAGCCTTGTATCCTCAAGATGGTTCCTCCATTCCTGGCTGACTCATTTTCTCCCTCCCAGCCACTGGAGAGGACAGCTCCGTGAACACACCACTGTGGCCAGCTGCCCAGCCAGGACTCAGGTGGGCAAGACACACATGTTCTTTATTCTCCTCTGGCTGAACCAAATCAAGCCTGACTCTGTCTCATCGTTCTCAGGGAAACTACCAGGTGTACCGGTTAATAATGCGGATTTTTTTCCAATAGATGGAGTTACACATATGTTGATATATATGTGATTTGATATGTATGCTATTTTGTTGTATTGACAACAAGCTTCAAAACTTCATATGTCAGATTCTCTGAAGGTGTTAACATCATAGATATTTTTACGCTTAAAAATGTTGAATTTCGTGCCAAAAGAAGAGCATTTGTGGGAAGTTTTAATTCATTACTTTATTTTGAAGAAAAGTGCTGTTGAAAGTTATCATATACTTCGGGAAGCTTATGGTGAACATGCTCCATCTCAAGATACATGTGAACCCTGGTTTAAACGCTTAAAAAGTGATGATTTCTATGTGAAAGACAAAGAACGTCCAGGTCAATTTGAACCACACTTTGATCGTAAAACGACCAGAAGATACAGCAAAGTAATTTTGCTTCATGGTAACGCACCATCACACACTTCAAAACCAGTTAAAGACACATTAAGAGATCTTGCCTGGGAAGTATTAACCCACCTGCCGTATTCACCAGACCTTGCTCCTTCAGATTACCGCTTGTTCCAGTCGATGGCACACGCACTTTCTGAGCAGCACTTCAAAATGTACAAAGTAGAAAATTGGGTCTCTGAATGGTTTGCCTCAAAACAAGAAAAGTTCTATTGGGACGGTATCCACAAATTACCTGAAAGATGGGGGAAATGTGTAGCTAGCGATGGACATTACTTTGAATAAAGCACTTTTGATGTTTCTCTTGAAATTATAGTGTTTTCTTTGATTACAAAATCTGCATTATTAACCGGTACAACTGCTAAGTCTAAAGAATAACTTCCCAGTCTGTTCAAGATAGCAAACTAGTCATATTCAGGAATTTCCTTTCTCCCAGGCTTGTTACCACTGCCTCTCCTCCCCCAAACATGCGCTAAAACTTCAGGCAATGGACACCCCTGTGGCAAAGGGGGAAGAGCTGCCCTTGGCCTGTCTCCTTCCTTCCCCAGGTGTATCCTCATGGATCTCAGGTCTCACCAACAGCTATCCACTCTGACCCCACTACTTCCACAAAGTATCTGCAACTTCACCATAGCCTGGTCCACACCAGCCCCTTCATTCTTCTGCAACCTTTTCGTGGGCTTCCCAGGCCTTTCAAAAGCCCATAAGAAACTTGGGGCTCTTTGTGTGTACTTGATCTGCTCTGATCATCCCACTTGCTATCATCTCTGCAAGGTTGTTGGCCAACAGAGCCCCAGAAGGGACTGGAAAGTACACAAGTCTGCTCCACCCTGGGATCCTCAAACTAAAGAGGAGCTTGATCCATCCCTATCACTGCATCTCGGCCCAGGATACCTGCCATCATGACTGACTTTCTTGATTCTCTCTCCTAACTCCACTCTCTCTTCCTTTCCAGAATCTTCTGATCTAACAAGAGGTAGGGGAGAGTTGAGAACCAGCCTTGTCCATATGGACTCATCTTCTTCCTCAATTATTCTGCCTCATGCTTTTCGGACTTAGAAATCAAGAATTCACCTAGTTCTTAGGTTCATCAGGAATCCCCAAACGCTGGGTGATTTATGTTGCACTGTCTGGGTGTGGCGGGAAGGTCTTTGGGGCATACTGAGCAGGCACAGCATTCAATGAGCATCTAAAGGGAAAGCACATCAGTCAAAGCACCATGTATCATCACACCACAATACAGTCTTGGGATGGGATATCTGCTCCTGGAATTCGGGGCTGGGGTTTCCTTCCTCTGAGCAGGACTTTCTTTTCTTAGCCTCTGGTGGTCATGGTATCCCAGAGGGCCAGCTGGCCTCCAGAACGCTGGAGGGCCATGATGCCTGTGCGGAATTCTTTGATGACAAAGTAGTAGCAAAAAACATCCAGGCAGCAGTTGATGTTGGAGAGACACATGGACAATTGTAAGAACAAGCTGATGTTCCACTTAGCTCTGCACTCCACAATAAAGTCATTCCTCACCAGGAACTGCAAGAAGAAACCGAGGTGGATCGGGAGAAAGGAGACCACAAAGACAGCCAGACTGGATGCAATAGTCCAGATGCAGGCCCTCTGCTGGCCCCAGTCTTGGCTGTGGTCCAGACGGCCAACCAGAATGTGAATGCTCCTGAAGGAGCAAAAACCCATGATGCCCATGGGAAGAAGGAAGCCAAACACCTCGAGAGGGAAGAAGACCTTGGCACTCCAGGTGTCATCGGACATATTGTGGAAGCATGTGTACCCGTTTTCCACTTTCCCATGGAAGTTGTAGATGGGGATACTCCCTACCCACACCAGGACCCAGATGGTGAAGCAGATCCCAAAAATCTTCCTAGGGGATCGGCAGTGGCTGACCAGGATCGGGTACCGGATGGCCAAGAATCTGTCCAGGCTGATGAAGCAGATTGTGAAGACACTGCCATACATGCTGATAAAGTAGAGGCACTCCACAAATGTACAGAGAGATTGTAAGGGATCCTTCACGTGGCCCAGGGCAACCTTGAATGGGAGCGAGAGCACCAGCAGGAGGTCAAAAACCGCCAAGTTGATCATGTAGATGGAGGTGGCAGCATACTCCGGCCACCTCTTCTTCAGGAAGGTGCGGAAGCGTCGGATGGCCAGCACATTGAGAAGTAGACCCAGGAGGAAGGTGGGGATGTGCACCACCAGCTGCACGGTTCTCATCAGCTCATCCACGTCACGCAAGGAGCAATTCTTGCTTTCATTTGGCTGGCTCATGTTCTTCCCTACAATATCAACAATAGATTAGATGAAGTTCCTCTTGATCTCTAGAAGTGATGGATTCATATGACTTTGTCAAGAATGATGAACACTTCCCCTTTATCACCCAGCAATTGAATGCTCATTGAATAACCATTAGAAAACATAGGGAATAAAAATTATCTCTAATTCTGCTGCCTAGATGTAACTGTTTCTACTCTCTTTTCACACACACACTCACCACATGTGTGTGCCTTTTTCTTTTACAAAAATAAAATTATGCATGAACATTTGTCTTTTTTTTTTTTTCCCAATCAAAACTCCCTCTGTTGAAAGAACGGCACAAACCTTGACCCAAACCGGTTTAAGCAAAGAGAGAAACTATATATATAAAAGCCTAAGTGACCGTCTGACCGGTAGCTATGATGTGCACTGACCACCAGGGGGCAGACGGTCAATGCAGGAGCTGCAGAGCTGCAGTGACTTGGCAGCTGTGGTTCTCAGATGACGCACCAGGAACCAGAGAGGAGGGAGCCCGATTCTCAGGTGCATCACCTGAGAACTGCCCTCTTGCAATCTGGGACCCCTCGGAGGATGTCGGAGAGTCAGTTTCAGCCCGATCCCTGCAGGCCAGGCCAAGGGACCCCACTGGTGCACGAATCCGTGCACTGGGCCTCTAGTTTAACATAATGGAAAACATGAAAACACAAGACAGGGCTAACTTGAGCTCCTCTTTCCCTCTTCTCTTTTCCACCCACATTCCCGAAGGTTTGACAGAGTTCACCCTGCCTGACTGTAGGGCTGGTCACAATCAGCGCATCACACTCCTCTGAACTCAGTGACTGGGTCGTTGGTTCAGGGATGGACACCTGACTCACACAGAGGTGATGAAAAGCAATGAAACTCTTGCTTGGGTTTCTAGGCAGGGGGTTGGGACTCTTTCTGTAGGATTCGAAGTTGGGAAGATGTAAGGTGTGGAGCTGCTGTAACTTCTTGCTATCTCATGGAGAAAACTAGACAGAAATGGAGAAATATGGAAGAGGGAAATGAAGTAAGGGCCTGAGGTCTCCACAGGGCAAAGAAAGGCCTTGAGACAGGTGAACGACTAGAACTGGTCCCAGGGTCAAGAAGACCAAGTCTGCGGGCATGACTGCACAGGGCTTATGTGACCAGGTGTATGTGTGGAAAATAGACAAGATTTGGCTGTCAGTATTCTCCAGTAGGACCATCCTAAAGGTCACATTAAAATTACTGACAGACTTCAAATGGGAACTTTTCAAATGATAATCTTTGAGGCCAGAGAAAACATTCTATGGACTGGCAAAGGGGGGAGGGAGTGTGTGGGGATAGGAAGAGATTAACCAAAAGACTTATATGCATATATGCATAACCCATAGACAGACAATAGTGCTGTGAAGGCCTGGGGAGGGAGCAGGAGTGGGGTGGAGAAGGTCAATGAGGGGAAAAAAGAGGATATCGGTAATACGTTTAACAATAAAGATAAATTTTTTTTAAAGCACAAAATAAATTCTAAGTATTATTTGAAAAAAGTACATCATTAAATAGAATTCAAAGAGACATTGGTAAAGATACATTGTAGTGGCAAACTTTAATATACTACCGATTTGAACACATCAAAAAGGCAAATATAAATTAGGATATAGAATTATATAAGTAGTATAATGAATACAATTTAATTAGTAGCTCTTGGATTTGGTTTTAAACCAAATATCGAATAAACAGTTGCCAAAATAATTCTCTGCCCAGCAAGAATAAAACCTTCCATTAAAAAAATAAAAGCGGAAATTATGTTGGCTATGTTCTCTGACCACAATATACAGAAACCTAGGAAATAAAAAATAGAATTGGCTATTTACAAATAAGTCAGAACTACAAAACAAAACTCCTGGGATATAATCTGAAATGACAAGAACTTTCTGAATTGGTTATTTAAAAATATATATATCAGGATGCAGCCAAAACTATTCTGAGAAATGCATAGCCCTAACAGCTTTTTTTCCTTTGTATGAAATGTTTTGATTAATTATGAACCATTGACCAATGCAGACTTTAAGCCTGAATATTTCTTCCTTCCTATGTAAAACCAGATCATTAACACTGTCTATTTCAAGTAAGACAGAATACCACAGTGTGAATGCAAGTAATAGTAACGTCTGCTTACACATCTGCAGGCTTCACTAAAGTTAAGAACTAGAGCGCTCCCTGTTTCTTAAGTCAGCAAAGCAAATTCAGTTACACATTTTTCTGCTCATAGTTTCAGTCAAAATACAACAAATACTACTTTGCATCTCAATAGCACTTCTTATCCATCACACAAGCCCTTTTGCAATATTCTCTACCCTCAACATTCTTGTGAGGTAGTGAAGGGAGGGAGCAAGGACTTGTTCTTTTTTTAGGGGAAAAAACTTAAGGTGAATTTTGAACTCAACCTTGGCAACGTATTGGAAATTATCTGGAAAGTTTTAAAGAATCCTTATGATCATGTCATATCCCAGACCAACATCAAAATCTTAGGGTATGGGACCCAAGTATCAATATTTTTTAAAACACACATGACTCCAAAGTACAGCTAAGATTGAGAACTATTGGGTTAGATGATTTATAGTCAATCTTTAAGGGCAACTATCTTCTACCTAAATGTTCTCTCAGCACCAGTGAAAAAGAGATTCCATTTCCTTGAACATTGTAGCAGTTTGCTTTAATATTCTGTACTGTTGGTCTCCAGTAACAAATTCATTTATCAGGTTATAAATGAAGGCTCTTCATTCCCCAATGCTTGTGCTAAATATGAACCTCCATCTTATAAATTTTGCAAATGGGATATTAGGGAATTTAAATATTTTAGATAAGAATAGCTCGTCGTTAAATATTTAGGCACCTTTGATTCTAGGTTCGATATGCAATAACTATGCTTTTGTTTTCCATTTGGCACCTTCAAAACTTCGTTACAAAATGAATGTTTACTAATAAGACCAAACAGAAGTTATAAACAAAACTCTCAGCAAAAGCTCTTGGAATTGGCTATATCAGAACCTTGGCCTTGTAGTTCTGCAATACCTCGCTGTTCTCATCGCTGTGCAGGCAGCGGTACCAGCGCTTGCACCCTAGGGCGCAGCTCCGCAGCTCCGACAGCTGCAGGGAAGAGAACCCCAACTCAGGTACCTGGCTGGGCAGCCGGTCGGCCCGCAGACCCAGAGCCCAAGGTCGCCCCCGCCTCCCTCCCCCCGCGCCGGCCCCCTTCCAAGCGGCGCTGCCATCGCCTCACCAGCCATCCCCAGAGCAGCCACCCACCCGCTCCCACTCCCGTGCAACAGCTTTAGTCCTTTTTTTTTACAAAAGGAAATTAAATAAACAAATTAAACACTCAACTTGAACATTTAGCATTTAGAGAAAAAAAAGTGGTAGAGAAATCAGAAATAAAATTACAAAGATTAAAACTGAAATAAATGAATTTTAAAAGGAGGAAAATACCAGAATTAATAAATTTAATAGCTGGTTTCTGGGGGAGGGGAGTAAATAAAACAAAGCATATATCTCCAACAACTATGATAAAGAAAAAAGACTCAAATGACCATAACTAGAAATGAAAGAGGAAGTGTTTAACAGTGGTTCTCAACCTTTCTAATACAGTTCCTCATGTTGTGGTGACCCCCAACTACAAAATTATTTTCATTGCTACTTCATAACTGCAATTTTGCTACTGTTAATGAATCGTAATGTAAATATCTGTGTTTTCCGATGGTCTTAGGTGACTCTGCTAGCGGTTCTCAACCTGTGGGTCACGACCCACAGGTTGAGAACCGCTGCTGTAGAGATATTTACATTACAATTCACAGATATTTACATTACAATTCATTAACAGTAGCAAAATTACAGTTATGAAGTAGCAATGAAAATAATTTTATGGTTGGGGGTCACCACAACATGAAGAACTGTATTAAAGGGTCGCGGCATTAGGAAGGTTGAGAACCACTGGTAGAGGAAGAGAAGAGAAAAAATAGAAATAAACTACCTTATCACGTGAGTGCTAATCCATTAAAAAACCTTAATGCAGTTGATGATTTGGAGGCAAAACATAATCTACCTCGATTGATACAAGAGTGGACAGATAAGTATTGATTGATTAGACCAACAACCATGAAAGAAACTGAGAATGCTATCAAGAATTACTCTTAACCAGGCTCGTCTAGCTCATTTAAAATGTCAAGAAACAGTTAATTTCCATACTCTAAAAATTATTTCAGAACATAAGATAATATTAATGAATTTGTGTTATTAAATCAACTTACCCGAATATCAAAACTTGACCGATGTAGCACAAAAGAGAAAAGCTATTGTTCAAATGACCAAATCCGTTTCAATGTTAGGAAATCTACTAACATTGTATTAACATTGTGTATTACATCATTAAAGCAAAAATGAAAAACCCTCTGCTTTATCGGTAGGTAGTTTTTACACAAAAGTCGTTTAAATGAAAGGATAGAAGGATACTTCTTACACATGATAAAGAGTAACCTATTCACATCATTGGCCAACTTTGCATTTAATGGTTAAAACAAACAAACAAACAAACAAACAAACAAACAAAAACAGTCGTTTTTGTTGAAATTGCTAATAAGACACTTCCCTATACCCAGAAGTTCCAAAGATGCACTAAGACAATGGAATAAATAATAGAAATGGAAGGTTTGGTCAATAAATGATGTTGAAACTATCAGTAAAAACCAACTTAGATCTCCATCTCACACTGTATAGCCAAAGAAATCCCCAATTCATTAATGAATTAATTAAATTTAAAAAAATCAAGCCATAGAAAAAGTAGATGAAAATTTAATGGACAACTTATGGAAGCAAGCTCTTTGTCACCTTAGAATGATTAAAAAGCAGAAGAATTAAAAAACCAGACACAACAAGTTTGCACAAAATTTTTTAAAAAATTTTTTTGTTAAAACATTTTAGCATCAAGTAATATGCTGGAGGAAAGAAAATGCAATAAATGTTAGATGAATGATGTTCTTTCTCTATGAAGAATATAAAAATGTATAATATCAACATCCTCAATAGATCAACAGATAAAGGGCAAAACTAGACAGTTCTCAGAAAAGGATTTAAAAAGAGATAAAATTTTTTGCTTATCGAATTTAAAGAAGCTGGTGAGGATTCCATGAGACAGTCACGGATATGCTGGTGAGTATACAAATTAATATACTTTTGCGGTTTGATGACTTATATTATGAACCATAGAAATAATATTTGTCTTTCATCCATTGATTCTGAAATTTTACCTTAAGTAAGTTATGCAAAAGAAGGAAAAATTGGGTACAGAAATATGTTCATTTTAACATTTTTCTGGTAGCAAAACACACACACACATATTTAAATACCAACAACAGCTTATTTTCACTTTGGTAAATCTAATCCATGGAAACATTTTCTGTCTGTGTTGTGTTTATACTGATTATGTTAAGTACAAACTCCACAAACTGCAGAATTGTACATTCAGAAAATGATTTCAACTATGATTTTTTTAAAAAACACCCATGCTTAGATGGGGAAAAACCTAGAAAAAAAATTTCCATATGTTAAACATAGGTTACATTCTCATTGCGGGTGATTTTTAAATCTTTTACCTTTTTCTCTTATCTTTGGTTTATGTGGGGGGTGTATTTTTTTAAAATATATTTTTATTGATTTCAGAGAGGAAAGGAGAGGGGGAGAGAGATAGAAACATAAATGATAAGAGAGAATCGATTGGCTGCCTCCTGCACACCCTATACTGGGGATCGAGTCCTGACCAGGAATCGAACCTCGACCTCCAGGTCTACACTCAACCACTAAGACACGCTGGCTGGGCTGTGTGTGTATTTTTAATTAATTAATGATAATATGAAAACAATTTTAAAAAATTAATGTATTAAATATTGGAGAAAAAGAAGAAAAATAATAGCTTTGACTTCCTGTCTTGGTGTGTGTTTGAGGCAGGGGTGGGAGGGAGGTTACACAAAATTTAAAGAAATGCATTGAACTAACTAGTGCTCAGCTGACGAGGCAGAATCTTGGCAGGTCAAAGATGAACATTTCAACACATAGCATCTGAGAACAAAGCATGAATGACAGAGAATTGCAAGGGACAGGTAATTGAAAGCAGGTGCCACTTACAAGATGAGAAAGGCATCAAGAACCTGATTATTGATAAAAAGTTTCACCTGCCAGCAGTTCAGCTATTACATCATAAAAATTGTACCTAACATAAAGAGTAAAGAACAGTATATGAGACGAAAAATGCCAGGTTAACAATGAAGACTGGGTGAAGGGAAGGAACAATATTTAAATGTAATTCTCCCAGTGTTTAGAGAGCTATTCATGGAAACAAATGTAAAAGTTAAAAGTTAAATATTTTCTATATTGGACATTTCAGTTATATTATCTTGTATATTTTTAAAGGAACACAAGGAAAATTCACAATAGAAACTGAAAATGAAAAAGTGCACTGTTTCAATATAGAAAGCAGAGGGGCAACCCTGTGGGAGTTTACACAAATATAACAATTCTATACTAATAAAAGCCTAGGTAATCCTCGCGCCCTTGTGCAACGCCCTCATGTCATCACAAGATGGCCACCACAGGATGGCCGCTACAAGATGGCCAACAGGAGACGGCAGTTGTGGGTGATCAGGCCAGCAGGGGAGGGCAGTTGGGGGTGACCAGGCCAGCAGGGGAGGGCAGTTGGGGGCCATCGGGCTGGCAGGGGAGGGCAGTCAGACATCCCTCTCATAATCCGGGACTGTGGGATCGGGCCTAAACCAGCAGTCGGACATCCCCTGAGGGGTCCCAGATTGGAGAGGGTGCAGACCAGGCTGAGGGACACCACCCTCCGGTGTACGAACCTCTAGTTATAATATAAACAATGCTCTTAACAATTATAATCCTATCTAATAAAAGAGTAATATGCAAATTAACCATCACTCTGCTACACCCACAAGCCACGCCCACAAGCCAATCAGGAGCGAATATGCAAATAAACCCAACCAAGATGGCTACAGCCACAAAGAGCAGGAGGGAGGCTTGGGTTTCCCTGGCAATGGAGGAAGCCAAGATTTCTGCCTGCCCTTGCCGGCCTAGGCCTCCACTCAAGATACATAAAACCAAACAGAAATGGCGGCAGCCACGAAGCTGGAAAGAGCAGGAGGCTAGGGTTGCCCCTGGTGATGGAGGAAGCCAAGCTTTCCGCACACCCTGGCCGGCCCAGGCCTTCACTTAAGGCTACAAAGTTTCAATTATAGAAGATACATAAACCCCAACAGAAATGGCTGCCTCCAAGGAGCAAGCAGAAGGCTTGGCTCTGCTCCAGGCTACAAAGTTTCAATTATAGAAGATAAATAAGCCCCAGATACCAGGGCCTCCGCTTGTGTCGCCAGGGGGCGTGGCCAGCCTGCAAACCACCACAGGCCCCTCGCCCAGGCCGCCTCACGCCCCAAGGGAACCCCCACCCTGATCCGGGACACCCTTCAGGGCAAACCAGCTGGCCCCCACCCATGCACCAGGCCTCTATCCTATCTAATAAAAGAGTAATATGCAGATTGACCATCACTCCAACACACAAGATGGTTGCCTCCATGTGGTCAAAGATCCTGCCCCCATGTGAACACAAGATGGCCACCACAAGATGGCCAGCAGGGGAGGGCAGTTGGGAGGGACCAGGCCTGCAAGGGAGGCAGTTGGGGGCGATCAAGCCTGCAGGGGAGGGCAGTTAGGGGTGACCAAGCCGGCAGAGGAGGGAAGTTGGGGTGACCAGGACTGCAGGGAAAGGCAGTTGGGAGGGACCCAGGCCTGCAGGGGAGAGCAGTTGGGGGGGGACCAGGCCTGCAGGGGAGGGCAGTTAGGGGTGACCAGGTCTGTAGGGGAGGGCAGTTATGGGGAAACAGGCTGGTAGGGGAGCAGTTAGGGGGTGATCAGGCTGGCAGGTGGAAGCGGTTAGGGGCAATCAGGAAGGCAGGCAGGTGAGCAGTTGGGAGCCAGCAGGCCTGGATTGTGAGAGGGATGTCCGACTGCCCGTTTAGGCCCGATCCCAGTGGGCAGTCGGACATCCCTGGAGGGGTCCCAGATTGGAGAGGGTGCAGGCTGGGCTGAGCAACACCCCCTCTCCCCCGTGCATGAATTTCATGCACCGGGCCTCTAGTACTTCCTATAAAAAGGGGCATCCTCTTAAAAATCAAAACCTAACCTAATTTTGTGGATATGAAACAGAGGAAACCAAAAGACATAGAGAGAGGAAACTGATAGGATAATCGATGGTTTTTCAGGCACACAGATACTAGAAAAGAAGGGACTAAAACCAGGTGATTCTTTTTAGTAAAAGGAATTAAGAGAGTAACACAGAGACTTCACAAAGGTAAAAGTTACAATAAATAATTAAACATAAAACACTCGATTTATGTTCCAATGAGCATAGCAAAGAAGTACATAATGGGGACATGCCAGAAATGCAAAAAGTCAAAATGGAGATACAATTGCAGGTAGAGGCCTTACTGCTCCCTTCTGGGAATATCATTGATCAAGTAGACAGAGAAATTTGGAGCTCTGAACAGCCCAATTACTAATAAGGTACAACTAGCTGATCAATAAGGACTAAATCGTAAATCAAGGGAATACACTCTCTTTGAGAGAGGACAGGGGTTTTTCCACCAAATCTATCCCATTCCTGGGCCCAGCCAAGCACTCCAAAGCCATGGCAATTTTACCTTTTTCTTCTCGGACCACCAAGAAAACAACTAATAATATGTAAAAGGTACTTTTATGCATTCTCTTAACTAGTCTCTTGAACTCTGTGTGAATCAGAGAGAAAAGCAGAAGTTATTGACATATTGGAAAGGAACAAATACAAAACACTGGTGCAGTCCCAGCTTAAAGAACATGGGGATTCCTATGTATCCTTGCAAATAGGAGAGATGGTGAGAAAGGAGGTGAACCCAGGCTACGTGGGAGGAACATGGAGTGACCGTGACTCTTCAACTGCTCTGACCACCCGAGCACCGGAGGCTGCCCGTCTGCAGGGGCCGCATGAGGAGGGGCTGGGAAGCCACAACACAGGAGAATACGGAGAAAGGACTGGAGTTGCTCATAATCTCTGAGAATAGACATATTAGCATTCTCCAGTGCTCAAGACATGCACACTGTCTGATCCATGGGGCCATAAAAGGGATGGGTTCCAGGTGCCATAGAAAGCAGATCTAGCTACCAGAGTGTTCGAGAGCAGACCTCACCATGTGGCAAGCTCTCTGTCACCAGAGGTATGCACACTTAAACAATTTTTCAAAAAAGCAAAACCCCGACATGGAATCTTCTGTCGATAAATTAATGTTTAGTGAATAGGAAAGAAAGCATCCCGTGTGTGGAAAGGGACTGGGCTGGGCGTCCAGAGGCCTCGCTCTGCGCCTGGCTCTCTCTGGCCACTCTTATCCAAACAGCACTACTCATCCATGTGAACCCAGAGCCTGTGGCCTCACCGGGCTGGCTCTCTTACTGCCAACTCGGGCCCGTGCTGGGCTGTGATTCCTGCAGCTGCTTGTGCCCCGTGGTGCCCTTACCTGCCCATCTCAGTTGGGACAGGCCTGAGTCCATGCCTGCGCAGCTGGGGTACCTAAACCCAGCCGCATGCCTCAGACCAAGCCAACCTGCCTTGCATTGGCAGACTAGACTTTCCAGAAAACAACAGCCAGAGGAAGAATGCAACCTTAGGGGGTTTGCAGGCTAGGCAGGAATACCAGAGACGGGAGGGCCAGGCCTGGCTGAGCAGAGTTGGTACAGCCCAGCGGATGTAGTTGGAGGAGGAATGCTCCCCGGACCAGCGTCATCTCATCCAGGTTCCGCGCCTGCAATCCCAGCCTCCCCGGGGGTGCAGTGTCGAATGCCACAGTTAGAACACAGATATTTACTTGGATGCAGTTACTAGTATCTGCGACTAACACCATACACCAATTCACCAGTCTACCGCTGAGCTGGGCGTCTGGGGGACACGATGCAAGAAGGAACAGGACACGGAGGGAACAGAGCATGTAGACAGAATGTCCCTGAGTTCAGAACTTTGCTGGAGCTGTACCCCTGAGCTTGGTGGCTTGATGTGGGGGCTCAGGAAGTGGAGGTGCCAGCCGCTCATGGGCTTGAGATGTGGCCAGTCCTGTGTTAAATGCTCTACGGGGGGAACTCGGTACATTCCTGGGACATTGTTCTAGTTATGCCCATTTTATAGATAAAGACAGTGAAGTAAAGAGTCTACCCAAGGTCAAGCAGGCCGTGAGGGGCCTCCCTGGAACTCACATTCAGAGTCTCTCCTTCGTTTTGTCCTCACTATGGCCCCCTCCAGCATCACCAGCATACCCAGGAGCTCCCTCCCAGTCCCCACTTCCGCCTGGCTCCACCTCACATCTCCTCCTCTCCCTCAGAACCTCCCCTCCCCGCCTAAGAACTCCATCCCTCCCTCCAAATGTCCAACTACGTGGTCCACCTGTGTCATCTGACGTGATTTCCTTGCTGTGACTGAGTAAGGGCCTTTAAGTCACCTGTGTGCCATTGAGAGTGTCCTAGCAACCCCAGGACAGGGCCATGTCTCCTTCGTCTTGCTATCACCCTGCCTCCCCAAAACAGGCCCCGGGGAGTTCCAGCTAAATGAAGGGGGAACGAGCGAATGACCGGGTCTGTGGGCTCCGAGGGACAGGTGTTCCCTTTGGAGCTGGGATGACTGGTCAGAACAGAGGAGCACGGAGCTCTGGGCAGCTCTCTGCACCCCCTGTTCCCAGCCCCATGGCCTCGGGCAGCACAAAGCCGAGCCCAGGCCAGTCCGGCAGACATTTCCTGACTCCCATTCTCCACCTCCACTCTCAAGAAAGAATCTAGAACCCCCAGGGTTCCCCATGTTGCTGTATACCCCTCACCCCAGCCCCAAAAGACACTTATTTAGGATTTAAAAATATTCCAGTTATAATACATAAAGCAAAGCTTCCTGGGTGCTTCCTGGGGGGCAAGCACTTCAATCACTCACTGCTCTCAAGAGCCCCCCGAGGAAGAAACTTCTATTGCTCCCATTCCCCAGAGAGGTACATTGAGGCCAGGGAAGTAACACCACTGGCAAGTGGCTGGTCTAGGCTCCCTGGCCTGCGCAGCACCACGCTCAGGGGCTGCAGGGAGAGTCCTGACTGTGTACTCCCTTGGTGCTTTCCCAGCCAGATTCCGGGGAGCAGGCAGGTGGGCGGAGGGTGTGGCACATAAGCCGACTCCCCTGGGGAAGGCTCCTGGGCTGCCAGCCCTGAGGCTTCCCACCCCCAGCCTGATACTGCAATCCTGAGCCAAATCAGGAGGAAGTTGAAGGTTCATAAAAAATGTCACTGCTAATCGGGGGAACACCAACCCTTCGCCTGCAGCTGCTGCTGTCACGGAGGCTGCCAGGGCTGCCCTGCCCCTGTCGCTTGGTACTTCCCGCTGAGCCAGGGCAGGTGTGGACAGAGCCCAGACCATGGAGGCCCAGCTGACATCAGGAAAGCCACCTGCAGTCCGCGAAAGCAGGGTCAGTCTGTGGCTCTGTGCCTCGTCTTTCTAAGTGGCCCAGGGGCTGTTACCTGCTGGTGGTCCTGCGTAGCTGAGCAAGCTGTGAGATGTCATTTCTCCTGCAGCCTGATTGCCAGCCTGCTCTGGGGAGAGTCACTTCCCCTCTGGGGCTCGGCTTCCTCATCATTGAAATGAGGGGGTGGGACCAGTTGCTTTTCAAGTGGCTCTTTCAAGGGGCTCCTTCTTTCAGGTCTGAGGATGTCTGTGGAGTCATCGCACACGCCAGGCAGTCTAAGCCGGGTGTAACGCAGGGACAGCCAGCATCTTAAAAAAGCCCTCGTGGCTTCCATCGCTTCTGGTGTTTAGGATTAAGAACTGCCGCCCACAGAAAAGAGGGTAGTGCTGGGCACCTTCATATTTAGGACTTGGGGGGTAGGGATGCCCAGCCCCTGCCTGAGTGTCTTCAAGGACGGTCAGCTCCCTGTCCCTGGCTTCTCCCTGGCTTCTATGCCAGGTCTCCACAGCAGTGGGGACAGCCTTGGGCTGCAGAGCTCCCTAGGGTCCTGCAAGCAGAGATGGCCTCAGGGCCTCCCATCTTCAGGGCTGGGACCTGCGACCCACCCACGGGCCCAGGCTGGTGTCTCTCAGCAGGGAACCTTGCAGAGTCCAGACATTCAGGGAAGTCTGGCATTACCGCGCCTGGCAGATTCAGCCCTGTGCGCGAAGTGACTAGGAGGTCCCCTGAGATACCCGAGGCTCAGGCTGTTTTCACAGGTTGGCACGCCATGGCTTTCAGGTGTCTACAGGAATAGAAGCTCCCCGGGGTGGGGCTGGGTGCCTCATCCTGCGTATGGTCATCTCTGTGTCAGTAACAGCTGTGGGTGACTTCAGGGAAGTCAGCTGGGGCCCCCATCGCTCAGGAAAGAGGTTGATGGGACCATGACAGTCTTCCAAGTGTTCGCCCACCGTCTCCAGCTCTGATCGCACCCATGTTATTCGAAGGAAGGGAGAACTAAGTTCAATCACTGCCCTGGGCCATGGAGCCCCGAGCTGGCCTGGGCTCAAAGCAGGGCTCTGGGCAGTCCTTCCCCAAGAGAGCTCCCCCCTGCCCGCCCCCCGCCCCCCAGGCCCCTAGGGCAACCTAAGCAGAGGGGAGGCGGCCAGATCAGGGCATCCTGGGTGCAGCTGCAGGAGGCCAGGAACCTGCCCAAAAGCAGCAGGGAGGAGACCCACAGGTTTCGGGCGGGGCCTGTGGCCTGGGAGGCCCAGGAAGGGGTTGGAACTAAAGGGCCTGCAGAGCCATTCACCGCTCAGTTCCTCTTCAAAGGGAGCCGCGTCCACCTCCCCTCCAGCGATCTTCTTTTATAAAAATGAATATTTCCCCACCTGCCCCTCAGGGTGTCCTCAGCACAGCCACTTCCAGAGTTTCTGTACCAACATGTATGTGTAAGTGTTATTTTCTCCCTCTTTTAACACCAAAAGTTTGAGTCCTATGTGGGCTGTTCTCCCACCTCCCTCTCTTGACGAGCTTTGTTCGTGACCCTCATCAAGGGAGTAACATGTGGTCAGAGAGACTCAAAGGGTGGTGTCCCCCTTCCCTGCCCCCTCTCCCCCCCCCTCCCCGGTCCCCAGCCTTGCAGGGTGACATGTGCTGGGCCAGAGCTGTGTGGGATGCCCCCCAACCGACCCAGGGGAGCTGCTCAGAAACCAGGGTCAGCAACAGGTGAGAGAAAAAGACGAGAGGAGAAGGAAGGAGCCTAAGTGCAGACCCGAGGAGAGAGGAGCTTGGTGTTTTGAGGGGTCCCAGGGTCTCTCTGAAGGCCGGGCACTGGGGGATGGCAAGGGGTGAGGCTGGAGGGCTGGTGGTCAGACAGGAGGAGGGGCAGGGGTGCTCAGGCTCCCAGGGAACCTGTGCCCTGGACAGGACCACCGCACAGGAAGCTAACCCATAAGGGAAACCTCTGACGATGCAGTGCCTTCCTTCTAACCTCCGCCCAAATCAGGACCAGCTCAATGGGATGAGGCCGTTCAGGGACTGGACACAGGACACACTCACTTGGAGGCAGGGTCAAGGTGGGGTGAGGGCAACAGCAGCAGTACCATGAAGGAATCAGGACATAGAAGGGTGTCGGGGTGTCTGAGGGGAGGGCAGTGTCAGCTGGGGCAGCCTGATTCCAGTTAGAGCCTCAGGCAGACCGGGGTTAATTGTCGGTCCCCTATGTAGCCACACGGTAAACCTGCCTAACTTCTGTAACTGGAGTCTCACATTCATTCAATCCACACTCATCTGTTGACCATCTCCTGTCTCCCAGGCCGTGGTGGTCAAGACAGACAGCAGTACCTTCTCAAAAACACTGTTTTCAGGATTCTGCATGACAACAGGGGTGAGAGTACCCAGCAAGGATGGGGTACTGGTGATGCAAAGACCCCCCAGCCGCCACTGATGGGGGCGGGGCCCCAGAAATAAAAGGAGGTCCCAGTAGAGAAACGGAGGACAGAAAGGCAAGGAGAGGGAGATGGCCCCAGCCCTTCCCACCTTCTGCTCCCAATCTCCACGCTCTGCCGCAGTTCTGTCCCCAAGCTGCACCTACGCATCTCATTGCCCACAAAGTTGACCCCCTCAGAGCCTCCGGCAGAGATGGAAATGCCCAGCATCCTTGAAAGTGGGCACGTGGGTAGCCAACAGGATCAAGATGGCAAAGCTTAACGTAAGGCAGGATGGAGTGAAACACTCAAGGGGTCACAACCCTTTAGAATTCACCCTTCCCCTCCCACACGCCCCTCAGGCCCTCGCTGGAAATGCAATAGTGAGGTTAAGGCAGGAAGTTCTGGACACTCAGGCATCGGGGGGTGGTCATTTTTTCAAGCTCCCTGCCCCTGCAGTGGGATTCACTTCCTTCCTGGAATTAATTTTGATTTATATATACATTTATATCCATCGTGAGTTGAAGAATAAAAAAGGCTTCTCCGATACCAAGGGCCCATGTCGGGGCTCTGGCAGGTCAGAGTTAGGGAGGTCCCAGGCCCACCCCTCCCCACTCCTCTCTATGGTGAGGCCAGCACTCGTGTTCTCAGAAACCCTTTGTCCCCAGAGCCTCCTGCCCGACATGGAGCCCCCACCTCTGCTCACATAAGCTCAAATGCATTGTTCACGGTCCCCAGCCACGCTCTCAGCCCTGGCTCCGTCAGCTTGCTCCAGGACCTCGAGGAGGTCGGCCTGGAGACCAAATGTGAGGTGACCAATAGGTGTCAAGGGTGTGAACCTCCTCTGAAAGCCCCACCCTGAGCTCTTGGTGCCAGGGAAGGAGGGCACAGGCCAGAACAGCAGGAAAATGCAGCCTTGGCCAGTCTGAGGGTAGAGAGCCAAATCCTTAGGCCCCCCCACCCCGATCTCCGGCCCCACACAATGCACTCAGGGGCCTGAGGTCACTTGCTGGGCAAGAGGCAGCTGCTCCTCGGGGGGCCCCAGTTTGCTACCTGGGTGTGGTTAGGGGGCCGGCTATCCTGGGTGCCCAGGGCTGGGGGGATTCCTGGGACCCCAGATTTCCCGTGTTAAAATCAGCACAATCCCCAGACAAATGTGGATGAACTGGCCACTGCAGGTCAGTGAAGGAGCTCTGCGGACTGGCCCCTTGCTTCAGTCCGAGGGCTTCTCTCCCTGACTCCACCCCAGGGAAGGATATGGTCCTGGTGGGTTTGGGGCCCAGGTCCCTGCTTCCAGCTGACTGTGCCCAGGATGCACACTTGGGCCCCTTCGTTACAGAGGCCCCTTCATTGCAGAGGCGCCTGGGCCTCAGACCAAACACCTGGGGGAGGGGCTGGCACCCACAGAGAGGGCTGGCAGGCACCGCAGCTTCAACACCGCAGTGACCACATGTTCAAGGAAAGGCCACGGTCAGACAAAGGGGCTGTGTGTTACCTCGGGCTGTGAGGGCTGCCAGCGTGTGGCAACGTCTGGAACATGTCAGAGAAGGGGCTTCAGGTTACACGAAATGGCCTGTTTCAGGAAACTAGAGTGTGTGGTCCGGGGCCCAGTGCCACCCCAGCCCCAGCTCAGCCTCCTGTCCAGGTGAGGGGCCCAGGCAGCGTAAGATGAGGGGACTCTACAGGTCTGTTCATTATTTTCTCCATCAAGAAGTCTCTCCTCCTTAACTGGCTCCTAGGGGGCCTCAAATGGATAACAGACCACCTTGCCACGAAGGGGGTTTTGCCCAATTAGTTCAGTCCCAGGGCCCAAAAGAATTGTGCCGTGTGTTGTAGTCTTTCCTCAGATCTTCACAGGCTCACAGCCCAAACTGTGCACACCCACCCCGAGATGCACACACACACACTCAGATATATACATATGTGGACACACACGTACACACCAAAGGGCACACCCTAACCCAGAAACACTTTCAGAGTCACACACACACATATGTTCCCACACCCCCTCCAAGGACACCCACACATGCTAATGCTCCCACAGATACACACTCATCCCCAAAGACCTCAGGTAATTACAATATAGACAAATCACACATATGTGTACCGTACAGTCATAAAAACATACATGCACCCAAAGACACACAGCTAAACCTCTGACACCCTCTGAACCACCCACAGACCCTATGTAGCTCCATTACCTGAGATCTGGTACATGACCTCCTGGCCCTCCCCATAGCCCCCGTCCTGGTCTCCAAGCACTCCAAGAGCCCTTAGCAGGAAAAGTGGTGGCAGGTTGTTCGAGAGAGAGACTCAGAGGGGATGGAGCCAGGGTGCTGGCACACTTGGAGTCACCTTCCTTCCATACACCACAATCCTCAGACTCCGCGCAGCCCACCAGCCAGGGTGGAGCCTCCAGACTCCCCTACCACTTGGGGATTCAATTGAAGAATGTAAAAATATTATTGCAGCCTGTATTTGGAAAGTCATCAACCTAAAAATTTTTCATAGAGTCCTAAACCCAGTAAAAAGCAACTAGAAAATAAATCCTATAATGATATATGAGAAATGGAAAACATACTGCTTACAAAAGCAAAACATATGGTTAGTTATTGTGTATCCTGCATGAAAGAATTGTATCATGTTTTTAGCTATGTGGAATAATACATAAGCTATAAGATAACTTTAAGAAAATTAATTTGGATGGAATTTTTTTTACTATGATTGCAACCGTGCTGATAAACAAGCAGTGGATACATTAATGGGAAACACACAGGAAAGAAAATGCTAGCAGTGGGAGGAAAATGACGACGTGGAAATTCTCTTTTCCAATACTCCTGTAAAATGGGCAAATAAAGATTAGGTATGTTGTAATCAAAATCTACCTAGCTACAGAGAATAAGGTACTACCTCAAGCATTTAATATCTTTTTTGTAGAAGCAGAATAGAATGTTGTAGAAGCAGGAATCAGATTTATTGAGTTCAACCCTGAGGACACACTCTTGCTAATTTGTCATTTCAAAAAAGTCCAACTTTAAATATTATGTTTCAGTTCATTAATAAAAAACATTTCCTGAGGACCTGCTATGTGCACAGCATCTGGGATACAAGGATGAGTAAGACATTCTTTATACTTCTTGGACAAGATACTGCCTGAATTGAGGGTGGAGGAGACGTAAAGAAGGAAATGGGGATTCCAGTCGTGATTAGGAGAACTCATGGGCCAGGAGACCAACGAAGTAGGTGAGAGGAAGAATGATGTAGAGTTGAGTGACTCCATTGTTTCCAAAACTGGGACTGGCTGGATCATGGGGGAATTCACATGAGATGCAACATGGGTGGGGCTGCAGGATCGGGCTGGGAGGAAAGGGGTTTCATTTTGGACCTGAGGGTTTGGAGTCCCAAACAAGATGCCCCACCCATGGAGAGACAGAGTGGGGAGTCGTCAGTGCAAGAACAGCGGAGGAAGTTTGTGGGTTTGTAGGAAACAATACATAGTGTGAGAAAATATTCGTGGAGCTGGGAAAGAGCACCATGAAAACAGTTGGCAGAAAGAGTGGAATCAGTGAAGATGGAAAGGAGCTTGTCAGAGGCAGAACAACAGCAAGTCACAAAAAAACAAAGGAAGGGCAAGCCAATATGTGAAGGAGCCTTGAAGGTGAGCTGCGGCCAGTAATGAATCTTGGAAAGGGACACCGAGAACATGCTGTTGACAGCAGTAATGCCCATAGACATTCTACCTACAGGTGCGGTTCAGAGGACCAGGAGAGCATCACAGAGGTGCATCTCACTCACAGAAACCAAGTGTCTACAAAAAACTTTGAGTCCAGGGTGATCACCTGAGTAACAGGTGAACATGTTAAAGCTTTTCGTGATACCAAAGTAAATGACTAGAATCTTATTTGAGTTAGCACTCAAGGTACCATGGGCTAATTAAGTGGTTTGGCTGGAGGCTAAGTGGCAAGTAATCAATATTTATGATGGTTCCTCGTATGCTTTTATGTAAAGGAATAGGAGTGGTGAGTCTTTTGGTGTAAACTTCTGTGGCAAAAACATTACTCTGCTTTCCTTATGTTCCCCTAGAGGGGCTCTCTGAAGTTTATTATCCAATTCTAAAATATGTATTAACAAGCTAAACACAAATTTAACAAAATTTGTAACTGGTTTCCTTGAATAAGATGACCCAGTTTGGCTTGGGCCTTATGTCTTTTTTTTTTTTTTTTAATAAATCTTTATTGTTCAGATTATTACAGGTGTTCCTCTTTTCCCCCTAGCTCCCCTCCACCTGATTCCCCACCCCACCCCATGCCCTTACCCCCCCGCCACTGTCTTCATCCATAGGTGTAAGCTTTTTGTCCAGTCTCTTCCCGCACCCCTCACACCCCCTCCCCCCTGAGAATTGTCAGTCCACTCCCTTTCTATGTCCCTGATTCTATTATATTCACCAGTCCATTCTGTTCTTCAGATTTTTTATTCACTTGATTTTTAGATTCACTTGTTGGTAGGTATGTATTTGATGTCATTTTGTTGTTCATAAATTTTTATCTTTACCTTTTTCTTCTTCTTCCTCTTCTTAAAGAACACCCTTCAGCATTTCATGTAATCCTGGTTTGGTGGTGATGAACTCCTTTAGCTTTTTCTTGTCTGTGAAGCTCTTTACCTGACCTTCAACTCTGAATGATAGCTTTGCTGGGTAGAGTAATCTTGGTTGTAGGTTCTTGCTGTTCATCACTTTGAATATTTCTTGCCACTCCCTTCTGGCCTGCATAGTTTCTGCCGAGAAATCAGCTGACAGTCGTATGGGTGCTCCCTTGTAGGTAACTAACCGTTTTTCTCTTGCTGCTTTCAAGATTCTCTCTTTGTCTTTTGCTCTTGGCATTTTAATTATGATGTGTCTTGGTGTGGTCCTCTTTGGATTCCTCTTGTATGGGGTTCTGTGCGCTTCCTGAACTTGTAAGTCTATTTCTTTCACCAGGTAGGGAAAGTTTTCTGTCATTATTTCTTCTAATAGGTTTTCAATATTTTGCTCTCTCTCTTCTTCTGGCACCCCAAAAATTTGGATGTTGGTACACTTAAAGTTGTCCCAGAGGCTCCTTACACTATCTTCATATTTTTGGATTTTTTCTTTTTGTTTTTCTGGTTGGGTGTTTTTTGTTTCCTCATATTTCAGATCTTTGGTTTGATTCTTGGGGTAGGTTGATTTACAGTTGAGTTTCGGTATATTCTTTATTTCAGACAGTGTATGCTTAATTTCTGACTGGTCCTTTTCCATTTTTTTGGCATTCTCATTAAGGTCCTTGAAGGTCTCATCAAGTTTCTCGGCGGTTTTTAGAAGATTCTTGAGTAACCTTATAAATGTGGTTCTGAACACTATGTCGTCCATTAGTTTGCTTTCCTCCATTTCTCTCATTCGTGACATGTTTCTTTGTCTCCGCATTTTGCTGCTTCCTTATGTTGATGGAGTGGCTTTGTGTGGTAGGTGACCTATAGGGGCCAGTAGCTCAGCCTCCCCAATCACCTGAGGTGGACGCCTTTGGTACACCCCTTTGTGGGCTGAGTGCAAAGTCTTGGTGTAGTTAAGCCTTGATTGCTCTTGGTACACTGGGAGGAATTGACCTCTAGGCCAATTGGCTGTGAGGACCCGCTGTGTCTATAATGGAAGAACTGCTGTGCTGGAGACACGCTTATGGTGCAGGACTTGTTTCAGTGGGGCTTTGGTGCTCACTGAGTCTGCCTCTTGAATGTATCACTTATGGATGTGAGGAGTTGAAATCTGGTGTCTCACACTGACCACTAGGTACACTGGCTTCTGGATCTCCAATGGGGTGCAGGTCAGCTACTGTCTGAGGCCACCCAGCAGGAGCTACAGCGAGAACTACTGTTTTCTCCTCTTTGCTTGGAGTTTGGAGGTTTTGGAGCTGTCTGACCCGGGCTGCAAGTTTGCTAGGTTAAGCTTCGATAGGGCAGGCCATTCATATGCTAAAGCTGCTGCTTGGAGCTTGGGTGGGTTCGTAGATTGTGCAGGGCGGGGTCTCAGGGCGTGACTAGGCTAGGGTGTGGCAAACAGCGATGGCTGCCAGTAAGCTGGCTCTGTGTCTCCGACCCTGTCCCCGTGTCCTGCGCCCCAGCACAATAAACAATTGTTCCTGCGCGCAGCCCTGCAAGCAAGCCTCCCTCACTTTCCGACCCCACGGCAGACAGTCCAGCTTCTCCCTGTAGGAGTTTGGGTCCCCCGCGTCTCCCCAGAAACGAGTTCGGAGTAATCGGGAGCTTATCTCCCTTCGGGTTGAAAACAGCAGCGCTTTCAGTCACCCGTCGCCAGCCCAATTCACGCGTCTCCGTACCTCAGCTTTTCAGCGCTTGTGCACCCCTCAATGCTGTTTGCTCTTTCCTTCTAGTTGTAGAACTTCCACTCAGCCAGCTTTCCCGTGGTTCTGGGTGATAGACGTTCTGTCTTTTAGTTGTAGTTTTGAAATTGTTGTGCGAGGCAGCAGTTTAGGTGCTTACCTATGCCGCCATCTTGGTTTCTCCGAGAATGAATTTTGGGCCTTATGTCTTAACATAAAGTATTTAAAACATAGTATATAATAATTAGCAACTACCTGTTTTGTGGATTCAGGGTAAAAAATGTAAGCCACTGAAAAAGTCTTGCCCTGGCTCATTCAGAAAAAAATCACATGGCAAAGGCCTCATCTAGCTGAAGATTAATGCTCACTTCTCAAAATCTGTAAATTATACAGCACAGATGCTGTGGAATCACTAAACAGAATAAAGAAAATGTACCAAGGACAGCAAGAGGTTTGACTCCTTTACAAATTAGTCAGTCATTTTCATACTGCAAATCGGGAGGGTCCTGTGAAACCTCAGGCAGGGCCCTCAGAACGGCCATTTGAGGAAGTGAAGCTGTCAGGATGGGCTTTCTATGGGATCAATTTTCTTTACAAAAGACAATTTAATGCCATTTATTTATTATAAAATCTATAAGAAGGACAAAGCTATCTTTCTGCAACCAGATGACCACAATATAGTTGAGCCAGCCCTGCGCAGCCTGGTCTTTTGCCCTGTGTTTCTGTAAAGTGGTTTTAATAAATATTTTCTGTCCTTGTAAGAAATATTTGCTGCTTCCTGATGGTGTCTCACTTGAAGGAGAGACAAGGGAGGTTGACTGATGGTGGGACACAGGGAAGATTGCCGGTACTCTGGCTTAATTCTACAGCTTTGGAAAATAAGAAACTCTCCAGGACCCCACGCAGCAGGCCAAGGGCAGAGCTCAGAGGAGGCTCTAGGCCCTGGCACCAGCCGCCCTCCCTCCGAGGCACTGGGCAGCCGTAAGCTCTCCAGGAGTCCCATGACCTTGCCTCTGACATTGAAAGACGTCATTCTGGGTGGGGAGACATAAAGCCTCCTAGTCCCATCATATTTATGGGAACTGACTCCAACTTCATCTCCTCCGGGTCTCAGGAAACAACTTCCAGGGTCAGTAGGAGGACCTGGCCTTTCTGCAGAACACTGCCCCCAAAGAGCACCTGGGAAGGAAAACTGGCTGCACATAGCTCCCACCTCCCCACCTGGGGGCAAGTTGTCAAGATGGAGAGCAAAGGGACTAGCCAACAATGAACCCTCCCACGGGCTTCTTCCCCAGGACTCTCCATTGCCCTGTAGCCCTGGGGCCTGGGCTGAACCTCCGAGAACCCAGTCTTACCTTTGTCCCAGCTAGGGTGCTGTGGAGCTCCAGGAGACAGGGCTCCTGTCCCATAGCCCCAAGGGACTGGGTCTTTGGTTTCCCTACTTTTGTGGACATTGCATGGCTGTGTCCTTGGTCAGTCCTGTCTGAGATGGGGGTGCCTAGGGGCACAGGCCATGGAAAGGAGGGGCCTTGGGAGAGGGGCTCTCTGGAGCCCCAGTTGTTTCCCAGAGAAGTTTCTGAACCAAATAGGGTGGGTGCAGTCCACCAAGGTGCTCATGGAAGCCCTCCACTTCTGTTGTATGTACCCTCAGGGCTGCAGAAGTCTGGGCCTCTTACCACAGGCTTCGCCGTCTCCAGTCATTCATAGCAGTATCTTCTGGGCCACTGAGCAGGAGATGGAAGGGCTTTTTGACCCCAAAGTACAAGTGTATGTGGGTTTCTGGCAGTAACACAGACCTAATGTGTCCATTTACCCATCAAGAAGAGGGAGGGGCCAGGACTACAGAGAAGTGTGTGGTCTGAAGTGAGCAAAGGCCACCCATATGGTATTTGGAGAACTGCTGTGTGTGTGTGTGTGTGTGTGTGTGTGTGTGTGTGTGTGTGTGTGTGTGTAGAGGGAGAGAGAGGTTGGACAGGAGGAATTGGGGGGTCATGAGTCAGGTGAAGGAGTGAGTGGGAGAGCTAGGCATGGTGGACAGGGCAGACCATTGTTCTGAAAGCAGGATCAGGGCATGATTCTCCCCCTGACCCGACAGCACACAGGCCCGGAAAAGCCAGTCCTCCCACCTCGATCTGGGGCACCCCTGGAGTCCTGCCACATTGAGCCTGGGGACGCCTGAGCCTCTGGGAGCAGTTTATTACTTGGCTTTTGGCCAGTGCCTGGACCAGGGCCCAGCAGAGGTTCCACTCAGGGTAGAACCTACCCCTAAAGCAGATGGACAGAGAGAGGAAGGGTCTTGTGGACGAGGTCCTCCAGCCCTGCCATCTCCCCACCTGCTCTTGGCATAGAACTCAGCGCTCAAGGTTGGGGTTTCCTGGAAGATTGCATTCACTTATAATTGTTTGCAAACTTGAGGCCATGGGCATGAGGGATGGTGCTCCCTGGCTTGCGAACGCTGTGCATCCTGGAGAAGGGGCCCTGGCCTCAAGGTGTGTCTTCAGAGCATGACTTCACCCGCAGGAAGGCAGTTATCAAGATTGAGATGCCTACAGGGGCCAAAAGAAAGTGTAATTCTGGACCCTGAGCACCCCAGGCTGTGGTCAGGAAAGCCAGCCCGGGCGTGCCCCTTGGAGGGCAAGCAGCTGTGTGGTGGGTGAGTGTTCAGGGGCCCTCCTACCATCCTCAGTCAGCATCCCAAGCCTCACCTTCTTAGAGTGAGGTGCTGACTTTCGGTGGTCCAATCTCGAGCTATCTGGCCCAGCCGGGCCTTTCCTTGCTTCTGTCACCGGTGGGAAGCGGGAGTAGCCCTGGCTGCCCCGGGGCCTGTGGGGAAGATCAGTAAGGAGGGTGTGGAGGCCCCTCCAGACAGCCTTCACCTGCAGCTGCAACTTTCTCCCCCGCTCCCAAGGAGGCTGCAGGAACAGGTCCTGACCCAGCGGCTGATGGCCAGCCGCCACTGCAGAGCTCAGCAACTGCTCTCCGAGTGCCCAGGATGACAGTGAATAGGGCGCTTTGTTTGCCCAGAGGGATCCCCCAGCCTCCAGACCCCAATACTTCACAGCAGGGCTTCACCCCTCCTCCCACTGCCACACTCCCCCCACCCCGGCAGTCTTTGCTTTGACAGAGGGATGCCCTAGTCACTGTCTCCTGGGAGGGTTGGTTTGAGGAGCAAGGTGTGTACCAGGCACAGGACACAGTCGCTCCTCCTGAATGAGGGGACTGTGCTTGGCCACGTGGAGGGGAGGGGCCTGTAGGAAAAGATGCCCGGAGCCCACCAAGCCCATCCACCCCCTTCCAATGGTGCCTCGGAGAGCCTCGAGTGGTCCAAGTGAAGATGCAGAGAAGCTTGTTACATTGCCTTTGGCCTGTGGACCAAGCTCCAGGAGGGGCATCCACCCGGTGACACAGGCCAGGGGGCCAGAGGGCTGAGAACTCACTGGGGAAACCGGGGCTTCTTGGAGCGCTGGAGGGCCCCCCAGGATTCCCTGCAGCTGCTGCCCACCATGTTCTGCTCCCTGGGCCCAGCAGGTACCCGACTCCTGAAGCTTTGAGAGGTCCGGGTCCCCACTGGCAGGGACTCCAAGTCCCAGGGACAGTTTACAGGCCGGCCCAACAGAGGAGAGATGTGGGGAGGTGATGACTGGGTAGGAGGGGAGTAGGGGCGGGTGAGCCGTTTGCCCAAGTGGCTGGAGGTCAGAGAAGGGCCAGAAGGGGGGTGCGGGGCAAAGGAAGAGTGAAGAGTAGAGAGGGAGGACAGGCAGACATGGCGGACTGGACGGGTAGGGGGACTGGCAGGGCAGGGGGAGCAGGGGACCCGAGGGGGCCTATAGAGGCAGCAGGTCTTGCGGGTTCCCAAGTGAAGGGGGGCCCCTCTGGTGAGAGATGGGAGTCTGCCTGGGCGAAATGCGTGAGCCGGAGGAGAGCCAGGCCAAGGGCCCAGAGTGGGGTCCGGCAGAAGGCAGCGGGGGAAACCAGGTGAGGGGGAAGGGGAAGAGGCAGGAGGAGGAGGAGGGGGAGAGGGTGGGCTAGGGGCAGTGGGAAAATAGAAAGTTTGCTTTCTCTTCATCGCTGGCAATGTGCAAAGTGAGAGCGGATCCAGCCGTGGGGTTCTGGAATCTGTTGCCTTAGGATTTGTCTTTGTGACCTCAGAAGCAGAGAATTCTAGAGCGAGGCCTGGGTGCCTTATAGACATAAGCAAACAGGTCTTCAGGGAGACTGTCCAAGGCAGCGCTTAGGGCAGAGCCAGGGCAAGGTGCCCTGGATCACCTGCGTCAGCCGGGTTGGGCACCTGGGGGCCATGGGACATCATCCTGGCTGACTCCTTGCCCGAGAGACTGCCTCAGAGCCCGAGGGCTGGTGCTCTGAAGTGGCCCCTTTTTCCTGGCCACATCCCCAGTCTCCCAGTAGGCCCCCCCACCCCTCCAGGGAGGGTGAAGGGGCTCAGCCAGTCCCTGAGCTTGGGTGCCTGGAGATGTCTGAGCTCAGGAATTCCCAAGAATGAGCAGAGATAGCCATGTTTGTCTCGGGCATCCCTGGCCTCGGGGTTCTGGGAAATAGAGGCAGCAGTGAGTGTTGGTCAAGAAACAAGAGCCTGGAGAGCTGGGTCTTCCTAGGGCTGTGTGCCAGGACAGTGACAGCACAAGCCCGCTGCCCCCGGCCCCAGCGAAGGGCAGTGCCGGCGGTCAGGGAGGAAAGCCCTCTGTTTACTCTGGGCACTCGTGCAGTCACATCCCCTGCTCTCCCGTCTCAGGAAGGACGTTGAGGAGACTTCCTTTCCAGTGATGGAAAGGGCCTAACCCTGGGCACCAGACTCAGGACACATGACATGGAAAGGACAAATCCACACCCCTCTCACAGGTGACTGAATAATTTTTTCTAGAACTTCCATGAGCTTGACAACCAGGGCTAAGGAACCTGGGGTTCTGGAGTTTTAGTGGACTCACCTCCCAAATCCAGCGACCGACATGTCTCCTTTTCTAGATGCTTCATGTCCCCAAGCAAATGTCCAGAAAGCCTGAACCCCACAAACCACCAATGGCTCCTCTCCTGTCACACCCCCTCGCCCATCTCTGTTTCATCTCAGGGAGTGCCATGTCCTCCGTTTGCCTAGTGCTCCAGTCCAGCCCCTCTCAGGGCCCCAGGCCACCAAGCATTATTCCACCAGCTCTTCCCTGTCCTCCCCTCCCCTCCCCTCCTCACTGGCTCTCATTACAGTGGCTCCTTTGCAAACACCCCAAGATACTGGTGGGTCATTCGGAAGGGGCCCTGTGCCTCCCTCTCACATCCCTGCAGGGAGGGAACCACAGGGAGCATATGACAAAGCCCCAGACAGGATGTGGGGATCAGAAAGCAAGGAAGGGGCCGTGCTGCGCCCCTGCCCAGAGGTTCCAGTGACGTGGCTGCACACCTGAGAGTGGTGGGAAACCATGAGGGACCACATCCAGTCAGTCCTGGATGCTCGGGGGCCAGGGAATGACTGCTGAGCCTGTCAGGCCAGGGCTTTTCATGAATGTCAGAGTGGATCAAAACAACCCCAGAGGTCAGGTTTGATCCCACCCTACTCCCTCACAGCCCCACCTGCCACACTTGTGGGATCCTGGGGAAAGAGGACAAGACTAAAGGTCCTCAAAACAGCAATTAAGCCCTGGAGAACATGAAGAAGCCATGGCCCCATCACACCTGAGTTTAAGAACTGAGACGTATGCCAGCCTCAGCAGTGAGGGCAAACCCCACCTGTTTAGAGGTGACGCAAAGAAAGCTTTCAGAGGGGAGGGGGAGGCCTCGGATTACAGTAACCATCGCGGATGATTCAGAGGAAAAGGCCCGCAGCAGAGAGGCTGTGACTGGGCACAGCACGAGACTGAGTTCTCAGAGTGAAAACGAGAATGTCGTGCGTGTGGGAGCCCCAAGAGTGACTCAACACCGATGTCACGCAGGACATTTGCTTCGGCCGGAACTTAACACAATCTTCCAGGAGTAGAAAGAATATAACTGGATGCTCTGTCACCAATTGACATGGGACTTGTTCATCATGGCTCCTCAGGCACAGGCCACCCTCCCAACGACAACAAAGAAGGCCCACAGCCTGTGCCCATGACAAGGAATCCTTCTTGACGCCTTCAAGCAACAGGCACTGTACTAGACCCTGCGGGTGCAACAATGAACTAAGACATCTCAACCACAGGCACTGGCTGCCTAGTGAAGAAGGCAGACATCTAAATAGATAACGATGCCCCTTATCCTCCTCTGAGAAACAGGAACAAGGATTGTCACTGTGCTACTGGCACCACATGCCTCTGCCACCAGACGCTGAGGGGAAGGCCGTGTGCCTGCTGGCTCAGGCTGGGCTCTTCTTTGCAATAACAAACGTTGGTCATGGGCTGAGCAGAGAGAACACTAGAGAAGACCAAGGAGGTCTATACAGAAAGACAGGGTGGAAGAGGAAAGCCCTACACACCAAGCTGGGGGGAGGTGGGATGGGGCTGGGATTTGAGAAAGAGACTAAAAGAGAGTGAGTTCAGGGAGGCAGCTGCCTTCTGTATAGAGTATATTTCAAAGCAGGGAGAGGATGTCAGTTAGTTGCTGTGCATTAAGGATGTTTATTTGTGTGTTCACTTCGGCATCATATATACTAAAAATTGGAACAGTACAGAGGTTAGCATGGCCCCTGTGCAAGGGTGACACGCAATTTTGTGAACTGCTCTGTATTTCGTGCGGTGCCCTGGTGGGTGTCCTCATCCCTGTGATTAGCTCCAAAGAAATATGAGTCAAAGCACAACATGTGACATTCAATAGCAAAACCCTGACTTTTCATTATAAAAATATTCGTGGAAGGCAATCTGTGAAAGGAAAACGGAATTGAGTAATACCTGGGTGTTTGTGCTAACATGTTACATTGAATTTCCCTCATAAACCTTAAAATGTTCTGAAATTAACTTATTTTAAAAAGGAATGTGCTCGTATTGGTTAATAAAGTTATATAGGTTTCACATGTACAATTCTATAACACATCATCTGTATATGGTATGGTGTGTTCACCATCCCAAGTCAAGTCTCCTTCTGTCACCAGTTTGCCCCCCTTTAACTCTCTTTTACCTCCTTCCACCACCCCTCCCCTTCTCTCTGGTAATCACCATCTATAATTTTATTAACCAATGTCAACCTAATAAATGAAAAAAATATGAAATGTACTCTCAATGACTCCATGTCATTTTCAGTGACATGAAAAGAAAAGAAAAAGAAGGGGAGACTGTTACAGAATGTTGCCTTTGGGTCCTGACCCCATTTCAACTAACCAGCTATAAAAAGACACTTTTGAGATAACTGGGGAAATAAATGAGTATGGTTTGGGTGGTAGATGATATTAAAGACTTTTAGCCCTGGCTGGTGTTGTTCAGTGGTTGGAGCGTCGGCCCAAGCACCAAAGGGTCACAGATTCAGTTTTGCATTAAAAAGTATCACCTTGAAGTATTATTAGGCTGAGACGTCCTAAGGTCAGTGGACGTGGATGTAGGAAGGAATACAGGAAGGAAGGCTGGTGGAAGTTGATTGTCACAGCTGGATAGGAGGTCCAAGTGGGGCAGGAGGACTTCCTTCTCATCCTGGTCCCACACCTGGCAGAGATGGAAGCATGCAGGACAGCCCATTGGACCCTTGAGGACCTCTTGGGATGTTCAGGACCACAGCAGGAGGGTGAAGTTTTTTAGGGTTCTACAGAGGTTCTCTGAAACATACCTCCAAACTGGAGAGCAGAACATCTTAGTCACATGATACTCTAGGGCATCCCAAAAAGTAAATGAGAACTATAGGTTCATGCTGAACTTTCTCGGCCTAACCTATTGTCAATTTTCTCATGTTTGACTTTAGTAGATTCAACTCTCCAACAGCCCTATCCCCTGGGCCACAGTACAGACCGGCACCCTCCATCCCTTTCGCATGCCCAATCCAGAGAGATCCATTAGCTGTCAAGCTGACATTTTGAACTATCACCTGGAGCACCTGCCTGGCAGCCAACAGCTCTTTGTGCAGCTGCCTCCCTTGGTCTGAACCACACACTGGTCATGGGGCGTGAAGTTAGTCCTTATTGTTTTATGACTGTGAATGGGAATTACAAGCATTGATACCTGTGGTAGGAAATAACCTAGATAGGAGTGAAACAAAGACCGAAATGGTGAGGTATATGAAGGAGCCAACCTCAAACCTCAATTGGCTGCACCTTGGACGTAAGGCAGACAACCCTGCTCCAATGTAAAGGGCAAGAACACAGTCAAAGAGCACGTGCTCAGTGGTAGAAGACTGCGTCTGAGCTGTAAGGTGTCCAGTAAACGCTCCATCGGGCCCTGCAGCCCTTGCTTCCTCCGACCCAAGACCCACCCAACACTGGCAGCCTCCCAACTGTGCTCTCCCAGATCCTTTAGACACAGTGTGGCCCTGGCCTTTGGTTCTTTCCAAAGGTGTGGGGCTCTGTAGTTGCCCTCACCAGCTTCTTCCTCCCCTTTTTGAAGTGAAGTGCTGGCCCCACACCTGGTCTTCTGTCATCTCCCCACAAGCCTTTGATAACAGCTGCTTAGCCAAAGGTCTCTCCTGTCACCACTGAAAGGGCACCACAGAATGAGCTGAAGTATCAAGTCCCCATCCTGACTGGCACACCCCATATGCCCCCGCCACTCCTTCTTCCCCAGCTCCAGGGCCCTTGGTGACTCTGTCCTCTGCTCCCTCCTGACCACACTGACCTAGGGGAGTAAGACAGTTTAGACTAGAGAGCCCTTATTTTTGCCTTTACTTATTGCAAAATAATAAGCAAACATCAAAATAACATGGGCCAAAATAAAGACCTCCCATAAACCCATGCCCATATATCAAACTGACCCAACTTTCCTTGCTCCCTTTGAGGCTTTGTCTGCAGACATCTAGTCTCCCGAGAGTGGTAGGCATGGTCAAGATTATAATTTGCATTTTTCACTTAGGGCTATATAATTCTTCCCATGCTAGTACATAGTAATTATAATTTTAGGCTGCAAAATATTCCATTAAATGGACTTACTTTACCATTTCCCAATTGTAGGTCATTTAAACAGTTTTCCCTCTTTGAGGGATTATTCCCTAAAGGGAAAATATATTCCCTAAAGGGGAATCATTGTGTCAAAGGCCATTTATGTTTTGATGGCTCTTGACAAATTGTTAGATATCCATTCCACGGCCCCTCTGGCCACCGTGTATCAATTCCCCCTGCCTAACTCAGTGGTTCTCAAAGTGTGGTCCGGGCACCCCTAAAGGCTTCCTGGGGTGCTTTTAGGAAATCCACCCTCTATAAATTTATTAACCAATGACGGAGGGGATGGGGAAGGAGGATATCTCATTGATTGGTTGCCTCATTTTCTAATCCTATGACATTCTTTTCCATACTCATCCTCTTCTGAGTGTAGAGTGGAGTTTTCCAGAGGCTATGTGATGTGTGGTAACAACAGACTGAGTACAGAAGCAGAAAGGAAAGGCCAGCCATCTCTTATTAAGCCAGATACCTGAGAGATCTGCAAAACTGTAAAAATAATGCCTTTCTTTTCACTAAATTTTTTGTTCGTTTTGGAAAATATATTTTTCATTAAAAAATATATTCATGTAAATATTTTAAGATTTTGTTTTGATTTCTAATATAGTATATACTGATGTTATCTGTATAATTAAAAGATTTTGGGAGTTCTTAATAATTTTTAATAGTGTAAAGGGGTCCAGAGGTCACCTAGTTGGAGAACCCCTGGCCTGGATGTGATCTGGCAGAGGGCAGGGTCAGCTGAGTGTGGCTCATTTCCACCATCACCTACTAGCCTGTCTCCCAGGCGAGGCCTCTGGGACAAAATGCAAAACAATTCTACATTTTTTTATTTTTTCTCTCTTCTTCCCTGCTTTTCTTTCTTCTGCTCTTTCCTTCCCCCACTTCCTAGTTTTTCTCTTATTTTTGTCCTTTACCCTCCCCAGCCTCAACTCTCATAACAAAATTTGCACACATAACGACACCTTCTCTTCTTTGCATGAATTGACATGTTTTCATATCTAAACAGAAACACTGTGACATTTCAAATAGGCTTTTTGTTATTACTCATCCCATTCAAAAGAGGTAATTTATAAATCTTAAAAACACATGTTCTTCACCTGTAATCAAGAAACTGAAAATGAAAATGAGATATTTTTCATATGGAATCGGCAGAGTTTTATTACACGGCAATTCTCAGTACTGGCAGAAGTCTAAGGAGAGGGACATCCAGTAGGTGACAGATTTGAACCTAGACACATTTGACTGAAAGACTCTGTTCCTGCCCAGTCACATTCTTAAATCAACGTGTTATCCCTTTTTGTACCCATACATAACACCACAGCAACAGTGACCCTTGATCTTTGATTCCTAAAAAACTCTTCATCCTTCCCTCTGAGCATTAGCACAGCATAGTGAAAGGCCACAGGAATTGTACCAAAATAGTATCTATGGGACCATGATTCATTTTCATTTTCCTCTTCACGCTTACTTATATATGTGTTCCCCAAGTTTTCTACAATGAGCATGCATTGATGGTTTGGACAAATGTATACTTGTCAGATTCTAAAAGGCTCTTCCTAGGGGTCATCTGTGCCTTTTAGAGCCAGGATGGACACCCGGGCACATGGCTCACAGGATGGACAAGTGGGCGCATGCCTGGGCTTATGTGCCAACAAGTGCCATTTAGTGATACATATGATACATTCTGCACCAAACCAACTGGGGGGAAGAATCCAATTCAACTACTGGTCCCTTTTCCCAGGGTCCTCATCACAGATAGGCTTTGTGCAAGCCTGCAGGCTGCTATCAAGCACACAGAAGACTGAGCATTGGACCTCAAATTATTTACAAAGTTTAACAGCAATACAAAGAAACACACAAGAGACCATTTTTGAGGACAAGATAAGAAACACTTGGCAGCAAAGTGAGAGGAGTGACTACCACCTGCCAAGGTCAAATACAGGAGAGGTTATTGAGGCTTCAATAAATTTCCAGAAGAAAAGTCAGAACCACAAACCAGAAAGTCATTGCTCTGAGAGATTTTGGAAGATTCTGGGCTTGTGTAACTTTCCTATGTTTCTTTTATGTTACTCCATGTCTTTTTTCTATAGTCTTCCAATGCCTTTAAAAAGGAGTGGGGGGAGAATTGGTAAGGAGATTGGATAGAAATACAAAACTATGTCTAATTCTGAATAACAAAAAGCCACCATAAGACAGCTCTTACATGTAAACAGGTAGGAAGTCTTTAGTTCCATCCTCACAAGAAAAATGCTGAGCAATCAGCGCATCAACAACTGTGCTTAGAGCCATTGGAGAACTGAGGTCACCGGGTAAGCCATCACCCTGAAATCTAAAGAGACAGGAAAGACAGAGAATCACGACTTACCAGGAGCAGATGCAGCCTCTGGAGCCAGCAACTGGTAGCAACAGTTAACGGTCTGGTGACTAGCTGGAGGCTGAGTGTGGACTAGCTGAAGATTTTTTAAATGCTGGGGTTCCAGTCCTAGGGCAGCCCCACACTTTCCTGGGGTTTACCTCCAGAGCCCTACCAGGTTATCACTGTGAAGTTGGGGAGAAATCCACTTGCTTCAGGGAAAGGGAGGAGAAATGACCATTTTAAAATAGGCTCAGAGGAAATGTAACCATTTAGAAAGCCCAGAGCATTCTGTTCTTAACAAAGCCCTGCCAGGAGGGAAACTGCTTTCCCAGAGCCTTCTCTGCCCTGGGGGAAGGGCAGCAAGACAGCTCCAGCCCCCTCCAGACTTCAGGGCTCACATAAGGGGAGACAAAGAAAGGCCAAGAAACGTTCCTGAAGGTCAGGCCCAGGACCTCAGGCCCACGGAGATTTAATCCTAAGGTTATGGAAGTTGCCCTCCCTATTACCTTACCGTATTTATTTCTAATGCTGCTGTAACAAAGAACCACACACTGGGTGGCTTAAACATCAGAACTGTATTCTCTCACAGTTCTGGCGGCTAGATCCAAAATCAACGTGTTGGGAGGGCCACACTCTCTCTGAAGGTGTTCGAGAAGAGGCCTTCCTTGCCTCTTCTTATTCCTGGTGTTTGTAGGCAATCCTTGGCATTCCTTGGCTTGTAGCTGCATATCTCCAATCTCTTTCTCATCACATGGCCATCTTTTTGCGTGTATTCCTGTGTGTCCTCTCCTCTTTTTATAAGGACATCAGTCCTTGGATTTAGCACCCACCCTACTGCAACATGACCTTGTCAATGTAACTAATTACATCTGCAAAGACCCTATTTCCAAGTAAGGTCATATTCTGAGGTTCTGGGTGAACATGAATTTGGGGGGAACATTATTCAACCCAGTACACTTACCACCATATCAACAGACTCCAGTGCAATAAAAGGAAATTACGACTGAGAGAACGGCAAGACATAGACTCCATTTAAGATGCAATTCTTAGGGAAACCCAAAAACAACAGGAAAAAAATAAATAACCAGAAGTCTCTGGCATCTACAGCTACAGCAAACATTAAACATAGCCCAGATGCTAGTCAGATTAACATAAAATCTCGACTGATTAGCTCAGGTTCTATTATCACATACATTATATCTAGCCTTCAACAAAAAATTACAAAGCAACAAAATACTCAGTCTGAAGAGACAGAGCAATCGTGACTAGACTCAGATATGACCAAGATTTTGGAATTATCAGATAGGGAATTTGAAAAAACTGTAATTGATATTTTAAGAACTCTGATAGAAAGAATAGTTATATAAGAGATGGGTAATGGAAGCAGAAAGACAGAAACTAAGAAAGAAACAAAAGGAAATTCTAGGAATCAAAACTGAAAGGTAAAGAGAAAAGAGAATGAAAAAATTGGACAGAATATCTACGAACAAAAGGGCAATTGCAAAAGACATGTGAGTAATGGGAATATCAGAAAGAGGAAAAGGAGGAGAGGAAATATTTGAAAAAATGATGGCTGAAAATTTTCCAGAATTAATAACAGACACCAAACCACAGATCCAGAAAGAACAGAGAGCAAGCAAGATAAATACGAAATAATCAACACATAGGGATATCATTCTCAAAATGCAAACATGAGGAAAAAAGCCAGAGTGAGGGGAAATCTTATCAATAGAGGAATAAGAATAAAAATTACATTAAATTTTTTGTCAAAACTATGCTAGCAAGAAGAGAGTGAAGTGTTGAAAGAAAAAAAAACCCTACCAACCTAGAATTGTGTGTGCACTGAAATTATCCTTCAAAAGTGAAGGAGAAATAGACTTTCTCAGACAAACATAAACTGAGGGAATATGTAGACATACCTTGCAAGAAATGTCAAAAGGAGTTATTCAGAGAGAAGGAAAATGATATAGCTCAGAAATTAAGAAAAGAAAGAAGGAATAAACTAGGGTGAAACATTTTTTTATTTTATATTGACCTAATAGGTAATTATTCAAAGTAATAATAGCAACCATGTATTATGTGGTTATAGCTTATGGATAATTGAAATGAAAGACAACAATGTCATAAGAAATGGGAGGTAGGAATTGGAACTACCAGTGAAGCAAAATAGTGCTATTTGAAAGTAGACTTAGATTACTTGTAAATGTCTATTGCAAACTCTAGGGCAAACACTAAAATAAGTATAATTGACACACTGAAAAAGAAGAGTATTATTTAAAATGCTCTTAAGCCCTAGCTGGTTTGGCTCAGTGGATAGAGCATCAGCCCTGAAGGGTTCCGAGTTCAATTCCAATCAAAGGCACATGCCTGGGTTGCAATGCCCCAGTAGGGGGAGTGCAGAAGGCAACCTGTTGGTGTTTCTATCTTGCCCTCTCTCCCTTCCTCTCTGAAATCAATAAAAATATATTTAAAATAAAATAAAATGCTCATTTAAAACCAGAGAAAGTAGAAAAAGAGTAGAAGATTTTAAAAAGAAACCAATAACAAGTGCAATAAATAGAAACAATTAAAAACATGGCAGATATTAATCCAACTAAACAACAGAGACTGTCATAGTGGATATAAAAAGAAGACCCCGGAGAAACCAAGATGGCAGCATAGGTAAACACCTAAATTGCTGCCTCTCACAACAATTTCAAAACTACAACTAAAAGACAAAACGGACATCATCCAGAACCACAGGAAGGCTGGCTGAGTGGAAATTCTACAACTAGAAGGAAAGAGAAAAGCACACTGAGACTCACAGGAGCTGCGGAGGGCAGAGGTGTGGAGGCGCGTGCACGGAGAGGGCTTGCAACTGAGGGCACGGTTGGCTTTCTCAAGCGGGAGGGAGACTTAAGCTCCCAACTGCTCTGAACTCCAGTTCCAGGCAAGACTCTGGGGACCCAGACTCATTCGGGGAGAAACTGGACTGTCTGGCAGTGGGTGAGGCTTGAGGGCGGCTTTCTCTAAGAGGTGCTTGCAGTGATTGCCATGGAACACTGAGAACCAGGGGCCTCTTGGGGCAGAGCTGATGGAAAGCCATCACTGTTTGCTCCACCCTGAGATCCTGCCCTACAAAGCCATTGCTGATTGCTCTGCCCTGAGACTCCGCCCCATCCAAGCTGAGCGCAGAGGCTTTTGCAAGTCTTGTCCCATAAGGGTGTCTCCAGCACAGAAGTTCTCCCATCGTAGACACAGCTATTCCTCACAGCCAGTTGGCCTGGAGGTCAATTCCTCCCAGTGATACCAACAACAATCAAGGCTTAACTTCAACAAGCTTGTGCACACAGCCACAAAGGGGTGCACCAAGAGTGTCCACCTCAGGTACTTGGGGAGGCTGAGCCACTGGGCCCTAATAGGACACCTAGCACACAAGCTACTCTACCAACTCAGGAAAGCAGCCAAAATGCGGAGACAAAGAAACAGGTCACAAATGAAAGAAATGGAGGAAAACAAACTACTGGTTATAGAGTTCAAAACCACAGTTATAAGGTTTTTCAAGAATTTTCTAGAAAAGGCCAATAAATTTAGCAAGACCCTTGAGGATATGAAAAAGGACCAACTAGAAATTAAGCATACACTGATTGAAATAAAAAATAATATACAGAGATCCAACAGCAGACTAGAGGAACACAAAAATCAAGTCAAAGATTTGAAATACAAAGAAGCAAAAAACACTCAACCGGAAAAGCAAAAAGAAAAAAGAATCCAAAAATATGAAGATAGTGTAAGGAGCCTCTGGGACAACTTTAAGCATACCAACATCCAAATTATGGGGGTCCCAGAAGAAGAGAGAGAGCAAGATACTGAAAACCTATTTGAAGAAATAATGACAGAAAACTTCCCCCACCTGGTGAAAGAAATAGACTTACAAGTCCAGGAAGCGCAGAGAACCCCAAACAAAAGGAATCCAAAGAGGACCACACCAAGACACATCATAATTAAAATGCCAAGATCAAAAGACAAAGAGAGAGTCTTAAAAGCAGCAAGAGAAAAACAGTTAGTTACCTACAAGGGAGCACCCATACAACTGTCAGCTGATTTCTCAACAGAAACTATGCAGGCCAGATGGGAGTGGCAAGAAATTTTCAATGTGATGAATAGCAAGAACCTACAACCAAGATTACTCTACCCAGCAAAGCTATCATTCAGAATTGAAGGTCAGATAAAGAGCTTCACAAATAAGAAAAAGCTAAAGGAGTTCATCACCACCAAACCAGTATTATATGAAATGCTGAAAGGTATTCTTTAAGAAGAGGGAGAAGAATAAAAGGTAAAGATAAAAATTATGAACAACAAATATATATCTATCAACAAGTGAATCTAAAAATCAAATGAATAAAAAAATCTGATTAACAGAATAATCTGGTGAATATAATAGAATCAGGGGCATAGCAAGGGAGTGGACTGACAATTCTCATGGGGAAAGGAGTGTGGGGGTGCGGGAAGAGACTGGACAGAAATCATACACCTATGGATGAGGAGGGGGGCATGGGTAAGGGTAGAGGGTGGGGTGGGAACCGGGTGGAGGGGAGCTATGGGGGGAAAAAAGAGGAACAACTGTAATAATCTGAATAATAAAGATTTATTTAAAAAATAAATAAAATAAAATACTGCAGCAAATAAAATAAAAAAGACAAAAAAATAAAAATAAAAATAAAAAGAAGACCTGCTTCAACTATGAAGATACTAGATAAATTAAAACTAAAGGGATGGAAGCCTTAAAAAGGATGAAAATTCTGACATGTACTACAACATGGATGAACACTGAGGACATTAATGAAATAAACAAGTCACAAAAATATAAGTACCTTATGATGCTACATATATGATGCATGTAGAGTAGTCAAATGTATAGAGACAGAAAGTAGAATGGTGGTTGCCAGGGGGTGGGGTGAGGAGTTATTATTTAATGGTTATAGAGTTTCAGTTTGCAAAATTAAAAGATTTCTGGAGATGGATGGTAGTGATGATTGCACAACAATGAGGATATATTTAATGTCATAGAACTGCACACTTAAAAATGTTTAAAATTGTAAATTTTATGATATATATATATATATATATATTACCACAATTTTTAAAATTAATAATAACAATCCATGTAAATAGAGGAACAATATGATGTATTGTCTAAACTGGGACACTTTGGGTTGTGAAAGCAGATGCTTGTAATAAGTACACCTGGACACCAGGGATAAATGTGACTGTCCTGGGTAGCTCAGATGGCCCTAAAGTATCCTCCTCTACCTCAGAGAAAAATATCCACCTGCCTCAGTAGGAAATTTTGTTTGGCAAATATTCAGTAGAGTAACTATGGAAGAGATCTCACAATTAACAGTGTCAAGAAATAATGATTTATGTTTCCAAAACTCAAAGTTTTAAAATTTGGCCACTAAACTTTTAAAGTAAAAGTCCTGTATACATTTCGGGTTTATGATTTTATCCCAGAAATCCATTCTCTTCTGGAACACTCACCTTCGGTTTCCGGACTCAGCTGTCAATAAGCGTATGTGGGACATCTTCCCCACCTCCCAATGACATCCGGTCTTTAAGGTCGGTCCCCCACAAACGCCCCTCATCTGTTCAGCCTTTCCTGATCTACCAGGTGGAAGTTCTCCACTTCCAAACTTTGGTGGTACTTTACTTGGCATGAGGCTAACATGAGATAAAACCTAGATTACTGAATGAATGTTATTGAAATCTGCTTGGCTGCCAACCCCCAAAAATGACCATAATTAAATTCATCAACCAGCCATAAGGAAAACTACCTTGAACTTCCCCATGTAAACCCCGTGGGCAGTGCCTTGGTTTTGCCAGGAGTTTGGGGCGGGGTGAGGGTCGGGGTGGGTCTTGAAGCCGAAGAATGGAAAAAGAATCTGATTTGATTCTTGGCCATGATGGGAACTGCTGTTCCTCTGAGTGTTTCTCATATACAGGAAGTGGTCATTCTCACCCTCCCGGTCTCAAGCTCTGACTCACTGGGGTCCCCAGCCTGAGGGCATGGTCTATATGCCCCTAAGGCCCTGAACAACACAGTAAGGTGCACCCCTCTTTCCCCGCCCCCTTCCCCCCCCCCCCCCCCCCCCCCCGTGAGGCTGGTCACGAGAAGGTTAGTCCCCTCATTCATGTGGTCTTCTCAAGAAACCTGGATGCCCCAGGCCTGGGCCAGGTTACCTTCACCACAAACATATTGTAGCTTTATGTTTAAAACCAGAAATGGTAGCAAAAAGAGCCCTAAAGGTTATGCATCTCACCATTTCACACCCCTCCCCTGAGTTAATATTAGCTCTGTTTTTCTGTACTCCCACAGTATATTATGAGTGTGGCTATATGCTGGAAAAATTTATTTCTTTCAGGTGTTTTTTGCTTGCTTATTTTTTTTTTTTGCAAATATTCAGCTCATATCATGTTATATCACAATTCTCCTCTGATAGCCCTGAGTCCCTGGGTCACCAACTTAGTGTAAAGATGGCAAAGACTCACCCAGCTGGAGTGGCTCAGTGGTTGAGTGTCAACCTGTGAATCTGGAAGTCTCAGTTTGATTCCCGGTCAGGGCACATACCCAGGTTGTGGGGCTTGATCCCCAGTGTGAGGTGTGCAGGATGCAGCCGATCAATGACTCTCTCTCATCATTGATGTTTCTATCTCTCTCTCCCTCTTCCTTCCTCTCTGAAACCAATAAAAATACTTAAAAAAAAAAAAAAAAGCTAGCAAAGACTCATCTGATGAACAGGAAAATGGAAGCTTTAAGTAGCCTCAAGAGACCAAAGGGCAACATTGGAGCATATTGCAGGACACCTAAAGCTTCTGTCAAAAGTGTATACTTTGTCCACTTCCAACACACTAGGCTGGTTATAATCAAAAACACAGAAAATAGTTGTTGATGAAGATCTGGAAAAATTGGCTCTCATACATTGCTTGTGAGAATGTAAAATGGTGCAGCTGCTGTAGAAAACAGTTTGGTGGTTCCTCAAGGGTTAAACATAGAGTTATCATATGGCCCAGCAATTCCACTCCTGGTTAGATTTCCAAAGGAATAAAAAAACAGCTATTCAGAGACTTGTGCAAGAATGCTTGCAGTGGCCAAAACGGGGACGCAGCCCAGCAGCTTATCAGTCCTCCAGCTGATAAATGGATAAATGAGCTACACTGCATCCGTCCAATAGTCATAAAAAGAAATGAGATACTGATACATCTGCATCACGGATGACCCTTGAAAGCATCCTCAGTGAAAGAAGCCAGCCACGAAAGGCACATAGATATTCTATGATTCCACTTATCTGAAATGTCAAGAATATGCACCTCCATAGAGACAGAAAGCAGACTAGTGATTGCTAGGGGCTGGGGAAGGGAGAGATGGGGAGTGACTGCTTAATGCGTAGGAGGTTTTCTTAAGAGCAATGAAAATGTAGTTACATAACATTGTGAATGTGTTAAAACCACACATGCACTTTAAAATTGTTCAAGTGTTGAATTTTGTTATGTGAATTTTACCTCATTTTTTTTTTAAATGTACTTTTGAGGCAGATTAGTAAGGAGCTAGGAAAATGCCTTGGCAAGTGGAATGGGGAAACTGAGACAGACAGCTGAACAAACTGGCCCCGCAATTTACAGGCAGATAATAAATCACAGGGTAATATCTTACCTTGGTCCTGGTCCCCCTTCAGGGACATTCTTTGAAGGTGAAACTGACCAGAGAATGATCTATACACTAATTTTGATGCATCGGCATATTAAAGGACAGGCTTGGAAAGCTGATGAATATTATATTGAGATCCTCCCCTGAGAACTCCCCTAAGAATTCCCGCCTTTAGAAAAGAGATTTTAAAAGTTTAAGACAAAGGACTCAGTTCCTGTTCATGTCTTTTCCCTCCACCCTTCTTTCCTCCGGCTCTAAAGGTTCCCAGGAGACTTGCAACCAGGAGAGCAGGGGACAGTGTCCGCTGGTCTCCAACTAAACACCTGAACCTGTTTCCAAGGGCCCTTCTTTTGCCTCTGTAACTTGTTTCCTGAGTCCACGCAGCCCAGCTGGCTCACTTCTTCTGCCTCTGTGACTTTCTTTCCAAAATGCCAAGGCAGCTCTCTGAGAAGCCCGCTTGAATCTTTTCTTCAAGTGTCCTTTTGCTTTGCAGGCTAAATAAGTTTGCACTAGAGTTCTTGGCTCTGAATCTAGTCATGAGTAAACAGCCAGATTAATCCAGTGTGTGGAGCATCCTACTTTTCAAAAAAGATGTCACAAATACAAACAAATGACACTAACAACAACAGAAGTGTGAGAGTGTTGTAGATTAAGACAGCCGAAAGAGACAAAACCAAATATCATACACAAATCTTGATTGGACCCTAGATAGGAAAAAGAAATGCAGCTTATGGAAGACATTTGGGGGACAGTCGAGAGATTCACATTCAGATAGCGTGCTGGGTGCTGCTATGGTTATGATCATGGGATTGTGGTTTTGTGGGAGAACATCCTTATTAGGAGGTGCTGAGGTATTTAAAAGTGTAGTATCAAGATGTCAGAGATTTGCTTTCAATTTGTTCAGCAAAACAAAAGTATGTAAAATATAGAGAGAAGAAGAGAGAAAGAGAACGCAAATATGGCAGAATGTTACCAGTTGGAGAATCTGGGGCGGGGAGGGAGGGTTTAGAGGTGTTCATTGTTCTCTTTGGTCAACTTTTCTGTGGCATTGACAATGACAAAATAAACTGTGGGAGGCGAGAGGAATTGCTGGTGCAGGAGGTTGTGATAGAGCTTGCTGCCAGGCCCAAAGCAGTCGGCCACCCACGAATGGAGTTTAGAATGACTCCCTACATTAAACTAGCTTCACCTCCTTTTAAGTCTTTCTAAAAGAAAGATGGTCTACATTGCATGTTTCTTGAAGTCCCTCGCCCCCATTAAGCATCTGGTAAAAACCCTATCACTACAGACATTGAACCCATTGGAAAAGTCTGATGAGTAAAAAACACTCTTGGGTCCAGCCAGCATGGCTCAGTGGTTGAGCATCGACCTATGAACCAGGAGGTCACAGTTCGATTCCTGGTCAGGGCAAATGCCGGGTTTGGGGCTCAATCCCCAGTGTGGGGCATGTAGGAGGCAGCTGATCAATAATTCTCTCTCATCATTAATATTTCTATCTCTCTCTCCTTCTCCCTTCCTCTCTTAAATCAATAAAAATATATATTTTTAAAAACACTTGGCAGACACCATATAGGTGGATGAAAAGAGTCCCCCAATGCCCCAAGCCCTGAAATGGGGTTCCCCCACCCAAGGTCCTGGGACCAGTTAGGCTAATGGCTGGTTCTAGCCCTGTGCTTGGGGTGGTGGGGCGGGGGGGGGGGGAACCTACTATATCTGGGTTTCTCCTTTCTTATCCAAGGAACCTGGGGGCTATCCTAAGTGAACTTCTGGCTCCAGTGGGAAATACTCTATTTCTCCCCATCACCATCTGGGTTCAAATTTGCATTAATTCACTCATTTGCTCATTTATTCAATTATTTGACATGTATTTCTTGAGCACTAGGCATTGTTTGGGGCTCTAGGGACACCCTGATGAACAAGTAGCCGTGCTATCTACCTTCACAGTGTTTACATGCAAATCGCAACTGTGACACATGCCACAACGGGGATGAACGAGGTGCCAACAGAGCTGGTAATGGGATGAACTGCTATAGTGACATGTGAGTGACAAGCAGGAAATACAATCAACAGGCTCTGAGGATGGGGTAGATTTGGGGGACAATAAAAAGCGTGTTGAGAGATGCTCCCAGAATTCTGGCTTGTATAACTGCATAGGGGTGGCCTTCCCTGGACATCGTGGAAGAGGCCTGCAGTGGAGGGGTGACAGACATCATGTAGACCACCCACGACAGTCAGGCACACAGAAGACAGGCCTGGGCTGTGCTGTGGGCTGTCAGTTGTCACGGAGGCCATGTGTGGCCAAAGCCTACCCCACTCCTCCGGAAACCTCCACCAATCCCAGAAGGACACGCAGGAGGAGAAATCTTCAATCTTGTGCAATCTCCTAATATTCTGTTCTTCTTTGTTAACAGAAGCAGATTCTGGGTAGCATCCCACATCCCGGTGACAAGCCTCCTCTGGCTTGCTGGCGAGAAGGGTGTCTTTCCTTTCTCCCCTGAAAGCAAGAGTGGAGCCTGTGGAGGAGGGGAATAGCTCAGTGCATTCTCTCTCTCTCTCTCTCCCTACAGCTTTGTAGAGGTTGGAGGTCACTTTATTTGCCCAAACTGAGTTAAGGGAAAACCCAGTCTTTGAACTGGATAATGGAACCCTTCTTTGCCACAGTGCTTCCCCCAACTCCATTCTACATGGAATGAAACACAGAGACAAAGCCTCACTTCCAGGTGGACGTGGAGCAAAGCAGGGCACCTGTGGAAAAGTCCTCGAAGTGCAAACTCTCGGAAATGAGCAGGAACTGTGGGTTGAGATATGTTTTCATTTCCTGGGGCTCCTGCAACAAATTTCCACAAACTTGATGGCTCAAAACAACAGAAACTTATTCTCTCGCCGCTCTGCAGGCCAGAAGTACAAAACCAAGGTGTCAGTAGGGCCACATTCCCTCCCGGAGCTGCTGGGGAGATGCTGTTCCTTGCGTCTTCATCGTCTGGTGGCTCCAGGTGCTCCTGGCTTGTGGCTGCATCACTCCAATCTCTGCCTCTGTTTTCACACGGCCTTCTCCTCTGCTGTCTCTGTGTGTCTCTTCTAAGGACAGTTGTCATTGGATTTAGGGTCCATCCAGATAATGATCTCACAGGTCTCTTCATCTCAAGATCCTCAACTATGTCTGCAAAGACCTTTTTTCAAATAAAGTCATATTCACTGGTCCTAAGAATTATAATGTGGACAGCTGGAGGGTGGGGGGCACCATTCAACCCACAACAGGATGAAACTTTCACAGAATAGGGGGGATGGGAGGCAGCGGTTAAGCTTGCTTTCTTTCTGACTTGGTAATGGTGCCTTGTGGTGAGGGCCACTCATTCTAGAACTATACTGAGAAACCCTTGGCTCCCTCACGCTCTCACCGCTTTTTGAGAAGAAAACAGAGGCATTCTGGGAAATGCTGGTGGGCCCCAAGCACCTTCCCAGCGATGCAAATGATATACCCTCTTCAGGGACTATTTCCAAGCCCCCTGATTTGAGGTTCCTTTGTCAGCCACCCCAGGCCCCAGCTGTCTCATCCTCCATCGGATCCTGTGACTCTAGGTATTGATCTTGTTTGAACCCTTGACAAGCATCTGCTGGCTGCCCACTCCGTGCCAGACCCTTGGCTTATGAGAACACTCATTTGGCAATGAATCCTGCCAATGGCCTTGGCATGCTAGCCTTGGGCTGGGTCTGTGAAACCCAAGATTTGTGAGGGGGCAGGGAGAGTTGTGAGTGGGAAGTCCAAAAGTCAACACAAGAAGTTAAAATCCTTCTGGTCAAAATCACACTCAAAAATATTTTTTAAACCACTGAGAGCCAGACTTGGAAGCTCAAAAGCAAAAATCAGCTCATTGCCTTTTACAGTAGGTAGGGTCTCCCTGACCCTGGGGCAGATCTAGTTTGAAAATAGGGGTGGGGAGATGGAAGAGGGAAATAGGTTAACAAAATTTTTCTCTCTTATTTCTTCATTTCCAGATTTTAGAGTTCGTGCCTAAGTTACGGGCATGTGTGTGGCAACTCACTATTCTTCTCATGAATGACTCACCCTCACTACAAGCTCCTTGATGGCACACACAAAAAAATCCCCCCCCCCCGCCCCCGCCACTCTGCCCTTGAATGGCCCAGGGGCAGCCTGTGCAAGGCCGGGCAGAGCAGGTGCTGGATAATGACCTGAGGGAAAGAAGGGAGGAAGGGGAGCAATGCCACTACTTCAGAAGTACTTTCCCAGAAATTGTTCCCAGCAAGAGGCATTCTGGGGTGAGCTGTTAATAGAAGGCATTCTCAACTCATTGCCCAGGCTCAACTCATTGCCCTTCCCTCTGGGCCAAATATCCAACCAGACCCAGGACAGGGGCAAACAAAGGCCCACAGTTCTGGAGTCTCTATGGCACAGAGCTCGACACAAAGTAGATGCTCATTAAATGTTGAATGTCTCAGAGATTGCTGAGGTCTGCTGATATCAGTCAGGGACCTGGGGCTCCCTGTACTAGTCAGAGTTCTCCAGAGAAACAAACCCAATAGGATGAGTATATATATAGAGAGATTTGTTTTAAGGAGTTAGCTCACAAGATTCTGCAGGCTGGCAAATCCAAAAGCTGCAGGGTAAGCTGGAGACCCAGGGAAGAGTTGATACTATAGTTGGAGTCCAAAGACAGTCTGCTGAGAGAATGCCCTCTCTCTCCAGGGAGATCAATCTTTTTCTTAAGGCCTTTGCCTGATTGGATGAGGCCCACCCACATCCTGGAGAGCAATCTGCTTTACTCAAAGTCTACTGATTTAAATGTGAAGCCCATTGAAAAACTGCCTTCACAGAAGCATCTAGGATAATATTTGACCAAATATCTGTCTGGGCACCATAGCCCAGCCAAACTGACACATGAAATTAACCATCACAACTCCCCCACCTAATGAGATCCTCTTGGGCTCTCTCTCATTCCCTCTGCTCAGTCCTTCCAGGGTGGGCTGACCCTGAGGCTCTCCCCTGCCCTATTCTACCCAAAGAGGCCCCAGGAGCTAGAGACTTGAACTCCTTCTTCCTGGACCTTTCTATTTCCAGCCAGATGGATCCCAACACTTTGGCAGATCCCTGAATTATGTTTTCCCCAACAAACCCTCTAAATGGCAGCAAGGGCTGTTGGCTGTGCCCAGAGGGTAGGAATGGCTCTCCCTGCCCCTCCTGTTCTCTCCCCTGCACCACCGCCAGCCTGCACCAGACTGGAAGCAAACCTTAGAGAGGAGCCCGTTACCTTGCTTTATTTTCTTCTAGAGCTTGACACCAAGTGAAGTTATAGTATTGTTCTACCTGTGTATTGTGTGTATCGCTCCTCACAAAATATAAGCTCTAGGAGGGCAGGGACTTCATCCCCAGGGCCTAGCCCAGCTCCTGGCACAGAAAGGGGCTTAGAGTATTTATTGGTGGATGAAAAACATTTACTGAACTTCTTTGTTCAACCCATGCTGTGCCAAGGTGTGCACACAAGCTGGTCAGCAATTTACAGTTTCTGAGCATCTCCGCACACATGCCCAGTATCTTCATTTCTCTCTCCTTGGCAGCTAGACCCTCCCTTCCCTCAGGAATCATCTTCCCTCCTCCCTCCTGGAGTCTGCCCACAGTTGAGTGGGCGGGGTGGCACCGAGAGGAAAGTGAGCTGTGTCATTGGGGAGTTGCCTGGGGTCTGTTTAGAAACATGTTGATGTTTCACTCTCATTGATGTTTCCATCTTTCTCTCTCCTTTTCTCTCTCTCTAAAATTAATAAAAACAGGTTTTTTTAAAAAGTATTGTGCATAGTTAATAATATTGTAATAACTATGTGTGGTTCAGATGGGTACTAGATTTAGTGCTGTGACCACTTCCTAAGGTCTGTAAGTGTCTAATGTGTACACCTGAAAATAACATATAATATTGTATGTCAACTGTAAATGAAAAATAAATTTTAAAAAACAAAAGTATTGTACAAAAGTACCATAAAAAACACAGGTAAGGGAAAAGAAAAATTCCCATATCAGATTGCCAGATAAAACATAAGATATCAAGTTAAATTCACATTTTAGATAAACAACGAATAATTTCATGGGGCATGCTTGTTCTCAAAAATTACTCACAGTTGCCCTAGCTCAGTGTTCGGCAAACTGCGGCTCGTGAGCCACATGCGGCTCTTTGGCCCCTTGAGTGTGGCTCTTCCACAAAATACCACAGCTTGGGCGAGTCTATTTTGAAGAAGTGGCGTTCAAGAAGTTTAAGTTTTAAAAATTTGGCTCTCAAAAGAAATTTCAATCATTGTACTGTTGATATTTGGCTATGTTGACTAATGAGTTTGCCGACCACTGCCCTAGCTGGTTTGGCTCAGTGAATAGAGCATCTACCTGCGGACTGAAGGGTCCCAGGTTCGATTCTGGCCAAGGGCACATGCCCAGGTTGTGGGTTTAGTCCCCAGTAGGGGCATGCAGGAGGCAGCCAATAAATGATTCTCTCTCATCATTGATGTTTCTCTCTCTCCCTCCCCCTTCCTCTCTGAAATCAATAAAAAAGTATAATTTAAAAAATTATTCACAGTTTATCTTAAATTCAAATCTAACTTATGTTCTGTATGTTTTGTTCTGTTTCTGACAAATCTATAGCCAAAACCTAGCATTCTGATTAACATATTGAAGTATATTTACACAGTTTTAAAAAATTATCTCTGTATGTACATTATTTACCAAAAGAGGGGGCTGGGTACTGTTTTGCAACCCAGTTTCTCCATTTAACAATATCCCATGAACATCTTTTCATGACATCACATGTCCTTTTATAGCCCAGTTTTCTTTGCTGACATAAGTAAGTCTTTGACATCTGGAGACCATCATAGTTTCTTGATTATTTATTTATTTATTTATTAGCACAAGCTGCCCTGATTTTTCTCTGGTTCCCAGCACTGCACCAGCGGCTCCCTTTCCTCCACCCTTGCTGCAGGCCTTGTATGTAGGATGTGTAGCAGGTGCAGGTCTGAATTCTGCTACACCAGAGAGCAACAAGAGGGGCTTCGCTCTGAGAAGCACTATGGATCCAGCTCAGGAATCAGACTGTGGGTCCAAGGCCTTCCCTGGTACTCCTGACGCATTAGCTCCATGGCCTTGGCCATGGCCTACCACTGCTCAGCTGCAGCAAAATGGGATCATGATATTGTGAGGATTAGTCTTTGTCTTCTCCACTAGATGGCAACCTCTGCCTGGACAAGAAACTTCCCTGTTGATGAGTCGCCTTTACATCCTCAGAGAACCTGCTCAACGCTTGGACACCCCTGGCAAAAATACATGTTGACCAAATGACCAAGTGACAGATGGTTTTACACAAGAGAAAAGGGTGTGACTGTCCACTTTGGAGGAGATGGTGCAGCGTCGTTGGGATCTGTTAAAAGATAAACTAAGGCATATTAAAACTTTTAAGAGTTTATTTGAGCAAAAATCAACTCGAATTGGGCAGCCCAAAACTAAAAGTGCTCAGCTCATAGGAGCCAGGTGAAAGACGTAGAGAACGTGCTGAAGCAAAGAAAGGAAAATATTTAATTGACTACAACTTCCAGCCTACTTGGCTGTTTGTGATTGGTTGTCCTCCATTTTGATTTTGTAACCCTGAGGCATTTACAGGCTTAGATTGTGGTTAGCTTACACAGGCCTCCACGCTTTGCAACCCAATGGCCTCCTTGTTTACTTAATTTACCAGATCTGACCTGTGTCCTAACCACAGGCTCCTGAGCAGCCAGATTGGCCTATCTGCCCTCTCCCCACGGTAACACAACTCCCCACACTTCCCGCTCACTTTGCTCACTTTGTTCTGTCAACCAAGTCCTGAGCTCCTTCCGCAGCAGAAAAGGTGAGTCTCTCTCCACTATCTGGGAGCCTAGGTGGGATGGGGGGAAGGGTAGGGTGCAGGTCAGACTTTAATCCTTGTTTTGCCACTTTCTGGCTATATGACCTTGGGTAGTTTCTTCTTGTTGCAAATTACCACACACTCAGCAGCTTACAACAACACGATTTGTCATTTTACAGTTCTATGGGTTGGAAATCTGACACAGCTCTCACTAGGCTCAAATCAACATGTTGGCAGAGCTGTGTTCCTTTCTGAAGGCTCATGGGGAACATTCATTTGTGCTGCAGACTGAATGTGTCTCCGCAAATTCACATGCATATTGAACCTAATCCCAATGGGATGGTATTTAGAAGTAGGCCCTTTTGGGGGTGATTCGGCCATGAAGGTGGAGCCCTCCTGAATGGGATTAGTGCCCTTATAAAAGGAACTCCAGAGAGATCCCTTGTCCCTTTTATCAGGTGAGGACACAGCCAGAAGACAGCTGTCTGAGATCTATGAAGCAGGGCCTCACCAGACACCGAATCTGCCAGGGCCTTGATCTTGGACTTTCCAGCCTTCAGAACTGTGAGAAATAAATTTCCATTGCTTCCAAGCCATCCGGTTTATGGTATTTTTTATAGCAGCCCAAACTTGAGAGTTTCCTGGTTTGTCTTTTCCAGAGGCTGTCCACATTCCTTAGCTCATGGTCCCTTAGCACTATCCTTAAAGCAAACACTCTGACGTTCTTCTATAATCACATATCCCTCTGACTCCCCCCTCTGCCTCCCTTTCAAGTACCTTGTGGTTATATGGGCCTATCTGGATAATCCAGAATAATCCCCCTATTTTAAGGTCAGGGATTAGCAACCACAATTCCATCGTAAACCTTGATTCACCTTTACCAGGTAACCTATTCACAGGTCGCAGAAATTAGGACATGGGCACCTTTGGGGGGCCATTATGCCACTTACCACAGACCTGGAGTAATTATATCACTCCTCAGAGTCCATTTCTTTATGAAGTGGAGTTCCTCCAATAAGTGGAACAGAGATTAGAGATGGTGATTATATCAGTCATCTATTGCTATGTAACAAATTACCCTAAAACTTAGTGGCATAAAACAATATTCCCACAACCTTTATTTTGGGTCAAATTAGTGAGCAGCATAGCTGAGTAGTTTAGTGTGTCTTTCATCAGGTTGTAAAGACATTGGCCCAGGCTCTAGGCATCTGGAAGATTGGCTAGGGCTGAAAGCTTTTAAGACGGCTCCCTCAGGGGCTGTTGGCTGGAGGCTTCAGTTCCTTGCATATTGACTCCTCCAAAGGGCTGCTTGAGTGTCCTCACGATGGGGCAGCTGGCTCCCCCTAGACAGAGTGATCCAAGAGAGCAAACCAGAAGCCACAATGTCTTTTTTTACTGAGCCGCACACACATATTACCTATTTAAATAATTTTTCAATAAATAAAAATTACCCATAACAATACTTAGGTTGGTCTAATTCAGAAGTTTCCAAGCATAATCAGCAAAATCCTTTCCTCAAATAAAATTTTCCAGGGAATGACAATATACCCACCAGATACAAGGGCAAGTGGCTCCAATGGGCCTCGACGAGGCCTGGGGACCATCTATGGGCCTCTCACTCCTCAGTTTACAAACCTCCGGATTCAACCTTTTATCTGAGCAGGAACTTCCTGGCTTTTCAAAGCTGGAAATAAGAGCTTTTATGAGATTTGAAATGGTAACAAGACTACTCTCTCTTCCTTCCAAAGTCATTTCTTTTCACTGTCCCTTTATTAGGAAAACATTTAATTTTATAATTTTTTTAGTCTGAAGTTACAAACCTTCAAAAGAAGGAAGGAAAGATTAATCATTTGGTTGAACAGATATTCCCAACCTTTACTCACTATGCCCTTAAAACTGTCTACCCAGAATGCTTTGCAACCCAAGAGCCTAAAACAAGCGGGGGGTGGGGTGGGGGAGGGGGGACGGGGACCGGGGCTTGTCTGGTCTCCTGCCCCCACCTTTCCCCTTCCTTCCCTATGCACCCCTCCCTCCCCCATCGCACTCAGGCTAATCCTAAGTCACTTAACCTCTCTGAGCCTTGGTTTCTGCATCTGTAACTTGGGGACAGTGCCCTCTCTGTTGCTGGGCTGCAGTAAAGATGACATATGTAAACGCCCAGCACAGAGAAGGACTCCAATTAATGATCTCTTGCTAATAAAGGCCTCCCCCTTTACCTGGCCTCTCCCAGGCTTCCTGGCGTGGGGCTCCTGGAGAGTTAGCAGAATTCTGGTTGACACCTTGCTTTCCAGAGTCTATGATTTTTATATTTTTATTTTTTTCAAAATAATTTTTAAAAATTTGGTTAAGCTCATTTTTTTTAAATTAACAAAAGGAAAAATTTTCCCTACCATTGAGTTCCCAGTCAGGGGGGGCTGTCCTGGGTACTCTGTCCCACCTCCCCAGGGCTCTCTGCTCACCTCGTGTGCTGTGCAAATAAGGAGTTTTAATAAGTTTTGTTTTGTTTTCCTGAAGATCTTTCCTGGCCTCTGGTCCCCTGTGAGATAACAAAATAACATACTAGTATATTGAGCTCTACTCATGGTTCCTGCCACAGAGCTCCGAAACTCTTGTGATTTCCTAAGTGATAAGAGCACTCAGAGCATCTTTTGCTCTAATATTTGGTCTTTGACCTTGATTCCTGACACAGAGCTCTAAATCCCTTGGAATTTCCTAGGTGCTAGGAGTGTCTTTAGTTCTAATGAGGTGACTCTGGGTGGGCCCCTGGAGAGGGGGCTGGTCACCGGAAAGACCAAGCCATGATGAGCAGCTTAGAATATTCAGCTCCTCCCCTTCTTCCAGAGAGGGGCTGGAAATTGAGTTAATAATTGAGCACACCTACATGAGGAGGCTCCCATGAAAATCCCAATAGCATGGGTTTGAAGATCTTCCAGGTTGGTGAACACAGGTGCGGGTAGAGTGTTGTACCTGGAGAGGACACGGAAGCTCCGAGCCCCTTCACACATACCTTGCCCTATGCATCTTTTCCATCTGGTTGTTCATCTGTATCCTTTATCATCCTTTTATAAGAAACTGGCAAACAGTAAGTGAACTGTTTTCTGAGTCTTATGAGCCACTCTAGCAAATTAACCCTGACGAGGAGGTCGTGGGAACCTCCAAGGGCAGCAGATGGGTCAGAACCACAGGTGGACTTGTGATTGGTGTCTGAAGGCAGGACAGTCTGGCGAGGCTGAGCCTTTACCCTGGGGGACCTGACACTTTCTCCAGGTAGATAGTGTCAGAATTGAGTTAAATAGTAGGACACCCAGCAGTGTCAGCAATGATGTGTTCTGTGTGAGTAGTTAGTGAGAAACACAGAAGGGAAAGACTGGTTTTCAAATGCATACCCAGAGAAGAGGGGAACCCCCAACCATCTCCTGCAGCCTCATCAGTTTACAATAGCCCAGGACTCTGGCTCCCAGATGGCTCAGAGGGCAGTGGGGCTGAGCGTGGGTGGGGCCTGTCTCCCAGCTGCAGCCATCCAGAACCAGCCTCTAGGTGCAGCGAGCAACCAGTCCACTGTTTTTTAAATGTCCTGGTTCCACAAAAATCTGTTTTACTTGGAGACTTGGGCATGACAGCCCATCCATAGAATAAAAGGGTTTGTCCTTTTGACACTGAGGACATACAAAATGACGAGAAACCAAACACATCCGGCATTAGGCCAGCGCTCCAAAGCAACTTCCCTATGTTGGAAGATTTCCAAGGAATAGCGGGCAGAGACCCTTGGTGGCCACAGGAAGAGGTAGGGTGCAGGGGTATTGTGACATGCTCCAGGGAAGGGCAGCTTTCCCCTTGGCCAAGGGAGGCCCGGGCTCAGAGGTACAAGGGAGCCGGACCGGACATGGAGCCTGGGGCCCAGCCCGCTGGTGATGCGCTGGATGGGGAGGCCGAGCCTCAGCAACAGTCTCCGACCCAAACCATCGAGGGCCACGGCCAGGTGCTGCTGCTGGGCAGTTTCTGGCAGCAGGATGAGCGCTTCCTGACCCTGCAGGACATTCTGGAGCAGAGCCCGACCAGTGGGCCCACTGGGCCCTCATCCACCAGAGCCACATGCGGTCACAGCAGCTCCAGCGACTGCTCCAGGCGGCGTCTCAAGCGCTCCAGCGACAGCTCCTCGAACGATACCGAATGCCGGGCCGCCAAGTCCAAGCGCTCCAGCCAGAAGCTGTCCCATGGCAGGCTCAAGGCTGAGGACCCTTGCGGGTATGAGCGCGAGTCAGCTCCGGCTTCGGCCGAGACTCCCAGGTCCTGGGCGGCGGAGGATGCAGCGTCGGGATGCCAGGACCCTCCGCTGCCGCGGGAGCCACCCGAGCCGGGCGCGCGGCTGCTCCTGGTGCTGTGCCGCGCGTCCGCGCTGCGCTCGCAGCTGCCGCGGCTGCAGCTGCTCCTGCAGCAGGTGCATGCCCGGCACCGCAGTCCGCCCGCCGCGCTGGTGGGGATCGTGGTGCTGCCGCGGCGCGAAGAGGAAGCCGAGGCGCGTCGCCGCATGGAGACCCTGCTCGGCAGCGCCTTCGCGCCGCACAGCCCGGCTGTGGAGGTGCACACCGCCGTGTTCAGCCCCAGCCGTCCCGAGGGCACCCTGGACATCCAGCGCGCCACCAGCGGAGCACACGAGGTCTCTACGCGGGGCTGCGTCCCCCTAGTGGATCGAGAGACTCAGACAGAGGGTGAGGAGCCCGAAGGCGAGGGGTGGGAACGCCAGGCTGCCGCAGATATCCCAGGGGATTTGGGAGAAACTTCAATACAGAGGGAGGCTTGTGTGGTGCCGTTGGTTGGAGCGTCGTCCAGTACAAATACGGAGGGAGGCCAGTGCCTTGACCCTGCTGGTCCTAGTACTGGACAGGTCCCTAACGTGACGGTCCTTCCCCTGGCGCTTCCACTTACACCGTTTGGGTGAAGATAGACTAGATTTCTGTCCCCAGGGGTGCTCACTTGGATAATTTTGGGTCACACGGGTTCGAATTCACTTGATTTGTTGTTACATTTCCCACCCAAGCACCCGACCCCTTGCTCCCTTTCTCACTACTGGGAATCAGCCCATGTAAAGCACAGATTTGGGGGTTTGCAGGCCCAAGACCCGCCCCCTCCTCTCCACTTCCACTTGTTCCTTGCTTGGTGGGTCCTTCAGTCTCCTCCTCCAAGGGAACCACAATTGCAATCAAAGCATGCCTGGTGTGAGCCAGGCGCTGTGCTGAGGATTTCGCACCTCTAATGCTCACAGCAGCCCTCTCGGGAAGGTGCTGTCTTAGAGCAGCTGCACAGTTCTTGTTCACAGCCCCTGAGACCCTTCCTACCGAGGAATCTGGATCTGTGGCCCCAGAGGGTTAAGCTGTGGGTCTAAGGGTCCAGGGCAGTGGACTCTTAAGCGAGCACCAAGTGCCTTCTGTCTCCAGAAGCCCCTTGGGGCAGCGATGGGGCAGAAGGAAGTGCTCTGCGCAGGGCATCCAAAGCCAGGTTCCTCGAGGCTCTGCCACTCTCCCGCTGGAAAACAAAGCTAGTTGTCCCCTCTGTGAGCTGCTGCCCTCCTGACATAGGGGACTAAGGCCAGTTCGTGCCTGAGGTGACATTCCGTTCTAAGGTGTTAGCCTCGGGACAAACGTTGGCATGCTTGTTCTGGGCGCCTCGGATCCACCCAGAGGGCCAGAACCACTTAGGCTGACTACTAACTCTGCAGGCCCATAAGCTCATTCTTCCAACTCTCCCAAATGGTCCATGAGATTTTCCCATGCCGCCATGCCTGGTTAGGAAAGGCCTGTCTATGGACTGTTCCAACTGTGATCTTCAGCCAAGACCAGAAAACCCAGACCACTTTGAAAACTACCCTTTAAGGATGCAGCCTTTGAGGTACCTTGTCCCCCATCCTCCACACCCACCCTGTGGTCACCAGTTTCCTGCTTTCTTTGTCTGCTTTCTACTCTCGCCTTCAAGCAGCTTACATTAAGCCCTTTCTCTGGACTTTGGCCCTTCGCGGTCTCCACAGTCTGGGAGTGTGGACTTTAAGAGAAGACAAGGGTAGAAGCCATTCTGACACCAGGCAGAATGTGATCCAAGATCTGGGCTCCGAGAGAGAGACATGGCTTCCAGTTGGAGATCTTGAGAAAGGCTTTATGAGTTGATGGGTCCACTTGAGATGGATCTGCATGATGGGAAGAGAGAGGGGTGGGATGGAGTGGGAAGGGCTTCCACAAATACAGGGAAGTGAGGCATGTGCACCAGACTTCTGGTGCTTGTGGCTGGCTAGAGCGAGACACGGGTAGCATCAACCTGGGACAGTGGAATATGACTGTGTGATAGAGGAGTCAGACTTCAGGCTAGGAAATTGTGCTCCAGCCAGAAGGCAGAGGGCATGGGAGATGTTCCAGCAAAGAACTATGGCGGTGCCATTCTTCCTAGTCCTTCTAACCTGACCTATTACTCCACAAGTGCCTTCCCCTGCATCTTCGGGCCACCCTTATTAAAGAACCCCCACTTATTTTCTCCACTGCCCTAGAAAAACTCCCACTCCTCCCAAAGCTTGACCCTCTGTGTTTCTTCCATTCCTCTCCTGGGGAACCAAGGATCTGTTTTTGTGTCTTTTTTGGCCCCTTGGTATGAAATGAAATGCTTCTTTCATTCCTACCAGGACATTCTTGCACCTATTTAATGCATTTAAACCAGTGGTTCTCAAGCAGGGGCAATTTTCTCTCTCTCTGTCTCTCTCTCTCTCTCTCTCTCTCTCTCTCTCTCTCTCTCTCACACACACACACACACACACACACACATATACACACACACACTGACATTTACCAATGTCTGTAGATATTTTTGGTTTCACTTGGAAGGAGCAGTAGTTGCTACCAGCATCTCATGGGCAGAGACCAGGGACACTGCTAAACTTTCTACAGTGCACAGGACAGCCCCACAACAAAGACTTTTCTGGCCCAAATGTCAATAGGGCTGATTTAAACCAGGTTGAGCCCTGGCCTGTGTAGCTCAGGGCACAGGCCCGGGTTGCGGGCTCAATCCCCAGTAGGAGGCATGTAAAAGGCAACCGATTAATGTTTCTCTCTCCCTCTCCCTTCCTCATATTTAAAAAACAAACAAACACATCAGGTTGAGGCCCTCAGTCAAAAGCCCATCAGTGCCTGAAAATCCACTTTTACAGAGATAAATGCCTTAGGAGGTGTGACCTCTCTGCCGGATCCAGACAGGGTTCCTGACCGGGTTCCAGTCTCTCTGATTCTGAAGAATCCCCCGAGGGAGCTATTGCTCTTGACTTCAGGGACTTACCACCTTCTTTCTTGTAGCCTCGCTGGCTCCCTGAATCTCCTCACACTCAGGCTCAATCAAATTCAACCCAACTTTATTGATCTGCACTTCCCTTCACTTCTCATCCTTCAGGCCTTTTTTCCTTCAATCCTCTCACTCAAGGGGTTGATTTTAAGGCCTATGTAATTACCTGACTCCCTGTTGCCTTTTGGAGTCAGGAAAAGAGAGATCTCTGAACGGGAATTTAGCCCCTTCGATGCCCCTCCACTGTGTGACTTTGGAATGGCAGTTTAACCTTGAACCTCCGTTTCCCCTCTGCAGAAAGATAATCAGAAAGGTCTTTTCAGGTTCTAGAATCTCTAAAATACTTCCTGTCATTTCACAGTTCATATCGGATCTGGCCTTGTGTGGGGATTCCTCCTCCATAGGTCTACCCTAAACCTTCTCCTGGGGCAAAAGTGTCACCCCAGACTCAAGGGGTTGACAGTAAACTACTCACCACCTCATGATGCATCAATGGCACAAGTAGAGTCTTCTAATGTGAACACATTTTCTGTTGGAGTCAACATGTGAAGCCTAAGGTTGTCTTTTTTTTTTAATGTTTTTTTCTCTCCCATCCTAAAAGGAAAATCACATTTTTAACTTTGAGAAAGATTCATAGTCTCCTAATTGACCCGATGAGTTTGGGGTTTGAAACGTAGCCTCTTGTGGCTGGCGTAATGAGTTTGAGAAAAATGTGGTTTTCCAAACTGCCGTTACATTTATAGGGGAAATTCTTTTGCCAAATGCAAGGGTTCTTGCCAAAGTTGGATGACCCCTCCCCCAAGACCCTTCCCACATTAGGGGAGGGCAGGTTTTGGAAGAAGGGGGAAGCTATTCTATGAAAATAATCTGGGGAACAGCTGAGATGGTAGGAGGCTGTGGGCTTTCCATGGGCCCCCAAATCTTCAGTAACGTCACCTAAAACACAGTATGCATGGTGAAGTAGTTTTGGGGGTTTGGTTTTTGGTTTTCAGTTTTTTGTTATGTGGAAACCAGTGACAGAGTTGAGCATCACAGCCAGGGGGTCTTAGAGTGAATGGATAGCTCTAAGGGGACCCAGGACACACCAGCAGAGAGGTGCCTGAAGGAGGCACTCCAGTCGCAGAATCGTAGGGATCCAGGTTGTCACAGGCCCCATGGCCAGGCTTAACCCAGGTTCTTGAGGTGTCTGACACCTGCCCTCTGCCCATCCCAGTAGCTAAGGAAGAGGGAGAACAGCAGGCTAGGCAGAGAAGACTGTCCCCAGGGCACTGCCATAGGAGCCACCCTGGTGTTTGTGACCTCACAGGAGGGGTGTGGGTGACCTTTCTTTGTGGTGCCTGGGTCCAGCCCAAGGCCAGAGTGTTCCCCCAGGGCAGGGGCAAACGGCCCCTCCAGGAGGGAGCCGGGAGATTAGGCAGCTCCATGTAGGGCCACATTTAGGTCAGGAAGACCCACCATGAAGAAGGGCAAAAAGAAGAAGCCAGAGTCCAAACGCCGTGGCTCCAACTCACGGCACTGTAGCTCTGAGTCTACCTCACAGCAGCCCAGCGTGGGGTCCTCCCCACAGCAGCCCAGCGTGCGGTCCACCCCACATCAGTCCAGCTTGGGGTCCATCCCACAGCAGAACAGTTTGTCATATACCCCACAGCAGCAACGGAGCTCTGAGTTTACCCCCCAGCAGCCCTGCTTGGGGTCCACCCCACAGCAGCCCATCTCTGGGTCCATCCCACAGCAGCAGCAACAGAGCTCTGAGTTCACCCCCCAGCAGCCCTGCCCAGAGTCCACCCCACAGCAGCCCATCTCGGGGTCCACCCCACAGCAGCCCGCCTCGGGGTCCACCCCACGGCAGCCCAGCTTGGGCTCCATCGCACAGAGGCCTGTGATCCGGGCCCTCCCAGCTCCCCAAATCAGTCAGTCGGCTCGGGGCCTGCTGACTCAGAACACTGGCACAAAAACATCCCATGGATCCAAGAAAGCAGGTGAGCAGATTTCTAGCTCAACAGTTCTAGCCTTTCTGCTGCTGAATCCCGGGTCACCCCAGAAGCTGGTTCTTATTGGGTAGTGATGCATGGCTAACATGTATTCTGGAACTGTGCTTGTGGAGTATGAGGATTTGGGGTTTTGTTTTTACCCAAGAGACCAGGGTTCCTGGGTGTTGCCGTTTCTCACCATGTTGAGTCTCACTGAAGAAGGCAGCCTGCATCCATATTAACCTTTCACATGGCTCAGCGGTCATGTGTGCTCATTAAGAATCAGGGTGCATGTAGCTGCTCAAAAATAAAACCCAAGGATGCATTGGTATTATGCAATTTAGGACAAGGGAGTGGTCATACTGCTTCACCCTGTCCTCGTCAGACAATCTCCATTTGCTATAAAAGATGCCTGCAATCTAATCCAAAGAGAAATGTCCAGGCTGATGGTGGATGAGAGAAGTAGGGGGAGGTGAGAGCCACTTGGTGTTTGAGATTTGGTGGAAGGATTTGGAGGAAATCTGTCAGGTGGAAGATGTGAATAGACTTTTCCCATGTTGTCCTCAGATGTTTGACTAAAGACCCATGGGTAGGGTTTCCAGTAAAATGCAGGCCAACAAATGACTTTTCATTTTTTTAGTGTGTGTCCCAAATATTGCATGGGCATCATGCGTTTTTACTTGCTAAATCTGGCAACCTTACCCATGGAAGACAGAGGCGGTTTCTCTCCTCAACATTAAAAAGCTCCAATAATTAGCTCTCTCTGACAAAGGGGTGACCGTCTAGGAAAAGTGGCCCCCCATCTTCTTATTAGCCAGAGTCTGAACGGACATTGGATTGTGTAGAGGAAATTCAAGTGCAGTTCAGGAAGTGGGCTGGTTAAAACTACTACTAATAATAATGGTAATAGCTAACCAACTGTGTACCCAGCATTCAGCTCAGCCATCTATGTTAATTTTCTCATTTAACAACATACTAGTATCATCTCCATGTTATAGATGGTAAACTGAGGCCTAAAGAAATCAAGCAATTCACTCTCAAGCAGGCACTAGAAGCGCTGAGCGGGGAACCTCAGTCTATTCTGACTCCAGAATTCTCGCTCTTAACTGCAGCCCTAATTTTCTGATCCCCTGAGGTCTGTTGGTCTCCCCTGGAGGAAGCACACCCTTCTCTGAGCTTCTCCTGGATCCGTGAGCCAGAGCCCATGGCTCTGTGGTCCTGACCAGGCCACACTCCCCAGGCCACAGCATATCCCTCTGAGATAATGTGGACATAAATAAGAGAGATGTGTATATCCAAGGTATCTCTGTGACATATTTCTGAGGCTAGGAATCAATCCATTCTTAACATCTGAAATGGTTTTGAGAGCTACACTACATATTGCATATGTTATAATCATCATCCGCTGAACTAAACATTTCTGAATGTGGCCTTTAGGACGGATATCTGTAGAATGCAAAGCTTTATATTCCCAAATCTTTTAATGAATACATGTGACTCACCCCCATGGGGAGTTCTGCTTATTGATGTGGCTTATTGCTCCAAAGAATTGTAAAAGAAACTGCATTTCATTAAATGGGAAACCTGGTGCTATGTATTGCATTTAGATAAATACAAATATGAGACTCTCATCTATCCACAATTTCATGTGCTACTGCTGGCCAATTTATCCAGGCACCGGTGGTGGCTCTTCAATGCTTACAATGGCCACCTACTCTTCTTCTATCAAAGGAATTTTCTCCCTTTGAGCCAGAGTAGGAAGGAATGTTGGCAATAAGGGATGAGGACCTTTACATAAAGGATGCCATATTCTAAAATCCAAAATTTTTATATGCAGAAAATATTGTAGCTCAATAAAAGACAAATCTTCCACTAGAATGACTATAATAAAAAAAATGGACAATGACAAGTGTTGGTGAGGCTATGGAGAAGTCAGAAGCATCATATACTGCTGGAGGGAATGTAAAATGGTGCTGCTGCGGTGGAAAAGTCTGGCAGTTCCTTGAAGGGTTAACCACAAAGTTACCATAAGATTCAGCAATCCTGCCCTAACCAGTTTGGCTCAGTGAATGGAGCTTCGGCCTGCGGACTGAAGGGTCCCAAGTTCGATTCTGGCCAAGGGCATATGCCCGGGTTGTGGGCTCAATCCCCAGTAGGAGCGTGCAGGAGGCAGCCAATCAATGATTCTCTCTCATCATTGATGTTTCTATCTCTCTCTCCCTCTCCCTTCCTCTCTGAAATCAATAAAGAAATATCCTATCTAATAAAAGAGTAATATGCAAATTAACCATCACTCTGCTACACCCACAAGCCACGCCCACAAGCCAATCAGGAGCGAATATGCAAATAAACCCAACCAAGATGGCTACGGCCACAGAGAGCAGAAGGGAGGCTTGGGTTTCCCTGGCAATGGAGGAAGCCAAGCTTTCCACCTGCCCTTGCCGGCCTAGGCCTCCACTCAAGGCTACAAAGTTTCAATGATAGAAGATACATAAACCCAAACAGAAATGGCGGCAGCCACGGAGCTGGAAAGAGCAGGAGGCTAGGGTTGCCCCCGGCGATGGAGGAAGCCAAGCTTTCTGCACACCCTGGCCTTCCCAGGCCTCCGCTTAAGGCTACAAAGTTTCAATTATAGAAGATACATAAATCCCCAACAGAAATGGCTGCTGCCACGGAGCAAGCAGAAGGCTTGGCTCTGCTCCAGGCTACAAAGTTTCAATTATAGAAGATAAATAAACTCCAGATACCAGGGCCTCCGCTTGGGTTGCCATGGGGCGTGGCCAGCCTGCAAACCACCACAGGCCCCTCGCCCAGGCTGCCACACGCCCCAAGGGAACCCCCACCCTGATCCGGGACACCCTTCAGGGCAAACCAGCTGGCCCCCACCCATGCACCAGGCCTCTATCCTATCTAATAAAAGAGTAATATGCAGATTGACCATCACTCCAACACACAAGATGGCTGCCCCCATGTGGACACAAGATGGCCAGCAGGAGAGGGCAGTTGGGAGGGGCCAGGCCTGCAGGGGAGAGCAGTTAGGGGTGACCAGGCCGGCAGGGGAGGGCAGTTAGGGGCAAACAGGCTGGCAGGGGAGCAGTGAGACATCAATCAGGCTGGCAGGGGAGTAGTTAGGGGGTGATCAGGCTGGCAGGCAGAAGCAGTTAGGGGCAATCAGGAAGGTATGCAGGCGAGCAGTTGGGAGCCAGCAGTCCTGGATTGTGAGAGGGATGTCCGACTGCCCGTTTAGGCCCAATCCCACCGGGATTGGGCCTAAACGGGCAGTCGGACATCCCTCGAGGGGGTCCCAGATTGGAGAGGGTGCAGGCTGGGCTGAGGGACACCCCCCCCCCCAGTGCATGAATTTTGTGCACCAGGCCTCTAGTATATATATTTTTTAAAAAGATTCAGTAATCCCACTCCTGGGTATATACCCAAGAGAATTAAAAACATATGATCTACCACTTCAAAGTTTATGGAAGATTAAGCCTTCAGCTCCTAGCCAATTTTTTAATATTATTTTGTTGGTTGTAACTGGAATTCTTAGAGTTTTCCATACAAAAAATTAAATTCCTGGTTTACAACGTAAAAACAAAATATATGCTTTACACAAAACTTGTACACGAATGTTCACAGCAGCATTACTCACAATAGTCAAAAAGAGACAACTCAATGTCCATCAACTAATGAATGGATAAACAGCAGGTGGTACAGATGTTCTATGAAATACTATTTGGCAATAAAAAGAGATGATATGCTGATACATGCTACAACATGGACAGGCCTCAAAAACATTAGGCTAAGTAAAAGAAGCCAGTCCATAAGAAAGCCCACATGTTGTATGCTTCCATTTCTGAAATGTCCAGAAGAGGCAAATCTACTGCCAGAACCTGGGAAGAGTGGGGAATAGGCAGTGACTGCTAATGGGTCCGGAGTTTCCTACGTGGGAAAAGACAATATTCTGGAATGAGGTAGCGATGATGGTTGCACACCTTTGTTTATATACTGAAAACCACTGAACACGTTAAAGGGGTGAATTTTATGGTATGGGAATTATATGTCCATTTCAAAACAAAATTTTTTTTAACTAAATACAGAAAAAAGATAACATCTTGCCTTTAGAATCTCTTCCTTCTCCAGTCCAGAAAAAGTATCCGTCATGGGCAGGTCTAAGCAGGAAGTGTGCTGAGTTTTCCCAGGTTGACCGCTGTCTTCACGGAGCTTTGGTTGGAAGAATCCACAGTTCCATCAGGAAGCCCGGGCGAAGGTAGCTGCCAGGGGAGGAAATGAGGCAGTGGGCATTTTAAACAGCAGAGGGCACCATCTCTGAGTTCCGCTGGGATCCACTGCACATGAGGACAGAAATGGAGATAAGTTTGGGAAAGTATTCCAAGGACTGTAAGCTGGAGCAGCGGTTGCCTTCTGGATGAACCAGTGAGCCCCACAGGAATGGGACGTGGCAGCTCCAGGAGCAGGAATCGAGTGCCGTCTGTCATCTGCTGCCACCACTTCCTGTGGATTCCATGGCGAGAGCCCTGAACCAAGAAATCCTGAATTGAGGCCCACTTCTTCAGTCTCTTTACTCTCAGTTTGCGCCTCAGTTTCCTCATTTGTAAATTGAGAATGACAATATTCCACGTTGATAATTAAATGAGATGGATAATGATGTGAAGCATGGAGCACCGTTGCATCATTACTTTTACTCCCAGGTAGCAGCAGTCTGAAATACAATCAGTTTCCCACACACTTTGTTTCTGTGTCTTCGAGGCTCTCCCCCGCCTCCTGCAGGCTGGTGGGTCCCTTATCTTTCTCTTTTTCTGTCCACCCAGGGCCTCCGACTCGGGCGAGCCCACGCCCCTTCTGTTCCTGTACCACTTGCCCCGGCAGCTCTGCTTGCTGGCGTCGTCTGGGCCTGTGCCACAGCCGCATCTTCGATGTCCTTCTGCCTCGGGCCTGGCTGACCGTGCCAGGGAGAGGATTCCCAAACCTCCTCACCTTCTACAGGTTCTGGAGCTCGTGGAGGGCTGGGCCCTCAGGACACACAGTTCCCAAGGGCCAGGCTCTCCCCCAGATCGTTTTGTAGTCTTGTGTTATTCCGCCTGGGAATCCTAGGCCAAAAGGAAAGCCTCTCCCTCCGGGTGGCCACAGCCTAAGGTTTGGCACTGGCCCTTTCTGAGCAGACCACCCCCCCGCAAGGGTATCCCGCCTGCACAGAGAGGTGCCGATTTTCTTCCTTCCCAAAAATTGCTTCTTCGAGGGCTTCATTTCTCTTTTCCCCAAAGGCACCCTCCTTTCTCAGAGCTCACCCCCTCACAGCCCTTCAGAAATGCCTTGTCACTCAGAGCTTTGGAATTAAATGCTCTGTTAGGCCATCGGCCTCCTTCTGTGGCCCACACCACAGCTGAGAGCTTTAGGTTCTTTACCTGCATGTGAATTTCCCCTGGAATTTAGTCACAAATACTGAGTGTAACTCACGTGCCCCCTTGGTAATAGCAAGACCTCCACCCCATGCAGAGGTTGTAATTTCTACAACCCCAACAGGGAACAATGCCCCAAGGTTGGTCTGTCCATGGCAGAGCAGCCCCCCACCCACAGCATCATCTGAAGTTCTGCCCTTCTTTGCCTCTTCCTAGATACCACCAGGTGGAACCTTTTCCAGTGGTGCCAGGGCTGGGAAAGGGGCCTCCGCCCATCCCCAGCTCTGGGTCCAAAGCAGCTCCGCCTGTACCCAGGGTCTCACAAGTGTCCATGGAAGAGGTCTTCCACTTGACAATATGATACCCCTGACCCAGGAACAGAGCCCACCCATTCCCCACCTTCCTTCTGCTCCTCCTCCCAGCCCCTCCCCCACCAGATCCCCTCTCCTGTCCACCCTTGAAACAAACCTATGAAGAAAACAAAGAGATACCCAGGTGTGTTGGAAGAGCATGCCTAGAGCTAAAAATACTCTATAACCCGGTAAGTCCCTGTCAAGGAAGGGCCTGTCCCCCACTCATTATTATTAACTGTCTTCCAACACACTTAGTACTTCTGTCCATCTGGATTCATATCACTTTAATTTTTTAAAATAATTCTTTATTGTTGAAAGTACTACATGTGTCCTCTTTTCCCTCCATTGGCCCCTTCTGGCCTGTCCCTGTCCCTGTTTCCCCCCCTCCCCCCCCCCGCCCACACACAGGCCTTCAGCACCCTATTGCCTGTGTCTATGAGTTATGTATGCATATATGCATACAAGGTCTTTGGTTGATTACCTCCCATCCATCCATCCTTCCCGACCTTCTCAAGTCACTTTAAAACCAACAAATAGGAAAAACTAATCTGCACAGGATGCTAGGTACTAGGAGAGAAACCAGAACAGGGAACTTTACCTTTAAAAATTGTACAGCCTGCATGGTAAACTAAGACATGTCCATTGAGAAACTAAGGTGTGAGCCAGGTGTTCTGTGTCACATAGGAGACGTTCAAAGAGCTTCAGGAAAAGAGAGTGTTCACTCCTAAACTGGAGTCCAGGCAGACTGCGTAGTGTCAATCACATCTGAGCTGAGTCTAAAAGGACCTTAGGACCTTCTATGGCTTATTATAAAGGGAGAGCACTCTAGATGGAGGAAAAGGCAAAAGCAAGGCTCAGAATTAGAAAAGTGAGGGAGAAGGGGCAGGGTCCAGCTTGGTCAGGGTTAAGACATATTCTGTTCAAATGTTTAGCACCTGCTTCCGTAATCGTTCCATTTCTCAGGGGCGTGGAATGTTGGCTCTTGACTTGAAATACACACTCATGTTAAATAAGAACCGCTAGTTGAGTAGGATTTTTAACCAAATGGATATTACATTGGTGAAAGCCTTCCTCACAATTAGTATCATACTCAGATATTTTCCTTGCCTTCGTGGTGGGTGTAATATGTGTTTCCTCAGGTGTACTATGTGTCCCCAAAATGGAGCTACCTGGTAGAACCTCCTTCACAGGGTTGTCTTGAGGTTTGAGGAGACCTGGGGTGTGAGGTGTTTAGCACAGGGCCTGGCACATAGGGGCCTGGATCACCTTTGTAGCTTGGCTCCCTGCATGTCCCGGGGAGCTGGTGTCCTGTGCAGGTCTACATGCTACAACATGTCCTGGGGTCCTGTGGTAGGTTTTATTGGAAGGAGTGGAGAGTTGTGTCCCGTTGAGAGGAGGGTCAGTAGGGGGAGTTGGGTATTCCTGCAATCCTGAGGGAACCCCACAATCTTCCCTTTCCCATAAAAAGGTACTAAAGCCCAACTTCCCCCAAACTATGGGTTTTCTACTTTGCTTTGCAGAGGACCTGCAAGGAAGCACACCAGTCATCGTAATTCCCGTGCTCCAGGCTCTCGGGACTGCAGCTGTGGCTCTGGGGGCTCTAGCAACTGCCTACTACGTCATTGAACTCCTGTGAACAAACCCCCAGGCTCACGGTCCAGCAGGTGTGTGAACCCCCTCGGTGCCCACTGCTCTTTGCAGAAGTGGTCCTCAGGCCCCCTGAGTTGCCAGCCCTCCGCGCAGGGCTGGTAGGGTTTCTGTCTCTTCTCTGAAGTGAGAAGGTTATTACAGCGGACCACACCCCCCAGCCTCTCGTGCGGACTGAGTGAGTCCTTCCTGGACTCAGGGTGGCCTGGCATGGCTCTCTCAAGCAGCCCTGCCAATGTTAGATCCATTACTGGGATTGTCAAGACAGAGTTCCCCAAACTCCCACTGACCTGGGTGGTTCCCCTAGTCACAGATAGCAGACAGGAGGAGGTGAGGGCAGAGGTTCTTACCCATCTTAGGGACTTTCCTTGGAACTTTCTTCCGGCCTAGAAAGCTTTTTCCCTTTCCCAACATTTCAAGTCCTACCTATTCTTCATGGCCTAGCCCTATTTCTTCCATAAAGCCTTCCTCCCTCACTGCACCTCCAGTGACTCCTCCCACCTGGTTAATCACTGTTTTCTCCAGCCTGGTCCATCCTGTATTGTAGAATATCATTTTGTGTGTTTGTGGCCTCTCTCTACAAGTGTACTGCAAGATCCTTGAGGGCAGAGAGCATGCCTAACACAGCATCTTCAATCCTCCCCTCTTCTAGGCTGGGCTCCCTAGTAACAGAGCCGGAGACAGGAATGCAAGTGCACAGGATTTATTGAGAAAAAAAGGGAGGGAGGGAGGCAAGAGAGGTCAAAGGAAGGAGCAGAGCAAGGACCAGATTAGCTGAAGTCCAGCCTCAGCCTGATCCCACAGGGGCTGTCAAGCATGAATTACACCATAGAACTGGTCTCACCTTGAAGCAAGAGGGCAGGCTTTTTGTGCCCCTCTGTCATTCCGCCATTGGCAATAGGGGTGAGGGTGGGGAGTTCATATCTTTGTGGAAAAGAGCTCCCATTTGGCTGAGGACAAGCCTCTGGGGAAAGAGGCAGCTTTGAGTCCTTAGCAGCCAACATTCACAACTCACAGGAGCTAAATAAAGAATGCACCAGCCCAGAAAGGGGATCTGGGCAGGCACCAAGAGCACCCACATTGTCCCCATTGTCAAGTCCACCCACAGTGAATGCCTCATAAGTGATGATGGGAGGCGGGGGAGCAGTAAGGGGATAGTGGCAGCCTTTCAACCACTCCTAGACCTCCGTCAGCCACAGGAGTGGACAGGGAGTAGCCACCGTAGGGCCCGCGGTGGAGCAGATGCTCAGAGTACCTCAAAAGACCAACCCAGAAAATAAACTCCAGTGAGAGCTCAGCATCTGCTCCAGGGCTCTCCTGCCTGATCAAGGGATATTCATGGGAGAGAAGAAGCACCTTAAGCTTCACGAAATACACAGCAGCCGGGAGCCTCAGTTTCCTCAGCTCTAAATAAGGAAAGCCATCGCGCCCTGCTCTTGAGATTTCCAGGAGTATGAGAAAAGATGCTTAGATGAGGGAGCTGGCCAGCTCTAGGGTGAAGTTACTGGTGGTTGGTAAAACACTGGCTTTGGAGCCAGAGCTGTAGGTTCCATCAGGACTGGGCTACCTGGTAGCTGGGTGTTAGGGGCCTTGCAACGTCTGTGAGTCAGTGTCATCTTTGAAGGGGGAGAAGAATAAGTACCTCCTAGGGCAATGGTGGTGAGGATTAAATGAAGGGATGTGCAGGTGTGCGGGGCCTGGTCACAGGAGTTGGGTGGATGGTGGCCAGTGACAATGTGAAGACGGCACTTGAGCTAAAGTGTTTTGTTCTAGAGCAAGCATGTCAAACTCGCAGCCCCTGTGGGCCGCATGTGGCCCACAATGAATATTTTTGCTGCCCAGCCAAAATAACGGTGTGAGCAGTTATTTACAATTATGAAAGGAAATAAGTCTCCTGTCAGATCCAGAATTACTGACATTCACCTTGGGTCAGTTTTTTTTCATGGTTTTTTTTTTTCCACTTTATTTTTTTAAAATAAATCTTTATTGTTCAGATTATTACAATTTTTCCTCTTTTTTCCCCCCATAGCTCCCCTTCACCTGGTTCCCACCCCACCCTCTGCCCTTACCGCCTCCCCCATTGTCCTCATCCATAGGTGTACGATTTTTGTCCCATCTCTTCCCGCACCCCCCACACCCCTTTCCCCCTGAGAATTGTCAGTCCACTCCCTTGCTATGCCCCTGATTCTATTATATTCACCAGTTTATTCTGTTCATCAGGTTTTTTATTCACTTGATTTAGATTCACTTGTTGATAGATATATATTTGTTGCTCATAATTTTTATCTTTACCTTTTTTTTCTTCTTCCTCTTCTTAAAGAATACCTTTCAGCATTTCATATAATACTGGTTTGGCGGTGATGAACTCCTTTAGCTTTTTATTATTTGTGAAGCTCTTTATCTGACCTTCAATTCTGAATGATAGCTTTGCTGGGTAGAGTAATCTTGGTTGTAGGTTCTTGCTATCCATCACTTTGAAGATTTCTTGCCACTCCCGTCTGGCCTGCATAGTTTCTGTTGAGAAATCAGCTGACAGTTGTATGGGTGCTCCCTTGTAGGTAACTAACTGTTTTTCTCTTGCTGCTTTTAAAATTCTCTCTGTCTTTTGCTCTTGGCATTTTAATTATGATGTGTCTTGGTGTGGTCCTCTTTGGATTCCTTTTGTTTGGGGTTCTCTGCACTTCCTGGACTTGTAAGTCTATTTCTTTCACCAGGTGGGGGAAGTTTTCTGTCATTATTTCTTCAAGTAGGTTTTCAGTATCTTGCTCTCTCTCTTCTTCTGGCACCCCCATAATTCGGATGTTGGTATGCTTAAAGTTGTCCCAGAGGCTCCTTACACTATCTTCATATTTTTGGATTCTTTTTTCTTTTTGTTTTTCCGGTTGAGTGTTTTTTGCTACTTTATATTTCAAATCTTTGACTTGATTCTTGCGATCCTCTAGTCTGCTGTTGGATCTCTGTATATTATTTTTTATTTCAATCAGTGTATGTTTAATTTCTAGTTGGTCCTTTTTCATATCCTCAAGGGTCTTGCTAAATTTATTGGCCTTTTCTAGAAAATTCTTGAAAAACCTTATAACCGTGGTTTTGAACTCTATATCCAGTCATTTGCTTTCTTCCATTTCTTTCATTTGTGCCCTGTTTCTTTGTCTTCGCATTTTGGCTGCTTTCCTAAGTTGATAGAGTGGCTTTGTGTGCTAGGTGACCTATAGGGCCCAGTGGCTCAGCCTCCCCAGGTACCTGAGGTGGACACTCTTGGTGCACCCCTTTGTGGGCTGTGTGCACAGTCTTGTTGTAGTTAAGCCTTGATTGTTGTTGGTATGACTGGGAGGAATTGACCTCCAGGCCAATTGGCTGTGAGGATCAGCTGTGTCTACGATAGAAGAACTTCTGTGCTGGAGACACCCTTATGAGGCAACACTTGCTTCAGTGGGGCTTTGGTGCTCACTGAGTCTGCCCCCTGAGTGTGTCCCTTATGGATCTGAGGAGTTGTAATCTGGATGGTCTCACTATGACCCCTAGGTACACTGGCTCTTGGATCTCCAAGGAAGTGCTAATTTAGCCTCTGCCTGAGGCCACCCAGCAGGAACTACGGAGAGATCTGCAAATTCCTCTTCTTTGTTTGGGTTTTGGAGGTGCCCAGATGAGGCCCAGCTGTGAAGCAATGCAAGCTGCTGTGGGGCCTTGGGCCTTCTTTTGGATGTTCTGGGTCTCTCTGACTCAGCTGCAGTTAGTTAGGTAAGTTTATTTTTTTTTATTTTTTTTTTTTATTTTTTTTATTTTTATTTTTTATTTATTTTTTTTTTAAATAAATCTTTATTCAGATTATTACAATTATTTCTCCTTTTTCCCCCCATAGCTCCCCTCCACCCCTTTCCCACCCCACCTTCTGCCCTTACCTCCCCCCCACTGTCCTCATCCATAGGTGTATGATTTTTGTCCATTGTCTTCATGAACCCCCCATACTCCTTTCCCCCTGAGAATTATCAGTCCACTCCCTTTCTATGCCCCTGATTCTATTATATTCACCAGATTATTCTGCTCCTCAGGTTTTTAATTCACTTGATTTTTAGGTTCGCTTGTTGATAGATATGTATTTGTTGTTCATAATTTTTCTCTTTACTTTTTTCTTCTTCCTCTTCTTTAAGAATACCTTTCAGCATTTCATATAATACTGGTTTGGTGGTGATGAACTCCTTCAGCTTTTTCTTATCTGTGAAGCTCTTTGTCTGCCCTTCAATTCTGAATGATAGCTTTGCTGGGTAGAGTAATCTTGGTTGTAGGTTCTTGCTATTCATCACATTGAAAATTTCTTGCCACTCCCGTCTGGCCTGCATAGTTTCTGTTGAGAAGTCAGCTGACAGTCGTATGGGTGCTCCCTTGTAGGTAATTAACTGTTTTTCTCTTGCTGCTTTTAATATTCTCTCTTTGTCTTTTGCTCTTGGCATTTTAATTATGATGTGTCTTGGTGTGGTCCTCTTTGGATTCCTTTTGTTTGGGGTTCTGTGGGCTTCCTGGACTTGTAAGTCTATTTCTTTCACCAGGTAGGGGAAGTTTTCGGTCATTATTTCTTCAAATAGGTTTTCAGTATCTTGCTCTCTCTCTTCTTCTGGCACCCCCATAATTCTGATGTTGGTACGCTTGAAGTTGTCCCAGAGTCTTCTTACATTATCTTCAACTTTTTGGATTTTTTTTTTTTGCTTTTTGCTTTTTCGGTTGAGTGTTTTTTGCTTCTTTGTATTTCAATTCTTTGACTTGATTCTTGTGTTCCTCTATTCTGTTTCTGGGTCTCTGTATAATATTTTTTATTTCAGTCAGTGTATGTTTAATTTCTAGTTGGTCCTTTTTCATATCTTCGAGGGTCTCGTTATATTTATCGGCCTTTTCTAGGATATTCTTAAAAAGTCTTATAACGGTGGTTTTGAATTCTATATCAAGTCGTTTGTTTTCCTCCATTTCTTTCGTTTGTGATCTGATTCTTTGACCCCGCATTTTCACTGATTCCCTGAGTTGGTAAGGTAGATATTTGTGCTAGGTTTCCAATATGGCCCAGTGGGTCTGCTTCCCCAGTTAACCTGAGGTGGACACTCTTGGTGCACCCCTTTGTGGACTGTGTGTACAGCCTTGTTGTAATTAAGTCTTTATTGTTGTTGGTATCACTGGGAAGAATTGACCTCCGGGTCAGCTGGCTGTAAGGATCAGCTGTGTCTATGCTGGGAGAAGCCCGGTTCTGGAGACAGCCCTATAGGATTAGACTTGCCAAATTGCAATAGCCTCTGTGCTCAGCTTGGATGGGGTGGAGCCTCAGTCTTGGCTTCCTGTCAGCCCCGCCCCTGCGCGCACGTGCGCTTTCAGTCCTCCGCCTTCCCCAGCTCGAGTCTCCGCCTGAGAGTCCAGACTCCCCCCACAAGAGCGTGGGTCCCCAGGGGCTCGCCTGGAACCGGGGTTCACTGCAGTCAGAACTGGGGCACAGTGCCGTCAGGAGCCTCTGACTCCCCTCCACCAGGGAAAGCCCGCGGCAACCTCCGCAGCCCTTGTGCGCACCGGCGTGGGCGCGCTTTCAGTCCTCTGTTTTCCCCGGCTCCCGAGTCTCCGCCCGAGAGTCCAGACTCCCCCCACAAGAGCGTGGGTCCCCAGGGGCTCGCCTGGAACTGGGGTTCACTGCAGTCAGAACTGGGGCTCAGTGCAGTCAGAATCCTCTGACTCCCCTCCACTAGGGAAAGCCTGTGGCAACCCCCGCAGCCTTTGTGCGCACCGGCGCTCGCGCGCGTGTGCACTTTCAGTCCTCCGCCTTCCCCGGCTCCCGAGTCTCCGCCCGAGAGTCCAGACTCCCCCCACAAGAGCGTGGGTCCCCAGGGGTTCGCCCGGAACTGGGGTTCAGTGCAGTCAGAACTAGGGTTCAGTGCGGTCGGAGGCTTCCTTCCCACTTCCGCCAGAGGAAGTCAGCCAGGCTCTCAGCCGCCCTTCCTCTCTGCGCGCACAAAGCCCCTTTGCCGTACCTCCAATTCTCTGTGAGCTTTTCTCCTTCCTTCTAGTTGTAGAATTTTCACTCAGCCAGCTTTTCTGTGGTTCTGGATGGTGTCCGTTCTGTCTTTTAGTTGTAGTTTTGAAATTGTTGTGCGAGGCAGCAGTTTAGGTGTTTACCTATGCCGCCATCTTGGTTTCTCTAGTTAGGTAAGTTTAGATTTCAAAGGACCAGGCCATTCATATGCAAAAGCCTCTGCGCACAGCTTGGGTGGGGCGGGCTCTCAGGGCAGAGCAAACAGCAATGGCTTCCCATCAGCCCTGCCCTAAGAGGCCCCTGGATCTCAGTGTCCCTTGGTAATCGCTGCAAGCACCTCTGAAAGAAAGCCGCCCTCGAGTTCCGCCTGCTGCCAGACAGTCCAGTTTCTCCCCGTATGAGTCTAGGTCCCCAGAGTCTTGCCCGGAACTGGAGTTCAGAGCAGTCCAGAGCTTGTGTCTCCCTGCAGATTGAAAAAGCCAGCCACATACTCAGTTGCCAGCCCTATCCGCGCTCGCGCCTTCGTACCTCTGAACTTTACTTCTGCAGCTCCTCTGAGTCTCATTGTGCTTTTCTCTTTCCTTCTAGTTATAGAATTTCCACTCAGCCAGCCTTCCTGTGGTTCTGGATGATGTCCGTTTTGTCTTTTAATTGTAGTTTTGAAGTTGTTGTGCGAGGCAGCAAGTTCAGGTGTTTACCTATGCCGCCATCTTGGTTTCTCTCCCTTGGGTCAGTTTTGAAACTAGTCACTGTGAACAAGATTTCCCCCGAAGTAGGAAAGATAGTAGCAGAGAAGAGATGCCAAGTGTCAAGAAGAAAACATTAATTTTGTCATTGCTCTTATTCTTTTTTTATACTATGCTTTTCTAAATAAACCTACGTTTCTATGAAAATTGAAGCTTTTGTTTTTTTGCGGCCCACATAAACGTAAACCTTGTTTATTTGGCCCGTGTTAGCCTTTGAGTTTGACATGCTTATTCTAGAGTCTCCTTATAGCAGAGCCCACCAGTGTGAGTTCCGGTGCGGGGGGGCAGGCAGGCTTGGGCCATATTCTCCTTCAACGTTCAGTACTGTATTCTGGGGCAGGTTCCAGAACTCGTGAATTGGTAGATTTCCAAATGTCAGGAGGCATTTTAAGAATGATCTGATAAGTGGATTATGAATTTACTTGGTGCAAATTTCAGAAAACCAAATTCAAAATGGTAATAAGGAGATTATCTCACATAACAATGGAACAGTTGGGAAGAGTCAGGGCTCCCTAAAGTCAACAGTGTCATCAGAAAGCCGGGAAGGGACTTTTCCAGCTTTAATCTCTTGACACCCTCAGCAAAGGGCAGGCTAATCCCTCCTGTGGGCAGGCAGCTGGAGAAGCTTCCAGAATCACAGCCATATATCCTGACAGCCAGAAACACGGAAAAGGCTACCTCCTCCTCATGTCTCTTTCTTTAAAAAATAAAAAATAAAAAAAAATCTTTATTTATTTTATTTTTTCCTTACCGAAGGATATGTTTTTATTGATTTTTTTTTGGGGGGGGGGAGACAAACAAACAAACAAAAAAACAGCAGTGTGAGAGAAAAACATTGATCGGTTGCCTCCCATACACACCCCAATGGGGGAACAAACCCACAACCTAGGTATGTGCCCTGACAGGGAATCGAACCTACAACCTGGGTGATGCTCCAGCTAACCAAGCCACCAGGCCAGAGTCTTGTGTCTCTTCCTGAGTTAAGAAACTCTTATCAGAAGGCCCTTTCCTTGGCCTACTTGCCCTCTCATTTGGGGTGACATGCCCCTGAATTGTGTTTCATGCCCCTTCTTAAGCAAATTAATAGGGGTTGAATTATCATGGCGGGATTAGATCCATTTAGATTCATCCGCAGTCTCTTTTCCTGGTTGGGGCTGGGATTGCTTCTGTCCTGGACAAAGCTGGGCAAAGGAGCGGAGCAGCCAAATTAAATGGGACCCCTGCCAGGAAATAAGCGAGAGTGGATTGGGAACAGGCCAGAGTGTTTTAAAAGGTAATATGGTACCCAGTGCGAGATGAACCTCAGTGCCCAGAGCTGTTGGCTTAGAGGCTGGAGTCATGTTGGCTTAGCCACCCTGAGGGTAGGAGAGTCAGTGTGTGGGAGGTGGGGGAGCAGACCCTCAGGAAGGGAAACCAGCAGTTTGGTGTCCTCAGTCCAGACAATGAAAAACCATCTGATGACAGTGGCAACCTCTACTCTCTAGAAAAAGATATTTCTAGAATTTTCTTTCCTAAAGTTTGGTGTGCCTCTCTCTCAGCATCTCACCAGTGAAGGATGAGGCACTAAAGCAAGAGGCTGCTTCCCATCTCTCTTTGGGCACTGCTCGTAGTAAAAATCCCACCATAGGCTAGCTTTTGGGGGCCCTGGGGTGGGAGGAGGAAATGGAAAGTGCCAGCACCACTAAGCCAAAAGCGGGGGAGGGGAGAGAGAGAGAGAGAGAGAGAGAGAGAGAGAGAGAGAGAGAGAGAGAGAGAGAGAGAAAGAGCCAGCCAAGAGCATGCCTGGTAGTTTGCATAAGCACCTGGTACTTTGCATAAACTTGTTAGAGCCTGAAGGGAAAAACAAGTCTGCTGGTGGCTGTGTTTGGACAAAAGGAAGAGTGAATGCAGAAATGGAAGAAATTAGAATCCTAAATAATTTCTTTTCCACAGGAGGACCTTTGCTGCTGAACTCCCACTGATGAGGCTGTAAAGTGGGAGAGCCACCAGCATTCTGGTGTCATGAAGTACTGTGTAAGCTAATGGCTCTGTTCTTATTTTTCTTACAGATCCAGTTTCCATCAGGGATCTCCCTTGTCACCAAAATAGAACAATTAAAAAAAAATTCTGTTTCTTGATTGTGTTCTACTCAAGACACAAAAGCTGGACTTGGTAGGGAGGTAAGCGGGGTGTGGAGTGGGAGAGGGGGCGGGAGGGGGTGGTGGTGACTTTCTGAGCCCTAGGTAAACCAATGTGGATCCTGCTGTTCCTGTTGGGGGCCACAGACCCAAGTGGAGGTAATTTTCTCTACACACTCACAGAACAAATCATTTCAGATTCTCCATTTTAAAAACAGGAGTTATACGAGTTTTCAGTACCTGAGATAACTAGTCAACTCCACGTCCATCCAGTGGTAATCCGGTTAGTGGGAACAGGAGGAATGCGCTGGCTCCTTTCCAGGCCCGCACCTGAAGGAGAGAGGCCCTGTGCCTGGGAACACTCCATCTCTGGGACATGGCTTCATTCAGCTTCACCTGTGAGGGGGCGCAGGGGCAGGGCGAGGCAGGGCCTGAAGCCCGTGGTCCGTCCTGGTGACTTCACTGCACTCAGCCAGAGCCTGGTTCCTGAGCAGCTGAGGCAGAGGTCTTAGTTCAGTGGTCGGCAAACTCATTAGTCAACAGAGCCAAATATCAACAGTACAACGATTGAAATTTCTTTTGAGAGCCAATTTTTTTAAACTTAAACTTCTTCCAATGCCACTTCTTCAAAATAGACTCGCCCAGGCCGTGGTATTTTGTGGAAGAGCCACACTCAAGGGGCCAAAGAGCCGCATGTGGCGCACAAGCCGCAGTTTGCCGAGCACGGTTCTAGGTGATCCCAGGAAACACCAGTAGGGGAGAGGCTGTGAGACAGGAGGAGGTGCTTAGTCTGCTGGGGCAACTCTGGGAAACAGAACACACCTCAGAGACATTCCACCCAAAGGGGATGGTTTACATACCCATCCTGTCAGTCATCCATTAGGGCTGCTGGGAGGGAGGCAATGAATTTCCCTGAATTTTTGGCCACTCTAGAGAGGAAGACCCCAGTCACAGAACTGCAGATGGTGGGTGTTAGAGGTCCAGAATGCCTAAAACAGCAGTAAAGGCCAAGGGATGTGAGAGGGCATGTGTGTGTGTTTGGGAGGGTGGGAGTGCGGGGGGGGACAGCCCTGAACTCAAAGAAGGGAGTGCACAGAACCATGCGCATGTGACCTGCTGCGCCTCTGACAGCTGCTCAGGCTAGAACCAGGACAACCCTTGGAGAGGCAGGAGCAACAGCACAGGTATGACTGGCAGGTGGGCCAGGCCAGGTACTAAGAACCCAGAGCCCACCCACCACCTTCCAATCCCAGGATTTCCTTTCCTAGCAGGCACTTGGGAGAGGGTACCCCTGGAGTGACAGGAACCCTTCTTGGATGCCAGCCTCCCAAAGGAAAGTGCTGACTTCGGGTGGAGTGGGGTCATGTTTGGGTCCTGTCCTGCAGGTCAGGCGGAAGGGCCCCATGGCCACTGCTTCTGATCAGCCGGGCTCCTCTGAAGATACTTAGCTCCTTTTTCTAGCATATTAATTAGGTCCCCCTTTATTGTGAATGTTGGACCATCTAACCCAGTGGTTCTCAACCTTTCTAATGCAGTGACCCTTTAATACAGTTCCTCATGTTGTGGTGACCCCCAACCATAAAATTATTTTTGTTGCTACTTCTTAACTGTAATTTTGCTACTCTTATGAATCGTAATGTAAATATCTGTGTTTTCCGATGGTCTTAGGCTCTACAGCAGCGGTTCTCAACCTGTGGGTCGCGACCCATAGGTTGAGAACCGCTAGCAGGGTCGCTTCAGACCATCGGAAAACAGATATTTACATTACGATTCATAACAGTAGCAAAATTACAGTTATGAAGTAGCAACAAAAATAATTTTATGGTTGGGGGTCACCACAACATGAGGAACTGTATTAAAGGGTCACTGCATTAGAAAGGTTGAGAACCACTGGTCTAACCCAAACTGGTCTGAGCAAAACAAGAACATACTGACTCTTATAAAAGTCAAGAAAGAATTCTGGTTCAGTTGTGGCTTGTTCCAGGGGTGCAGGCCATGGCCCACTACCATGTCTCTCTCTGCTTTTGCAGACTCAGTTCCATGTTCAGGCAGGCTCCTTCTACAAGGTGGCCAGATGGCTGCAGCAGCAACATTCCCAGCTCTGAAGGTCAAGTGTGCCAGGGAAGGCAGCTTGTCTCCCAGCAGTAAAGGGCCTACCATTGGGCTCTGAGTAGGTCCTGTGTCCCTCCGGGAACCCATGATCTGCTCAGGGGAATGCAGTGCTCTGATCAGCTTTGGAAGTAAAGGTCCAGCCCATTGAAAGTATGAGGGCTAAGTGTAGGGAAAAGACAAAAACAGTAATTTTTTGATAACCTGTTACCAAAAGAAATGGGAGTGGATGCTAGGCAGCTATAAACAGCAGATATCTATCTACTCCAGATGGGTTTGGGCCTGTGACCAGGGCCCTGATGCTATCTTCCACCTCTCCCCACTCCCCTTCACCCTCCCCCCCACCAGAGTGAATCCCTGAGTAGCCAAGCCAAGGATTCACAGTAGCCTGGAGCCATGGACTCCTAGTGGCTGGATTCCTCAGAGCAGTGGTGACCTGGGCAGTACTACCCTCCTACCCCCAGAGGAAGGTATAGGCAGTGCTGGTTATCACAGTGACTGGGGGATACTATGGGCTGTTTGTGCTGAATGCCAAGAATGCAATGCCTAGAATGGACCCCATGCCACAGATTTATTCCAAAATGCCCATAGCGTTCTCATTGACAATCACCACTATTGGGACTCATCTCTGGATACTCCCCTACACTACCCTTGCATTGTACTTGCCATGAGGGAAGTTTAAAGTAGAAAGAAGCATAACCAAGTATATTTCTGAACACAATGCCACAACTAAGGCTGCCATGGCTGTGAGTTTGGGGGCAGCCTGGCTGATGCTAGGCCTGTGGGCATCTTCATTAGGCTGGACTCAGACTTTGGCTCTAAACATGGCCTTCAGACTATCAGATCTGCCTCACTGGCCCATCCAAGGGTGGGAGAGGTACACAGGGTAAGGGTACAAGAGGTGGAAGGCTGAGCCAAGTTGAGATGCCCCATCCCCCTGCAGGTGCCCATCTTGTCCACCCAGCGCATTGGTGCCAGGAGCCTAGGACCAGCTGAAGGTCCTGAGCGCTTTTCTTTCTTTTTTTTTTATTGTTTAAAGTATTACATATATTAGTACATATATCTCCTTTTTTCCCCCATTGACCTTCCCCCAGCCTCCCCTACCCCCTGTCGTATCCCACCCCCCCCCCAGTGTCTTGTGTCCATTGGTGTGCTTATATGCATGCATACAAGTCCTTTGGTTGATCCTCTTTCCCCCACTCCCCAACACTCCCCAGCCTTTCCGCTGTAATTCGACAGTCTGTTCGGTGCTTCACTGCCTCTGTATCTATCTTTTTATTCATCAGGTTATAATGTTCTTTATTTTCCATAAATGAGTGAGATCATATGGTATTTTTCTTTCATTGCCTGGCTTATTTCACTTAGCATAATGCTCTCCAGTTCATCCATGCTGCTGCAAATGGTAAGAATTCCTTCTTTTTTACTGCAGCATAGTATTCCATTGTGTAGATGTACCATAGTTTTCTAATCCACTCATCTGCTGATGGGCATTTAGGCTGTTTCCAAATCTTAGCTATGGTGAATTGTGCTGCTATGAACATAGGGGTGCATATGTCCTTTCTGATTGGTGTTTCTAGTTTCTTGGGATATATTCCTAGAAGTGGGATCACTCGGTCAAATGGGTGCTCCATTTTTAGTTTTTTGAGGAAACTCCATACCGTTCTCCACAGTGGCTGCACCATGAGTTTTTCTGATACTCTGTGGTCTCCATTCTTTCCACACCTACCTCCAGAGGACAACCACTCTCCCACTGGCCATGGAGCCTGGTGGGCTACAGTAACCAGGATCCAGGGAACTGAACTAATAAATCCAATCGTAGAACTCGGGTGATATACCAAGTGCAGCCTCTTCCGCCTCCTACCTTGGTCCCAGGCACAGTGCCATGTTGGATAGGGCAGTAACCCAGGCCTCTAGTCACTGGTAACCCATAGGAGTTAGAACAGCTCTTCATGTTGCTGTTGTAAGTTTTGGCTTCACCAGGAGACTCAATAGGACCCTCTGTCCCCAGGCAACTCCTCCTCTGTATATGCAGGGACAGCATATACATTAATAATATGTAGATAATAATATATATTGTGACACCTCACACAGCCAGTCATGAAGACTTGGAGCAGAAATTTGAACTGGCAATGTACCCTTGTCAACATCCCAATATGCATTCTTAGCCAAAGCCAGGATGAATCATGCCCTAAACTGGCAAAAGGATTGCGACTGAGAAGCCTTGAGGCACCTCCTAGCTTGGTGTGTAGCCCTAAGGCTGCTTTAAGAAACCTATCCATGGAAGAGAGCCAATTGGTCCCAGCTACAGGGCTAATGCAAGGGAGTCTCAACTCCTCCAGGAGATTGAGAGCTAAAGAGTTCGGTTCTGGTCTAGGGTGATTGATCCCCGTTAAGGGGTGCATAAAATAGGTGCATGGGAAAGCCCACTTCCCCTCCACTCAGGGTGAAGGGTCTGGGTTGATCAGTTGGCCGTCTCCACAAAGAAGCTGAATCTCTATATTGTAGTCTCTTTTATACCTTTCTCTTATTCACCCCTCCACTTTTTCTGTCCCAGTCCTTTTGCCTGCCCATCTCCAGTGCTCAGGAGTACACTACTTGTACCATGTTCTGTTTATACCCTTAACGTTGGTATTTGGACTGGATAATGCCACTGGGGTTTAGTTTAGTTTTATCTATGGTGCTCCATTCTGCGGGTGTGGTAGAAGGTGCCTTTAATGCAGTGATAAGGCATCTGCAAGGAGGTGGTGTGCATGCGAGATTCCCAAGGCTATAATTGCTCAAAGAGCCCTAGGCTCCCAGGAGGCCCCTGGGTGAACCCCTGGAACTGGACAGAACTGAGGAGAAGTGGGAGGGAGGATCATTTGGGGTCCATTTTGCACCTTTGATGATTAATATTTCATACATCTTTGGGGGTGTTGCTTTGTCTATAGGAACAGCAAAAGGAAAATCGTTTGGTTCTGATGGGATTAGGAATTGATTTGGTATAAGAAACTTCAACTTTCTTGCCATCTCCCTGCATCTTATTTGGCAAAACCACACCCTGGTTAAATCCAGTTTTCTGTCTCGGCAGCTGAACTTGGGGAAGCACAGCCACATATGACACCAGAATCACTCCCAATCCATGAACTTAAACTCCAAGTGGGCCTCAGTGCCGGCGGGGATAAAATCACCTCACAAATCACCCTCAACTATTTGGTCTCAGGTGCACAATCAGAACCTGCAGCACGAATTGTGCTGTAGCCACCACAGGGTCCCCACTGAAGTATGAAGGGAAAAGGAGCCCATCTGCGTGTGGGACTAAATCCCATACAAACACCAAACAGTCAGGCTCCACCTGTGCCCCCCGCCCGCAACACTGCCCACTGGGCTACAAAGGAATTCAGAACATGCTCCCCAAGACGTGTCACATTGGCATGTGAATTCTTTTGAGCTGAAGGCAACTGAGACCCTGCGGGCTCAGGAGAAACATTTACCTCTCCCTTAAAGAATTTAAATGTGGGGCTTTGTCCATAATAACATTTATTACCGGAGATAACTTTTTATAACCTTTCTCATAAGACAAGGCAAACTTTTAATTACTGAACATCTGCTCTTCTTGTTGTCCTTTGAATGACCTCCCTCCCCTCTGAAGCCCCAGGTGCCTTACCTCAGCCCTAGCTCAGAATGTCATATATACTCCATTTTCCCTTTCTGTCTCTGAACCTCCCATGTCTGTGATTCTCATGTATGTGGGGTTTCCATATGTAATGACATGCAGTCATTTTCTCTTGTTAATCTGTTTCATGTCTATTTGATTATTAGACCAGCCAGAAGAACCTGGAAGAGTAGAGGAAAATTTCTTCCTCTCCCATAGCTACCCTGCCCCCTTCCCACAAGACCACTCCTTGGGGTAAGAGGAGGCTGCAGAGCACGGAACAGTGGCCCTTGGTATTGGGAATCAGGATGCATGTTTATCTCATGCTAACCAGCTCCCAGGAAACCTGCAGGGGAGACTACACACACACATCCCAGAATCCTCCCTGGCTCTTGGCAAACGGCCTTCCCCACCCCCACAGCCGCAGCTGCCGGGGAATGCAATGTGCCTCCTTTCTCTTACTTCTCCTGTACTGTTCACATGGAGCAGCAAACACAGAAAGACTTCATTCACAGGCGCCATCGCTTGGCCCTCTATTGAAAGCTTCCTGAAAATGCAAATTCTCAGACTGGATTCTTTTCAAACGCTTTAAAGTTCCGTATTCCCACTGAAAGCAGTTAAGCAGATCCAGACTTCCCTAGGCTAGAGGCTCCTTAAAGATAATATTTACAGTTTTTTTAAATTTTTTAACAGCTTTATTGAGATTTAATACATATATAAGTCACCCATTTAAAGCACATAATTCAATACATTTTAGTATATTCACTGAGTTGTGCAAATATCATAATTTTAGAACAGTTTTATCACGCTCTATTTCTTTCACCAGGTGGGGGAAGTTTTCTGTCGTTATTTCTTCAAATAGGTTTTCAGTATCTTGCTCTCTCCCTTCTTCTGGCACCCCCATAATTCTGATGTTGGTACGCTTGAAGTTGTCCCAGAGGCTTCTTACACTATCTTCAAATTTTTGGATTCTTTTTTCTTTTTGCTTTCCCAGTTGAGTGTCTTTTGCTTCTTTGTATTTCAAATCTTTGACTTGATTCTTGCGTTCCTCTAGTCTGCTGTTGGATCTCTGTATAATATTTTTTATTTCAGTCAGTATATGTTTAATTTCTAGTTGGTCCTTTTTCATATCCTCGAGGGTCTCATTAAATTTATCGGCCTTTCCTAGGAAATTCTTGAAAAACCTTATAACCGTGGTTTTGAACTCTATCCAGTCATTTATTTTCCTCTATTTCTTTTGTTTGTGATCTGTTTCTTTGTCTCCTCATTTTCACTGCTTCCCTGAGCTGGTAGGGTGGCTTTGTGTGCTAGGTGTCCTGTATGGCCCAGTGAGTCGGCCTCCCCAGTTAACCTGAGGTGGACACTCTTGGTGCACCCCTTTGTGGACTGTGTGTACAGCCTTGTTGTAGTTAAGTCTTAATTGTTGTTGGTGTCCTGGGAGGAATTGACCTCCAGGCCAATTGGCTGTGAGGACCTGCTGTGTCTATAATGGAAGAACTGCTGTGCTGGAGACACGCTTATGGGGCAGGACTTGTTTCAGTGGGGCTTTGGTGCTCACTGAGTCTGCCTCTTGAATGTGTTACTTATGGATGTGAGTAGTTGAAATCTGGTGTCGTCTCACACTGATCACTAGATACACTAGCTTCTGGATTTCCAGTGGGGTGCAGGTCAGCTACTGTCTGAGGCCACCCAGCAGGAGCTACAGTGAGAACTACTGTTTTCTCCTCTTTGCTTGGGGTTTGGAGGTTTTGGAGCTGTCTGACCAGAGCTGCAGTTTGTTAGGTTAAGCTGCAATAGGGCAGGCCATTTATATGCTAAAGCCGCTGTGTGGAGCTTGGGTGGGTTTGTAGATTGTGCGGGGCGGGGTCTCAGGGAGTCACTAGGCTAGGGCGTGGCAAACAACAATGGCTGCCAGTTTCCAAGTCCCTGTGTCACGCGCCCCAGCGCAGTAAACAATGATAGCTGCGCGCACCTCTGCAAGAAAGTCACCCTTCCTTTCTGACCCGATGGCAGACAGTCCAGCTTCTCCCCGTAGGAGTTTGGGTCCCCAGCATCTCCCCAGAAAATGGAGTTCGGAGTAATCGGGAGCTTGTCTCTCTTCGGGTTGAAAAAAGCAGCGCACCCAGTCACCCGCTGCCAGCCCAATTCGCGTGCCTCCGTACCTCAGCTTTTCAGCACTTGTGCACGTCTCAATGCTCTTTTCTCTTTCCTTCTAGTTGTAGAACTTCCATTCAGCCAGCTTTCCCGTGGTTCTGGGTGATGGACGTTTTGTGTTTTAGTTGTAGTTTTGAAATTGTTGTGCGAGGCAGCAGTTTAGGTGTTTACCTATGCCGCCATCTTGGTTTCTCCTCAATATTTACATTTAAAGGAGAAACTCTGAACTGGCCAGAAAGCAGACCTTCAGGCTGTGAAGTCAGGCTTGATGACTGCAAGGTGGGAACACAGTTTCTAGGGCCTCACACCATTGGGAGTGTGCCTATGGGAAACCCCCATTTTGCTGCCTGTGCCCCACCCCCACCTCGGCCTTGCTTCCTTCCGTCTTTTATTCAGTACTGCCCTGAGCTGGTGCTTACATCAGTCCTGGATGACTGGGCACTCAATAAGACAGAGTTGTTACCCATCAGACACTCAATCCAGTGACCTGCAAAAGTCTCTACATGAGCCAACTCTCCCCTCCCAGAGGCCCTGGGTCTGCCTGTGCCCTTCACCTGACGGGACCAGGAGATTCTAGTCTCAGTCCTCCCCCCTCCCCCCCCGAAAAACAGACTCCCATTGGGATGACTTGTGTCCATAAACATTGGGCATTTTAAGCCTTGTATTTCTGTCTATGCCCACATACCCCTCCCCACTCCTCCCCTAGCCCCAACTTGGCATTTCAAAGATTAGGTCCCTTCTGCCTTGCTTCTGTTTCTACTTCTAGCCAGGTTTCCTGGAGTACCCCTCCTTCCCCAGAGGCCCTACCTGGAGGAGGGGTACCCTCTCCTCCCCCCTCCCTCCTCCATCCTCCCTCAGGTGGCAGAGAAGACTCATGCTGAGGTCACTGAAAATGACAGGATTCCTCCGCTCCTCTCACTACCTTTTACGCCCCCAAGATTACTTGGTTAAAATGGACATTTTCCCTCCCTTTATTACATAGGGTTTCATAACGTATAATTGATACTTGCTCTTTTCACTTCTCAATGAAATCTTCCCATGCAATATCTCATTTTTAATAGATGCATGATGTCCCATCATGTTTCACAATTAACCAAAGAGACAGTGGAGTTCACCATAGTGCTGACTCATAGTACTATGAATATTGGCTGTGATATTAGGCAGACTCATTTCCAGGGAAGAGCTCCATATGGCTCGGACAATATGGGAAACAATGGCTCACGGCCTGTGAAGTCTACAGCTAGAATAGTCTTTAGGGTGGGCTTACTCCAAAGATCTCATTTCTTTCTTTCTCCCCACTCTGCCTTCCATAAAGTCAGTGTCAGACTGAGACTGACTCTCCTTATGATTGTAAGAGGACTACCAACAGCACCCAGACCTGTGAAGGGTGGCAGAAAATGCCACTCCAAAATAAGCCACTTTGGCATAAGGATTATTTTGATCTAAAAGCAATTAAAACATACAGGGAACTCATACAACATAACAAAAGGAAGATAAATGATCCAATAAAAAAAGGGCAACGGACCTAAATAGATACTTTTTGAAAGAAGACAGAAGGAAGGCCAAGAGACATATGAAAACCTGCTCAAAGTCACTAATTATCAGAGAGATGCAAATCAAAACGACAATGCGGTATCATCTCACACCTGTCAGAATGGCTATCATCAACAAATCAACAAATGACAAGTGCTGGCGAGGATGTGGAGAAAAAGGAAGCCTCGTGCACTGCTGGTGGGAATGCAGACTGGTGCAGCCATTGTGGAGAACAGTATGGAGTTTCCTCAAAAAACTAAAAATGGAACTCCCATTTGACCCAGTAATCCCACTTCTAGGAATATACCCCAAGAAACTAGAAACACCAATCAGAAAGGATATATGCACCCCTATGTTCATAGCAGCACAATTTACAATAGCTAAGATTTGGAAACAGCCTAAATGCCCATCAGCAGATGAGTGGATTAGAAAACTATGGTACATCTACACATTGGAATACTACGCTGCTATAAAAAAGAAGGAATTCTTACCATTTGCAGCAGCATGGATGGAACTGAAGAGTATTATGTTAAGTGAAATAAGCCAGGCAATGAAAGAAAAATACCACATGATCTCACTTATTTATGGAAAATAAAGAACATTATAACCTGATGAATAAAAAGATAGATGCAGAGGCAGTGAAGCATCGAACAGACTGTCAAATTACAGCGGGAAGGCTGGGGATGATGGGGAGAGGGGGAAAGAGATCAACCAAAGGACTTGTATGCATGCATATAAGCACAACCAATGGACAGGCGGGGGGGGTGAGGGCATGTGACAGGGGGCAGGGGAGGCTGGAGGAAGGTCAATGGGGAAAAAAGGAGATATATGTACTACTATTTGTAATGCTTTAAACAATAAAATTAAATTTAAAAAATAAAAGCAATTAAAACACAAAAAGATTACCCAAGAACAGCTGAAGTCATTGAACTAGCAGAAAGATTATGAGTGACTTGGGGCCATTTTTCTACATTGCTGCATTTGAGGATGATGTAAGAGCATCTTGAAGTCATAAGACTAGTGCAAGGTCTGTATGTGTAAGGTTGTGCACAGGAATGCTTTTTATAATTGCATAAAAGTTCACAACATTAGGGCACTGGTTAAAATAAAGTATGGTTAATCATATACATAGAACTACTTGGTTTTTTGAAACGACAATGTCAGACCATAGATGTTGACATCAAAGGATATCCAGAATATATGGTCCAGGGAGAACAGCGGGTGTCAGGAAACTATGTACTGTGTTATGGGCTGTGAGCATAGAGAAGAGACTGTGTCTAGTTTGTGTCATAATTCTAAAGAATTTTTGTACGATTTTACTTGAGCCAAACAAACAATTCATTTGGAAGCAAGATCTCAACGGACTGGAAAAAAAAAATCCTTCATTAGAATGATAGTTTGCAGCTTCTTCATGCATTTGGAATTGAGGAGGGAGCATAAGGACGATTACATGAAGGTATCAGAAAGTAGGCATTTGCTGAACCCACTCTGACTGAATCCTTGATTGGTCTCTCTCAGCGGAGCTGGCCTGAGCAGGTAGTGTTATCAGAAGATTAATATTGAATATGTCAGGCACCTTGTGAACAGTGATCACACTGTTTATATCCCCCAAATATGCATACTTCCTATATCTCATCACCCAGGGACTTAGAGCCTGCAGAATGTGCAAGAATGAGACATGTAGGTATGGGGGCAGGGAGCCATGGTGAGTGGGGACCCCTAGGTCCACACCATGGACACAGTGAAGCTCCACTCAGCTCTTAGAGACCATGGCCACCTCCTGGCCATTCTCTGGAGAGGCTCTAACTTGATCCAACCAAGGCGATTTTAAAGGAGGACCAAGTTGAGTGGCTTCAAGGTCACCACCATATGCTCCTGTTCCCCTCCCTGCTCCACCGAGACTCAGATGCTGCCAGGTCCCCAAGAAGTCACCTTGAGGCCATGAGCAGGGTGGCAGGTGCAGACCCCTTTCCAAGTTTGCATGCTGAGGCTGCATTGTGCCAACGCTGTCCTGGGCTGAAGATGTAGAGGTGCCGTTCCTGCTCTGGAGAGCTTATCACCTGCTCCTGGATGCCAAGCAGAACTGGCTGGACCCCCCCATTTTGCATAGAGGTTCTTGCAGTGTTCCTCCTGGTCCCCTGCCACATGCCCCTTGGTGCATGGGTGGAGGTAGGATGGGGTAGGATGTCTCAAGCATGATCTGAATATAGGTGTCTGCTGATGGAGGATTGCCCCCTGCCCCCCAACTCCCTCAGCCAGTACAGGTGTGCCCTAGGGGGCTACCCACCTCTCCTCCTAATACCACTGGCCCATCCTGCGCTGGGCAAGGATACAGGAGGGCTTAAGCCAGGGCCTACGGTTTCCAGCGTTTCCTCCCACCCATCTTAACAAACCATCATTAAACCCTTAAAGTTCTGGAAGAATTGAGATGCTTGACCCCCACATGAGCACCATCTGTCACAGAGATCTGCAGTCCCAGTGCCCTGAAGGGAACCTGCGGGAGACAGGGAAGGGGAGCAGACTATCCCACCCCAAAATGGGTCTCTTTGGCATGTGGATGATTTTGAGCCCAAAGCCATCAAGACACAGCAGACTCAGGAAAGCTTTTTTACTGCCTAACTGCCTAAAAGAATTCAGACAGTGGGCCTGTACTCCCCTAACTGCCTAAAAGAATTCAGACAGTGGGCCTGTACCAGTAAGAGAGCTATTATCAGAGATAACATATTTTGTATCTGAAAAAAATCTGCTTAGCAGGAAAAATAGCTGATTGCCAAACATCCGTTCCACTAATCTTCCTGTGAATGGCCCGCCTTCCCCGTGAAGCCCAGGCCCCTACCCCTTTCCTCAGCTGAGGATGGCTTACATGCCTCAATTGCCTTTGAGTCTCACCTCTTTGTGGGCTCCTGTATATATGTAATTAAATTCGTTTTTCTCCTCTTAATTTATCTTATATCCTTTTTATTATTAGAACAGCCAAAGAACCTAGAAAGGAAGAAGGGGAAATTTTTCTGCCTCCATCGCGAGGAACTGAACTCAAAGCACAGTGGGGCCCTGTTTGGTCATTCAGCAGCCAGAACACGGCCCTTGTCAGAGCCAGTCCTAAACTTCCTGCCATACCTCACCCCAGCCCAGCCTCATTCCTCTGTGGGGGGCCAGCAAAGTACAGCCTGGGTGGGCATAAACACAGAGGGTGGCTGGGGTGCTCCCTGGGGGCTCCCTAAATTTTCTTCCCTTGCAGGGTCTCCCTTGCTTTTAAGATTTTTCTCCCTGCCCTAACCGGTTTGGCTCAGTGGATAGAGCATCGGCCTGCAGACTCAAGGGTCCCAGGTTTGATTCTGGTCAAGGGCATGTACCTTGGTTGTGGGCACATACCCAGTGGGGAGTGTGCAGGAGGCAGCTGATTGATGTTTCTCTCTCATCAACGTTTCTAACTCTCTATCCCTCTCCCTTTCTCCCTGTAAAAAAAAAACACAATAAAATATATATTTTTTAAAAAGATCTTTCTCCCATTATCTGGCTCCCCAGGAAGCCCATAAAATCCCACATTTTTTTGTAGCTCCCAGAACAATTGTCTTAGGGGAGAAGAGGGAGTGTGGAGGGAGAAAAGAAAGTTAGGAAAGAAGAAAAGAGTGATGGAAAAAGTCAAAGGTAGGGACAGGAGAAAGAAGAGAAGGGAAAGAAGAGGGAGGAGAGGGAGGAGGTAAGGGGAGAGATGGGGAAGCGGAAGGAAGAAGGAAAGGAGAATAGGATGAAAGAAAAGGAGGAAAGAGGAGAAAGGACGAGGTACCAGCCACTAGACAAAGGTTATTCCTTGTTTTCCAAATCAGTTCTTTTCCTACCACATTCTGCTTAAGTGAACATAAAGAAGCAAATTGTTTCAGAAATCCTAGTTTCACTTTATATCTCTGTTGAAAACCAGAGAAATCAGAAAGGTCTATTTGTATTATGATATTTTCTAGGTCATGGACAGAGAGAAGGAAAAAAATATTCTTGGCATACAGTTTTTTTTTTAAGGTCTTTGTGGTTTCCTGTTAATTAATACCTGAACCTTTACCATGTAAATAATGAGGGTAAAGATAAACTTCACTGGCCCTGGACTCTGACCTTTGTTTAACACCCACCCCCTCTCTGATCCATCCTCTATCCCATTACTGGAAAAGTTGGAATTGTTAACCTGGAAATTTAGAGTCAGAGAATAGAAACAGAGCATGTGGGTTTTAGACAAGCCTTGAAAGAAAGTATAAAAATAACAGCACCTCTGAAAGTTCTTCCCTAGTTAGCTGCTGTCTTCTTCTCTTCCTCAAAGAGGTGACTTCTATAGGGTCAATTCCCTTTCCATTCTCTTGGTGGGACGCCCATGGCTCTGCCATCCTCTCCACTTATGTCCAGTCAGGCTGTACTTTGCTGGCACTGCCCTGCACCATTTCCTTAGGCAAGCATCATTTAAACAAGTGAGTTGCCCAGCCGGCATGGCTCAGTGGTTTTGCGTGGACGTATGAACCATGAGACCACAGTATGATTTCTGGCAGGGCACATGCCCGGTTGTGGGCTCAATCCCAGTAGGGGGCAAGCAGGAAGCAGCCAATCAATGATTCTCTCTCATCATTGATGTGTCTATCTTTCTCTTCCTTTCCCTTACTCTCCGAAATCAATAAAAGTATATTTAAAAAAACAAAAACAAGTGATATAATTCTTCTCACTATTGTTGAGCACACCTATAGTATTGATTTCTCTTCATGTTGGAGTGCTTTCTCTAACAGTATTTTCAAAGAGGGACTCTATGTGATAAACCTTCCCATCCTTTGAATACCTGATAATTTAACTAGAAATCAAAACTCAGTTTTAAATATTATTCAACTATCTTAAGTCCAGTGTTGCTGTTAAGAAATCTCAAGTCAATCTGATTTTTGTTCCTTCCTTGGCCCTCTGCCATCCAGCTGCCTAGAATACAGATGTGATCCTCAGTAAATATAGGTTGAGCGACTGAATCACTGAGCAGGTGCTGGAATCCATCCCTGAGTTCAGTCCAGGGCTTCTTGCTTCTACTCTTGGGCTTTTCCCACCCAAACTTCTGGATCTCTGCCTTGGACAAAGTTGGTACACAGAGGCAAGAGGTCATGTTAACAAAAATATAGGGTCCTTCCCCTATACATTGGCTAAAACGACTGCTGGATTATCAGACTTAGGGCAAGTCTACTTGTGCATCTTTGAATCCCCACTGCTTACACACAAAAGGTGCCCGCCCCAGCTGGTTTGGCTCAGTGGATAGAGCATCCACCTGCAGACTGAAGGTCCCAGGTTCAATTCAGGTCAAGGGCACTAGCCCGGGTTCCCAGGTAGGCGGCATGCAGGAGGCAGCCAATCAATGATTCTCATCAATGATGTTTCTATCTCTCCCTCTTCCTTCCTTTCTGAAATCAATAAAACTATATATTTTTTAAAAGGTGCTCAACAAAGGTTTGTTTTATTGAATGGACATACAAATTCTCCAAGAGATGATTCAGCGTAACTATAGGAGGCAGGCCAGAGGGTAACTAGACCAGCAGATAGAGGGTTTTATGGTAAAGGTGAGAGCTGAGTATTAATAGGTTCTTGATCTAAAGAGCCTTTGGTGTAATAGATGGGAAGTAAAGAGCCTCGACCATCACTGCAATGACGCAGCCACTAGCCACATGCAGCTATTTAATTTAAATAAAATAACATGTAAAACTCCATTCCTCAGATTCACGAGCCAGATTTCACACGCTCAGTAACAGCCACGGGTGGCTAGTGACTACTGCATTGCACTGTACAGATAGTATAAAGCACATCTCAAAATGATCTGTTGCACAAAGCTGACCTAGACCCTTAAAGGAAATGTATTCCTGCCAGTAATAAGTATTTGTTGAAATAATGAGCCCTCACTTCACTTTTTGTTAAATGCTGAAGGCCCCAAGGGGGGGTTAAATGACAGAAGTAATAAAAGAAACCCCTGCTTCCTTGCTTTTCTCACTTCCTTACCCCCTTCTCTGGAGCCCACCACCACCACCATCACCCCAAAGCAGCACTGTTAGGGGCAGGCCCTGGCTCTACAAGTTCCTATCCCAACACCATATAGATTCCTCAGACGTATCTGCTCCAGGTCTCAAAACTAACTTGGGAGGGTATATTTGTTCACGTGATCATTTCCCCCTTTTGCTATCCTGAACCTAGTAGGTACTTAATAAGTATTTGTTGGGTGGCTGGATGAGCGAACGCACGGCTCAGAGTGCCCCCTTCCCCAACAGGCCGGGAGGCGCCATCCTTAGAGGGCTGGGGGACAAAGCTCCTGCCCCCAGCCCAGCTGCGGGCCGGAGCGCGGAGAGCCCGGCCCGCGGGCTGGGGGTCGGCCCGGCGCAGCCCTTGGGGGCGTGTCCTCCCGGGGTCGGGCGCCACCGCCCGGAGAGGCCAGCAGCGGCGGCAGGGCTGCGGTGCCGCAGAAGGCTAGCGGCGGCGAGCATGGAGCGCGAGCTGGAGGCGCTGGCGGCCCGGCCCGCGCTCCCGGCGGCCCGGCCCGAGCCTCCCTTCCAAGCGCTGGTGGAGGCGGCGGGCGGGCGCGGGCAGGTGCTGCTGGTGGGCGAGCTGTGGGAGCGCGAGCAGAGCCGCGCGCTGCTGCGGGACTTCGCCTGGGCGGTGTTCCCGCCGGAACCAGTCTCTGGCAAGCCGGGCGAAGCGGTGGCCGAGGGCGCCGGGCCGGGGGCGCGGTGGGTGCCCGGGACGGCCAGGGCGCGCGCTATCCACTCGACGCTCGTCTTCGTGCTGTGCCGCGCGTCGTCGCTGGCCGCCAGGGAGCCGCGGCGCCGCCTGCGGGAGATGCTGCGCGATGTGCGCGACCGGCGGGTGGCCGGCGCGGCGCTGGTCGGGGTGCTGGTGGCCGAGGCGGGGCCCGAGGACGCGGTGGCACCGATGTTGCGGCTCCTGGAGGCGCTGCTGCGCACCGTGTTCGGCCGCCAGGCGGGAGGCCCGGTGCAGGCGGCCGCCTACTGTCCCGGCCACCCCGCCTCCATCCTGGCTGTCCAGACCGCCGCTAGCAGGGCACTGCAAGCAGCCGGGCCCGCGCGACCAGGTGAGGGGGCGCCAGGCCCGGTGGGCGCAGGTGGGCGGTGGCTGGGGCAAGGCTCCGAAGTTGGAACTCTTTAGGCCAGCCCCCTGGTGCACCGAGGTAAACTGAGGCCCCGAGAGGGGAGGTGCCTAGCATTGGTCCTTCCAGCTAGCACGGAGCAGGCCCTAGGCCAGGGGTCGAGTTTGTCCCGGGAGGATCCTGAACGCATGGGGGACAGTGGCTTGGGAACGAACAGAAGGCAAGGGAAGTTGATGGAGCAAGCGGGTTGTACTGGGCTGGTCAAAGATCTGGGAGCTGGGAGGGGTGGGGGGGGCGGGGAGAGGAATGGGAGGAGATGGGAAAGCCTTGGGTTGCACAAATTTCAAGGAGGGATTAGGACCGAATTAGGACTGGAGGGAGGGGATTGGTGGTGCCTGGAGCTCCTAGGACACTGCGCAGCAAAGGATGCGAAGGTGGGAAGGTGGAGGAGGCTCAGTGTGTAAGCGCCGCGGGTCATATGAAGAAGGCAAAGGGAATAGGTGCTGGGACTTGAAGGTGTGGGGAAAGGCTGTGAGGGACTGACTGAGGACACAGAATTTTCTAGTCCCTTTTGGCTACCCGCCCTGGTTGTGCAGCCACTGCAGTGCCACCTCCCTTCCCTTCACTCTCTCCTGCAGTTTGGGGAGCAGAGTGAGGGTCTTTTTCTGCTGCCATCCACAGAGGAGTCAGAAGCTCCTCCCTCCTGGTCACAAGGTTTTCCAGGAGCTTTCCAGTGTCCTCGGATTAAAATACAGACATTAAGTACAGCTGGATCTGGCAAAGCTGGGAGATACCGGAGCATTCTTTGCACCCCCTGCTTCCCCCACCTCCAGCACCTGCTCTTCTTCAAGCCCTCTGGTCTTCCCTCCATTCTCTGCCAAACTTTCTTTTGAAGACAGAGGCTGCTGTGCTCTGCCTATCTGGACACTGCTGTGTTAATCAACCCGAAGGTGCCAGACTTGGGGGGAGGAGGGTTCCAGCAAGGAAACCTGGTACCTCTGATGTCACAAATGTCACAGACCTACCTGCCAGCCTGGCCTGCTAGGTGGAGGCCATCCATCTCAGCTGTAAGAACCTGCCCTAACCTTCCCCCCACCCCGCCCCCCATGCCCACAGCCCTTTCTGCTGCATCTGAAACTCCACAACCTGCATCCTGAAAGACAGGGAATGTCCTCAGGTGGACTGTCATTCTGATTGTTGACCTGGCCCCATGAGAGGAAGTGTTCTACCTTCCCCCACCCCCAGTGAGCTTGTACCTGGAAAATTCTGAGCCCTTAGTTTCTTCCATCACCCAGGAAATAGCTTTTAATTCCCCAAAGCCAAGCTTGCTCTGGCCACCTAAGCTTTTGTATACACATTGCAGTTGCCTGGAATGAAAGCCTTAAAGGCCTTTTCTTTCTTTCTTTCTTTTTTAAGGCCTTTTCTTTCATTCCACCTCCTCACCTGACCAACCCCATTTCATCATTCAGAACTGGACTTCCTCCTCCACGAAGTCTTCCCTGATCTCTCTTACTCCTTTACAAGTTCAAAAATGAAATCCCAAAACTTACCTCCACTCTCTAGTTTCTTACCAATGGTTTTGTCACCTTTCCTTATGAGTTTAATCACCACTGTATTCCCATTTCCCATTACCTGCCTGGCAGATAACCCTTACCTCTTTTTAAACACTGAATTGATCTCTACTGCATTAAACTCATTTCTGCTTTTATAAAAACACACTAAACAATATGAAACCTTTTACTAATGACTACAGGTCATGAGTGTGATTATTGTCCACTAATTTATTTGTCCACTAATTTTGTCTGGGCTTTGCAGTGGGCAGCACCACGCACACATTCATGATGCTAAGGTATTCCTAGCAACTGCATATGGCTTTTCTAAGTCTCCCAGTCCCCTTCCTCACTACCTCATGGTTATTCTTATACTTTTAGATTGCCTGCCTCTTGACATGCCCTCCCTCTTACCCAGTTTATGCCTAATCCAGCTGCCATTGGGTTGAAAAACTAGGAATCCAGTCTTTTAGAGCTGGGTGCAAATTAAGAGTAAATAAGCCCCCAAGTAAAGAAAAATGAACACCGATTTTGTTTTGGCTTCCTGGAGTTGTTTTGTGTGTGTTTTTTTAAAAACTCCATTGCAGTTACCTTATTCCACATAGTTGGGGCTCTTAAGTGATCCCTACATCACTTAGGTGATACTATAACAAGGAAACTAGAATCAACATATAAGTGTTTTGTATGTGATTATTTATAAAGATTAAGCCTTTTCATAGTAAGAAATAGTTTGAACTAAAAAGCAGGGGGAAATTACTGCTCCTTGAGTATTTTCTTTGGTGCTATGTCATTGTAATTCATATCATGTCATTCTTGTCAAGGTAGTTTCCCCAACATGGTAACTACATCACAGAGCTTTTGTGAGGGTGAAATGATATAATATATATAAAGCAATCCTTATATAAAGCACCCTGACCAGAGATTAAATCTGAAACCTAGGTTTCTGCCCTGACTGGAATCGAACCCACAACTTTTTGGTGTACAGGACGATGCTCCAGCCAGCTGAGCTGTATGGCCAGCGCTGTTTCTTTGTGTTTGTGTTTAGTGTGTTTTTTTCAAGTACAAAAACTCCACCTCCTTTTGCAAATCAGAATCTTTGTTTTTAATCAGACAGTTGAAACTAGGGCAGTTAATAGTTGAAGCTCTTGGTTTGCTTAACTGAAAACCTCTCAGTTGTGTCAAGCACCATGTGACCTGCTGCCTCTGGGACTTTGTGTTCCTTTTAGCAGAAGGAGCCTGGGAGAGACCCGGCCTCCCGGCGCTGTTGGCGTGCTTCTCCTGGGGTCCCTGGCGCCGGGGGAAGGACCCGTATGCCACCACCTCCCACAGTGGTCCTGCTCAGGGTGAGTGAGTTGCTTCCTGCTCCTGGACTCAGGGCCAGGTGCCTGGGTTTAAGAGAGTGGTCACATGCACAGAGACCTTAGGGAGAGAGAGGACTGACATCCATGGAGCACTGGCCATGTGTTCAGGGTGGGAGTGAGCAGTGTGAGATGCCCCGGCCACCAGGAGCCAGCACACAGGCTTGATCAACAGGGCTCTAGCCCCAGGAGTCTCTGCCTAGTGAAGGCAGTGTAGGCCATTGACATGGCAAGGCACGTGGAGTCAGACCCATGGTCTCACAGAGCAAGTGAGGGGGGTCAGGGGATTGTCTTAGTCAGAAATGGGAAGATTTGAAGAGGGAGCATCATGAACAAAGGCTTAACAGCATAATGTCATGCTCAGAAAAGGGACCCTGTCGAGAGTGCCAGGGGTGAGGTGCAGGAGACGGCTGAGAGCTGAGGCTGAAGCAGAGAGTTGAGACACTGGCTGTGGAGACTAGGGCTGTGTTTAGAGAGGTGACTGGACTGGAGGAGCAGGGAGCCACCAGAGGCAGACCCAGCTAGGAGGGGACTGCATAGTCCCAGGAGGGATGATGAGGGGCCTGGCCCAAGGGGGGCAGTGTTGGATTGGAGAGGAAGGAGCTCACCAGCCCGGAGCCATTTCTAGGGTAGAATCATCAGGCTGCTAAGGGGAGGCGAGGGAGAAGGAAAAGAAAGATAGTGAGAGCCACTGAGGTACTCCATAGGCTGAGTTTGCTGTGACCCAGAGAGGACTGACAGCTGTTTACTGCTTAACTACAAGGATACGATCCGAGAAGTGCATCCTGGGCGATTTTGTCACTGTGCAAACGTCAGAGGGTGCACTTATACAAACCTGGATGGCATAGCCTGCTACATGCCTAGGGATAGCCTATTGCTCCTCTGCTTCGGAGCAATAGGAGTTTTTCCGCTCCATTGTAACCTCATAGACCAAAATGTCGTTATGGGGCGCCTGACTGTTCCCAGGAAAGCAGGTTGTAACCCGTTGAATGTACATGATCCCAACCCCAGAGTGTACTGAATAGTATAGTTTTGTTATAGAAAAAAAGTGAGTAGTGCTCTAAAATGAACTTCTATTGTGTCTCTTTTAAAAAAAAATCATTACTTGATGTTATCAGTCTCCTATTGCCTAGTAACAAATTACCACAAATTTAGCTGCTTAAAACAACACCCACTCTTATCCTCTTACACTTTTCACGGGTCAGTGGTCAGGACACAGCTTAGTGGGGCCTTCCATTCAGAGGGTCCCAAAGCTGCCTCAGTGTGGGCCGGCTCATGCCTTGACGGAGCCTGGGTCCTCCTTCAAGTTCATCTGATTGTTGGCAGAATTCGTTTGTTTGCCACCGTAGGACTGAGGGCCCTGCCTTCTTGCTGACTGTCAGCTCTGAGAGTTCCCTCCTCTCACAGGCAGGTGCTCCTTGAGTCGGCGGGGACTCCTCGGGCTCCTACAATGTAACATAATCACAGGAGTGACACTCCATCACCTTTGTCATATAAGGTGCCCAAACAAGGGAGTAACTATCCAATCATATTCACAGGTCTCACCCACACTCAAGGGAGGGGATTATGCAGGATGAGTCTACCAAAGGGTGGGAATCTTTGAGGCCACCTGAGAATTCTACCTATCTGAAAGCTCAACAAGAACAAAAGAAGGAACACAAATATTTATAAAGCATTCACTTAATCCCATCACTCAAAGGTAAATACAAATTCATATTTGGAGTAGACCCATTCTGTCCAACCATCTGTCTATATCTCCTTGTCCTATTTAAATTTTAATAAATTTGCTTCTATATAGTATATAAAATCTGCATCAGGTATTTAAAAAATTTAATTGCAAAAAATGTTAACTTTGACCTCTCCATCATCATTTTGGGATATTGACATTGAAACAATCCACAGATCTTGATATTCAGATTTCCCCAATTTCACTTGCAGCTTTGTGTGTGTGTGTGTGTGTGTGTGTGTGTGTGTGTGTGTAGCTCTATGGAACTTTAGACATCATTTTGAATGCCTGAATCCCATTATATGGGTGAGCCAGTTAATTCAGTCAATCCCTTTGTTGGACTTCAAATCAGTTAGGATGTAACTGATTTCAGTTACAGATCAAGAAACCGTGACTCAACTAGCACAAGCAGCGCGGGCACTCATGATCTCACTTAAAGAATGTCGAGGTAGAGTCAGCGTCAGGGCCGGTTGATTCAGGGGCCCAGTGACCCCACCAAGGACTCAGTTCTTTCCTTCTCTCTGAGGGGTCATCCTCATGTTGCTTCATCCATTGTCTGGTAGCAAGATCACTGCAGCATTTCCACTAATTATTCCTAATTATCTCCTTAGGATAAAATCCTAGAAGTGGAATTGCTGGGTCAAAGGGTATGTACATTTTTAAGGTTTTTGATATGTATTTTGCTGTGGTTTTTTTGAGTAGATAGTCACTGGGGCCAATTTCCTTCCTTTGGTTCCTAGCTTACTCACTCATAGACTCTATCTTCTGATTGGTTGATTCCTTCTCTTGTGTTTCAGGTAACTTCCAGGAACCTGAGGAGGAGCTGGCGCTGACAGTCATACTTCCCAACGGAGACTGTGAGGATCCTGGAAAAGGGTCGGGAGCCTGTGACGGAGCTGCCCACACTCCCGCTGAGCCCGCTGGAGACTCCAGATGAAGTCTGGACCCCGGGGCTGCTGCAGCTCCTCACTGAGCCCCCAGGCCTCCATGTTGGCCCTGGGATTGCAGTCACTATGAAGCCCCACCTTCCAGGGGACTGCCGCATTGACAGTTACCAGCAAGGCAGCGTGACTTACTCAGCTAAGCCAGACCCAGGAAAATGTATCCTCTGGGTCCTGGGTCCCTTCCCCGCCTCCAGTTTGGTCACTCTGGTCACAGTGAGGTTGTTTTTTCTCTCTGCGCCTTGGTTTCTCTGTGCCATTGAGACAGATGGCGGCTTACTTTGAGGCTCTGTGGTGCTGTGGCATCCCGTGGTCGTGTGCATGAGCATCCATCACTTCACATGCAGCAGGAAGGAACTCTGGACCAGGAGTTATCAAACAGGAAGAGGGGAGATCTTAGACCTGTCACTCAACCAGGGGCCAGGCTACCCACCTGCAAGCAGCACTGGAAATGTGTGTGTGTGTGTGTGTGTGCGCGCGCTGCAAGGCTTCACTGTGGCTGTGGGGCACCCCTGGCATTTAGTGAGCATCTCGCATTGTGTAGGGCGAGCTCCAAAAACAGAATTGTTCCATTCAAAATGCCAATCGTGGCACTTTTGAGAAATTGAAATCTCTTCCCCTTGTCAAATTCTAGGAAGAGTCCTCCAGAGCAGAGAGGGTTGGGGTTCCTGGGACCTCAGCTCCTGAGCAAGCCAGAATAAAGAATGCACTGCTGCCTGGGGGCCTGGGGGCCTGGGGGCCAGAGCAAGATGCTCTGTGTGCTGCTGGCCCAGGACAGAAATAGCCTTGCACAGCCATGAGAAGAAAGAGCGCTTTCTTCCTCATGTTGCCATTGACTTTCTGTGCCAAGTTCTTTTGAGAATAAGGCACCAAACAGAAGGGAAGTTGGGTTATGGATTAATACAAGGGCATAGGACTTGCTCTCAATCTCAGGTCCTAACCCAAGGTCAAAGCCTACCCAGCCCAGAGGTGCTGAGTGCCTGAATCCTTTTTTCTCTGGTTATGAGTCAGACAGCGTCAATGATGTTCCCTTAAAAGCCAGGAAGACCATCTGTTCACTCAGAGGAGGAACTCTGCATTACCTCCCTTGTCTTCCTTGCCCGCCAGGAGAAATCCAGTCTTTGGAATGGCAAGGACAGCTCCTGATTTTCCCTGGTAGGAAGTACTACCTAAGGGAAGTAGTTAAATTCATTCATTCATGCGTGACTCACTCAGCAGACATGCAATTGTGCCTACTATTTGCCCAGCGTCCTGGCAGGTGCTGCATAACTTCCTTGAGTTATTTCTGCCAAAATAACTGTGATAGTGCCAAAATATGGAATGGCAAACCTGTGGCTGAGGGGCTCTGTGATGTTAAAGAGGACCCTCGCTGCTCTGTGCCTCAGTTTCTTTTCTACAACAGGGAGCCTAATCCCTGTTGGTGTGAGGGCAGGTAGGATGACATCTTAATTTGAGGTGGTTTGACAGCATGTGTCATTTTAATAATGCAAAAGTATCTCTCCAATAGAAGGACCCAATTGACTGCCTTCTGCCCAAGAATGAACTCAATGAATTACTATTGATGTTTTGTAAAATATGGGGACTGGTATTGTTGAAGCTGCTGTATTTTTCTATTTATCCATTAATTTCTTTGTAATGCTTTGGTTAGAATTTTATTATTTGGTGGGGGGGAGGGTAGAAAAGTCTAAGGCAGAAGTTGAAAGGCAGAAGCCTCCGCTGTATTTAAAAACTCAGGAGTTTGTTGCCAATATTTGAAACTTGAGAGATTGCACATAAAATGCTTGTTTTCGGGGAGTGGGGAGGGGTGTGCCGTCATCTTCATTTTGCTGAATTCCACCCTCACACACTTGAGCCCCTTTCTCACTCTCCCACCCTCCCCTCTACTGCACTTCACTGATATGGGCCCCCTGCCTGGTCCTGGTCCTGGTCCTGGTCCTGGTGGGCATTTGAGTTTGCAAGCCTCTGGTATAAAGGGTGGTGTGCACATTTTTTCAACACTTTCAGTATTTCCTGTGGATATTTGAAGAGAGAGGGTCTTTCTTGACTGAGATTGGGTTCTGCTTCCCAACTGATAAAGACCGGACTGACATCCTTCCAGGCCCCGCTTGGCTTCCGTGGCACATGGCTAAGATAAGCACCGTCCTTTTCTCTTGTCTAGCAGACAGAAGAGTTGGGTGCTGGATGGACCTTGGTGTTGGGCCTCCTCCCCAGTGACCATTACAAGACCTGAACGCTGGGGTGGGCCTGTCTGAGAGTGGAGGCCCCGGATTAGGTTAGTGGTGCCGGGAGCCATTGACCAGGGGCCTCCGTCGGGTCACAATCTGGGCTCTTGGTACTAACCTTTCTAACATGGCAGTTGTACTGCTTCTGGCTTGAATCGATGATTCCTTAGACCTAATAAAACCAAACAGTGCCTCACTGCTGTCTAACACAAACACAATGGCTCTTCCCCTTTCTGTCTTGAGGTGCTCCTTCCAGGAGCCCTTGGGAGCCGGGCTTCTGGGCAAATGGTGGGAAGCTCTGAAATAGTTTAGCCTGAAAGTCCGCCAGCCCTGCCCTGAGGGACATCTCTGCAACTTTACTGGCTGGGGTTGGAAAGTATTTAAAAAGAGATTTTTTTAAAAGATAGTATTTAGCTTGGTAGTTAACAGGGAGTATATGTTTGCGTGTGCACATGCACATGTTTCACGCGATAAAATGGCCTTAACTGAGTCTCAGAGAGCCCCTTATAATATTTGTGTCAGTTTCTCTCTTCCCAAAGTATTTGTCTCCAAGGTTAACCTCACAAGAGGAGTTCCTAGGTTGTCAAGCCAAAACCAAGGCAAACCTCCAAAAGGGCCAAGGGCTGCGCCCCCAACCTGTGGTCTCAACAAACCCCTCTTCCCCCGACAGAACCAGGACCCTCATTTTGAGTCCTGGTTGTAGACATTCGGTCCCTTTCTTGTCACCCTGACTTTCTTCTCTCCCTCACTGATTACCAAGGTCTTCTCAGAGTGGGGTGTTGCCTCGGATCATTGCCCCAACCCCAAACTACTCTCACCCTGACCACCTACACCCCAGGTATATCGCCGGCTCCAGAAGTCCTGGCTGCCGGGACAGCCGCTCCCAGCCCCTTGCTCCCTGACAGGAGTGGGTTTCACTTTCAGCCTCCACACCTGGTCTGGTCTGATCATGTGCCAGAACCAAAGCAGGCGAGACGGAGAAGCCGGCCAAAGGCCTGGGCCTGAGTGGGCGGTCGGAAGGAACAAGACCTGGGGCGAAACTAAACTGGCCCTGCCCAAGAGAAACCTAACGCCAGGCACACATGTAGCTTTAGATTTTCTAGTAGCCACATTGGAAAAACGAAATGAAACAGGTGCAGTTAATCTTAATAATATATTTTATTTAGCCCAATATGTCCAAAATAGTTTTTCATCTGTAAATATTAAGAAAAAAAATTGAGACATTTGAATCTTTGAAATCCTGTGAGAATTTTACACCTACAGCCCAATTCAAATGTTAAATTTTTATCCAAAATAGGTGGTCTGTCTAGATTTTGTTAAATTTACAGTTGAGAAAATAGATTCACACCCTCAGTTTGTTTCAAATATACTTAAAAGCTTTCCTATAACTGAATTGGGTATCAGTCTTTAAATTTCAATGAAAGAAAATTAAACTTAAAATCAGTTTCTGCCCTAGCCGGTTTGGCTCAGGGCGCCTCAGACTGAAGAGTCCTGGGTTTGATTCTGGTCAAGGACACGTACCTCGGTTGCAGGCTCAATCCCCAGCCCTAGTCAGGGCATGTGTGGGAGGCAGCCAATCGATGTGTCTCTCTCATATCGATGTTTCTCTTTGTCTCTCCCCCATCCTTCTACTCTCTCTAAAAATCAATAGAAAAATACCCTGGGGTGAAGATTCGCAACAACAAAAAAATCCGTTCCTGAGTTGCACTAGCCACATTTCAAGTGGTCCATAGCACCTGTGGCTAGTGGCTATGGGGATGCCACAGTGATGGTCTGGAACACTGGAAACTTGCTGGAGGCCTGCCTTGGGGGTTCATTGTGGCTCCTCCCACCTCTGGCCACTTACCCAGAGTTGGTTAGTCATCCAGACCCTGGGCAAGGTGAGGACAGTGACTTCCAGGATCAACTCATTCAGGGCAACCTTCCGGTTGCCCAAGATAGGAGTTGCCTTCTTGAACATCATCCTTAAAGAAAGGAAAGCCCAGCATCTTATGGCTCCCCGGGTCTCTTTGTGCCTCGGTGAGCCCAGGCCAATTCCAACGCTGCCAGCTGTTTCCCTCCCACCAAGCACCTATTCATGGGAGGGAGGCCTATGTCACCAGCTGCATTGCACATTTCTTCTCCCATGAATAAATGCTTCCAGCACCAGCCTGGCCAGTCCCAGTGACATAAGATCTGAGGTTTATTGAGCACTGTTCTATGCCAGACCCTTGAAGAGAGCACTTCCCCTCAGAGCAGCCTTGCCAGGAAGGTGGACCTGCCCCCTCTATAGCAAGGCTCGGTGACCACAGGGCCACAACCAGCGCTAAGTGGCAGAGCAGGGTCTCCTGGCTCCCACACCCGCTCTTTCCACTTCGTCGCACTGTAGCTCAAAAAGCAATCAAGCCTGATTCTTGACAGTTGGGCCGAGGCCTCCTGTGACCCAGGATTTAAATGCCAGGAGGCTAGGGGTCTGGGGTGTAGGGGTTGGTGTTCACAAGGCGCACACGCCTTCCCGAATTCCTCGCCTTCTGCCGAGCACCATGACCACTAGAGGGCGCCGCAACGGGGTCCTGGAGATGCTCCGGCAAAGCTCAGAACTGAAATCCTGTTGGAGGTGGGCACAGGGGCAAAGAACACGGTTCCCTCCCTTCGCCCTTACAGAGGCCCTGACCAAGCCCCTACTTGTGTGAGCCCACAGCTGTCCTTGTTTGGGCTCTGAGACGTTTTGTGGCACTCCTAAAATTGGAAGGAGGTAGTTGTTTATATACAGAGCCCTTGGTAAGAATTCTCTCTGTGGTTTTACTAAGTCCCAAGTCTTTGCTGAAAATAAATAGAGTTTGTCTTGGACAGGGCAGGGGTTTCTAAAACATAGATCTGAATTCTAGCCTTGTGTCAATAACTGACACTGAGCCCTTGAGTACTTCCTTGTTCAGTTGGAACATAGACAAAGAGACATGACTATAGCTGTAGTGGGGTAAAAGCTGTAAGGGGACACATAGTGGAGTAGGCAAGGAAGGCTTCCCGGAGGAGGTGCTGTTTGAGACTCAAGACAAGTCATATTAGACAGAGGTGGGTGGGTGGGGAATCCTTGAAGACAGAAGAAAGAGCAGGTACCAAGGTCAAAGACAAGATACATAGCCTCATGGCCCCTCTGGGAGTCACATAGTTCTGGATGGATGAAGCATGGCAAGCCAGGGCAGACGGGTGGGCCATGAAGATGGAAGGTAAGCAGGGTTGGGTGAAAGCCCTGGAGGAGCTTGAGGAGAGACTCCTTGCCTTCCTGTTTTCTGGTCGTGCTTTTGGCTGGCTGTGGAAGTAGACTGGAGAATTGTGAGAGAGTAGGTAGGAAGTCCAGGCTGCTGGAAGCTGTTGCAGCTGGAAAATAAGAGGGGAAGGCCACCAGCAAGTAATGGAGCAACATGGGAACTGGGCTGGTCTGAGAGATGTTAAGGAGACCAGATCTGGCGCAGACCAGATCAAGGTGCCTCTCAGGGTCCTGCTTCCATAGCTGATGGATACCCTTCCCTACACTGAGATCCAGGCAGGAGACATGGTGGGTGGGCTGGGAGCCATGGACAAGTGTGTGCAGCTCTGAGGTTAAGGATCATCAAGCAGAGATGTCTGGTAGGTGTGTGAGTCTAATGGTCCGGAGACAGGGCGAGGCTGCAGGAGTATATTTTAGGAGTCACTATCTTGTCCATAGCAATAAATACATCGATCTCCCACAGGGAGAACAGGGAGTGAGAAGACGGCTGTGGACAAAAACACAGAAGAATGAAGCATTAGGACTAGAGCCCAAGATGGAGCTGAGGGTTTCAAGTAGCAGAGGCAGTGGTTAGAGCTGAGTTTTGAAAAGATTGTTGTGATTAAATAGTGCAGAATGGGAGAAGGCACAGATATGGGGCCGCCATCTAGGTGGGAAAGCAATATCCCCAAGATGAGAGGGGCCTCAATGGGGCTCAAATGAGGTTGGGGAGATTACAAGCACAGCATCCAAGCCAGAGACATCATTGTCCGCCCACAGGAAATGTCTTCTCTTTGAAGAGCAAAGGTGGCAAAGTGACCACCTCTCCACTTTAAAACATTTTTAATTAGTTGCCAACATTTCTTTTAATTGGGTATAATTGCAAAGAACATTGTTATGTTTTTTAAAATGTTTTTTATTTATTTCAGAGAGGAAGAGAGAGATAGAAATATCAATGAGAGAGTCATTGGTCTGCTGCCCCCGGCATGCCCCCTACTGGGGATCGAGCCTGCAACCTGGGCATGTGCCCTGACCGGGAATTGAACCATGACCTCCTGGTTCAACCACTGAGCCACGCCAGCCAGAAAAACATTGTGTTAGTTTTTGGCATACAACACAATGAGGTGGTATATGTATATGTATATTGTGAAAAACAATTACTACAATAAGTTTAGTTGACATCCATCACTGCATACAGTTACAATTTTTTTTATTGTGATCAGAACTTTTAAGATTTACTCTCGAAGCAATTTTCAAATATACAGTACAGTATTGTTGACTGTAGTCACCAAGCTGTACATCTCCAGGACTTATAACTGGAAGTTTGTACCTTTTGGTCACCTTCAGCCATTTTGCCCAAGTTGCCAACATTGTAAATTCAGAAGTTTTCAAGTGAAATTGATTTTTGGCTTTTCTTGGAAGAATCATAAGCTCTTACAGCAACAGCCCTGCATTTTTGCACAGCAACGCTGCAGGAGCTGAGTAGTCACTGCTCTCTACATGGGCTCGCACTCTTCATTTTGTCACCGTCACCACCACCCCCTACTGCCTCCCTACGTGTCAGTTGCAATCCACTATCCTGCTGAGCTGGCATTTTCTTACTCTACTCCTGCTTCATTCATTTCCATTACCTGTTACCTTTTGTTTGTGATTTCTCTAGGAGTTTGAGGAACATGAGTGTCTATGGGAGGGATTGTCCAAAGTGCCTCTGTAAAATGATACTCCCAAACATTCAATCTGTTTAAAGGGAGCTCTTCAAAAGTGTTTAATAATTACATTTGATATACTTTAACACCCATAGCTTAAGAATACTCTTTTTTTTTTAATCCACACACTCAAATGTGTTATCAACCACAAAACATTGACTTGTGCCACTAGGTTACAGTGTTTTGAGAACTAAGTGTTAGTGATTATTGTCCAATTAAATGCAAGGCTAGTGACTAAAATGTCATCATTTGCCACTAGTATTTGTCAATGCTTTCTTTAGTACTACTGAGGTAAGATGGCTATTGAAGCTGGTATAAGACTGCACATGGCAATCACAACTGCCATTTCCAATTTCTAAAGATATATTAAAAATCAAGAACCCATTGCTATGGGCGGGGGCGGGGGGGGGGGGCAATAGGGTGGGGGGAGAGAGGAACCATGCAGATGGAAAGCAGAAATGGAAGACTCGCCCTAACTGGTTTGGCTCAGTGGATAGAGCGTACGCCTGCGGACTCAAGGGTCCCAGGTTCAATTCCGGTCAAGGGCATGTACCTTGTTTGAGGACACATCCCCAGTAGGGGGTGTGCAGGAGGCAGCTGATTGATGTTTCTAACTATCCCTCTCCCCTCCTCTCTGTAAAAAATCAATAAAATATATTTTTTAAAAATGGAAGATTCTACCCCACCCCTCGCTTTTGGAACACTTTTCACAGTATATCTTTTTATACTTACAATTTTTCAAACATGTAAATGTACAGTATAAACATCCATTGTTCAACGTTTTAATAAAGTAATGATGGATTCCTTATAATGAAGTATTTCTGTGAGGATTTCTTTTGAAGAGTGATTCTGCTTTTTAAACTTCTTTTGATTATCACTTTTTAAAGAAAACGGTCTTTGCCACATCCTTAGCCCCCAAAGGCTTAGTAGGGTGGGCGCTGCAGTGAGACCCCCACGCAGCAGGTGGCACTGCAGCACGCACCGCTCGCACTTCCCCTCAAAGCCCTTTCTCAGCAATGGCGGGTGACGGTGGGGCCTCTTTCTAGGCGTGGCCATTGTGAAGCCTGATCCCAGGTGCGACGAGTATCACCACCCTGTGAGAGCCCTGACCTAAAAAAGGGTTAGAGAAAACAATGGAGCTCTCTGTGCATCCTTTCGCGCAGGCCGGGGCGGCGGTGGTGGCGCGAAAGGCGTAGGCCGGGGGAGGACTTGTGCCGGGGCGGCAGGCGGGACGGTGGACAGCCCATGGGCGGTCGGGGTCCTGAGCGAGAAGTGAGCCGGCGGCCCGAGCTGGCGACTGACTGAGCCGCGCACCGGGACAGTGAGGAGGCGCGGCGGAGCCTGCGGGTCCTGAGTTGACAGATACACTGCGGAGCCCGGACTGCGAGTGAACGGGCGGGCGAGTGCAGGGCGCAGCCATGATCACCTCAGCCGGTGAGTGCGACCGCAGCGGGCGCCAAAAGGGAGGAGCCGCCATGCCGGCTTTTAGCTGAGTCAGGGCCGGTGACTGGGCACCTCCCGGCGGAGCGCCGGCCTGTGCGGCCGCTCGCTGCCCAAGGTCCACTCCCGGGCCGGGGGCTGGCAGTCCGGCCGGGCCTCTCTGCCCTGGGACCCCGTCGGGCTCGGGGGAATCGCAGCAGGTCCACCGACTCGGCATCCCTCCCGCCACACCCCCGTGCCCGGACCCGAGGTGCTTCTGGGTCCTTCTCGGACCCCGAGGAGTTTTCCTTAATTCGAATCCTCCCGAAATGGACCACGTGGGGCCGTCGGATCCCAGTCCTTACTCGCAGGTGGTTGGGAGGGACGACCCCCCTGTGCGGCCGGACAGCGAAGCAGTCTTTCCCTGGATGTGGCTCAGCTCCATCTCCTTCGAGTGAAACCTGAAGCTAGATTTGAGGCGGGTCGTTCTGGGCCTACAGCAAGGCTATTCAGTGAAAGCACCCAGAAAACTTTTGTGTTGGGTGAAGACAGCTTTATACTGAGAAGCAAGCTCTGGATTTTTGAGGCTAAATGCTCAGTAAATATTCTGCATTGAAAGAACTCCTGGGTGTGCAGAGCAGGTTTCATACCCTTAACTAACCATCGTACCCATAGATTCCTGTAATGACACTAGAAACAGGATAAATATAGAAGTCAAGATCTAGGGGTGACTTAAACTCCCTCACTGTGGATTGTTTCAGTTAGAGCTGTCCACAGCCTTGGTGGGTTTTTTTCTTGCCTACCTACCCTTTTCTCACCCTGTTTTACTCTACACTTGTCCCACAAATATTTCGTTGTCAACAACTGGTGATCAGAAGACAGTAACTTGTACTTGGATGGAGCTCAAAACCATCTTTTTATGAGCATTGCTTAAGAAATTGGTGGAGATGCTGGGAGATCTCAGTCATTTTCAAAGATTTGAAGAGCTGTCACCTGTACTTGGAATTAAACGTTTGTCTCCAAGAGATACAAATGACTGGGAGGTGAATTTTAGCTTAATAAAAGGAAGCGCTTTACCAGTCAGAGCTATCTAAAGATAACATAAGTACTGAGTATCTTGCCCCCTGAAAATGAAGGCCTCGTTCTATCTCACATCTACCCATTACCACCTCCTAGCCCAGGCCGTAGCTCATCCCTTGCCTGGGTTACCGCAGCAGCCTTAAGACTTGTTTTCCACCATTACTTCCATACAGTCCATTCTTGTAGTCAGAGTCTTCTTTTTAACCACATAATATCATTACTTTGCTTTAAATCCTCCAGTGCTTTCCATTGTGTTTAAAATCCAGGCTCTTAACCAAAGACCTCATGATGATTTCTGCCTTGGTTTTTAAAAAATATTTATTTATTTATTTATTTTATTATTATTTTTTTAATCCTCACCCAAGGATATTTTTTCCATTGATTGTTAGAGAGTGGAAGAGAGAGGGAAAGACAGAGAGAAACATCGATGCAAGAGAGACACATCGATCGGTTGCCCCCTGCACGCACCCTGACCAGGGTCCAGGGAGGGGAGGAACCTGAAACCAAGGTACATGTCCTGGGACCCTTCCATCTGCAGGCTGACGCTCTGTCCACTGAGCCAAACCGGCTGGGGCTTCTGCCTTGTTTTGTACTACTCTCTTCCTCACTCACTACACCTTAATCATACAGGTATTCTCTCTGTGCCTTGAATATGTCTGTTTCTCTCCTACCGCAGGTCCCTGCACATTCTGAATGGTTCCTTCTTTCTAGACTCCTGTTCCTCAACTTCTCCCTTAGCTTTTCAGTCTTTAGTCTCAGCTCAAATGTTAGCCTTTCCCGCTCATTTTATTAAAGCTTGCTGCCTCTGCCCCCCTTAGCTGTCCCCTCCCTTCATCACAGTCCTGTAATTACTTTGTTTACTTGTCTGATTGCTGTCTTTCTCTCTGGTAGGATTTTGGGCGGGAAACTTGTTTTCATTATTGTAAGAACATTGCCTAGCAGTTGGCTGAAGTTCAAAAGTATGCCCTGAATGAATAAATTAACCCCTAGAGTGTGTGAAGTAGAGACAGAGAGCATTGGTGGGAATATAATGCCGATAATTTAAACCTATCAGGTGTGGCAGGAGTAATGATTTTTAGGTCCTACCCTGAGACTCTGATATAGTATAGGGTGTATTTGTTACTCTCACTTGTTATGTGTACTGGATTACATATCAGCTTCTCCAAACCTTTTGTCACCGTTTCCCACCCTTGGCTCACATTGGCTTAGGATCTGTCCCAGGTACCACACCAGCTCTGGTGTGGATTAGTAACTTCATTCATTCATTTATCCACTAGGCCAGCCGTGGGCAAACTACGGCCCGCGGCCCGTTCAGCTGTTCTATCCGGCCCGTGGAGCCAAAAGAGCGGAGGGTTCTCTTGCTCTCCCCTCCGCTCCTTTACTTTGAATTTATATTAGTTCACACAAACACTCCATCCATGCTTTTGTTCCGGCCCTCCAGTCCAGTTTAAGAACCCAATGTGGCCCTCAAGTCAAAAAGTTTGCCCACCCCTGCTAGGCACTGAGAACACAGTAGTGAATAAGAGGTCAACATATATGCTAAGTTTTTCAAGAGGCTTGCCAAAGAAAGGGAGTGGAGAGGCAGAGATAGGTGTTTGCTGGAGGGAGATGTGAGACTGAGTGGGGTTTGGGGTTGTGACTTTTAACAACATAGGCACATAAAAGAAAACTTTGCTAAAAAGTTTTAAAACGAGTCTCCCACTCCTCTTTCCCCTTTCTCATCCCCAGAGGCAATCATTTTCAACTTTTAAGGTATTTCTTCTGGAACATACCTCTATATTTATAAATCATATCCAAATATTACTATAAATTGATGCAACAGTTTTAGATAATATCTGCTGATTTCCTGTTGTGAGATTTTTTAGCACCCTTAATCTTTCCCATTCCCTGCTTCCTCTTCCCCCCTCTAAAGGAGAGTGCTGTTTTGTTTTTAAGATGGAAAATATTCATGTATGGAGTGTAGAGTATTTGATTTAGTTGTGTTCTGCGGACAGTGGTTTTATTTCTAAGCCAGGACAACTGTGTAACAACTTAATCAGAAGTGAAATCAAACAGCAGAGTATAGGAAAATCTGTCTCTTTTGGTAAAAGCAATTCAAAACACACTATTGATTGATGATAGGAATGGGGTAGCCTTTTTAGTATTTTGATGATCTGCTCTACATTTAAAGAATTCCTGTTTATCAGCTATTGCATATCATGGGTTTGCAACACCCTCCCACCCCCCCCTCCACATACACACTGATTTCATTCTTTGACCTATCTTCTTTCAATGCCATCAGTTCAGTCTCTGTTCTGGACTTGTCATACCAACCTAGAAGTTCTTTTTATCTGCTTTCATGCTTTTAGAATATGTAATAGTACGCCCTAGCTGGCACCATGGCATAGTTTTGTTTGCTAAATTTTGTATCCTTTTCTGTAAGGCTCTCTAAAGACTACTGAAGCTATTTAGCAAACCTAAGCTTATCAGTTAGAAATGGTTATATTTCCTAAGTAATGTTGCCTTGACACTTTTTAATCAAATCACAATTTCAACTCAGCGTTCCAGAATGACCTACATGGTATCCGAGAGACAGTTTGGTTTCCTTTTACTTTATTCTAATATTCCCTTTAACATATGACTGTATTTAAAGGTGCATTTTTTTTTTTTTTTTGGAGAGGGCAGTTGCTTTCTTTACTCTCCAGTGTTAGTGCTAACACCTCAAGGTCATATGGGAACACTGTGCTTGGGTAAAGTCAGAATAAGTAAGATTGTTCATCATTTAGCAAAACCTAGGTTACTTGTGATATAAAGGTGAAGCCTTTATATAGGCATCTTGAAATAATTAAAATAAAAAATCTCATACTTAAAAAAAAAAATTCTACCCTGGTGAGTTGCTGACTATATAGTCCCTTCTTTTGTATATAACTATATAACTAACTGTTGGTGTATTTTGTGACTAATATTATTCTAAAATTACTAGAGGCCCAGTGCACGTAAACTGGGGGTGGGGGGGTTCCTCAGCCCGGCCTGCACCCTCTCACAGTCCAGGACCCCTCAGAGGGGGAGAGGCTTCTGCTACCTCCGCTGCACTCACCAGCCATGAGCCAAGGCTCTGGCTGAGTGGCACTCCCCCTGTGGGAGTGCTCTGACCACCAGGGGGCAGCTCCTGCGTTGAGCGTCTGCCCCCTGGTGGTCAGTATGCATTATAGTGACTGGTCTGTCCTCTGTTCGGTTGATTTGCACATTAGGGTTTTATTATGTAGGATATGGGAAAGTTCCCCGTTTTGGTCAGTAAATTAGGCCACTGATTTTCAAACTATAGCAAGCATCAGTATCATAAGGAGAGCTTGTGGCCCCATTATTGGACCCCATCCCCACAATTTGATTCAGTAGATGTGGGATAGGGCCAAAAATTTGCATTTTTAACCAATTCCCAAGTAATGCTAATGGTCCAGGGATCATACTTTGAAAACCACTGAATTAGGCAAACTGTGATATATGTAGTGTTATGAGAGTTTGATAACAGTTAATTCTTAAACTTTGAAATATAAACCTTTATAGTTTTAAAGAAAAATAATAATTCCTCTAGTGAAGTCACCTTCAAAAAATACTTTTTTCTAACTATCATATTTTTTTACTAAGTTAGTTTCTCTCTTAGTATATATTTCATAATCAGGATATATCTTTTGTCTTACAGCTGGAATTATTTCTCTTCTGGATGAAGAAGAACCACAGCTTAAGGTATGAGTTGAAGGAAAATTAATTTGGCTTAGTACAAATACGGTGAAGCTCTTTGAACTTAGTGGTGTCTGTATATCTTCCATCATTTAAAATAGCCATTCTTGGGGGGTGAGAGCAGCCTGGGAGAGGTCAATGGGGGGGGGGGGAAAGAGACATATGTAATACTTTCAACAATAAAATATTAAATTAAAAAGATAAAATAAAATAGCCATCCTGCCCAGCCTATACCCAGTCATTGAAATCTAGCCCAAGAGGACAGTGTTTTGAGAACAACAGTTGGTTTTCCCTAGAGTTTAACAAAACTAAGGCAAATAAACCTCAATATGGCACCTGAGCACACCCCCACACCATAAATCTCAATATGGCACCTGAGCACCCTCCACCCCTCTGTTTATCAACAGCATTCAAAAAAATTGTTTCTTCTGTGTCCCATATTTTAAATTTTCATTTGACAAAAAATTGGAATATAATTCAAGTGGCTCTAGATACCTAAATTGATTTATATATATTCAAACTAGCAACTCACATCAACCTTATATTCAAAGAAGAAAAAATATTCATTATATTAAGGAATGACATTATATGGTAGTCTGATGTTTGATGATTGAAGACGGGAAGGAAATGCATAAAGTGAAGAGAAAATATGTCGGTAAATTTTTGTATTTGTCATAGATTAATACAAGTTTTAGTAAATATGATAATTTTGCCATTGATTTGTTGGAAACTTTTTTAAGGAAATGTAATGTTGAGTCTGTCTCAAGATTGAATTTTGGTTTTATCTTCTACAGGAATTTGCACTACACAAATTGAATGCAGTTGTCAATGACTTCTGGGCAGAAATTTCTGAGTCTGTAGACAAAATGTAAGAAATTTATTTCTATAAGTTGAGATAAAGTAGAACAACTTAACGTATCTATAGATGTGGATTTTGTGGTTTATATTCATTTAGAAATTTGCTGCTACTAAATTGTGGCTTGAATATTTAGATTTGGGATTTTTAAGGAAAACCAGAGTTTGAACTAAACCTATACTTCTTATTCTTTCAGAGAAGTTTTGTATGAAGATGAAGGTTTCCGGAGTCGGCAGTTTGCAGCCTTAGTGGCATCTAAAGTATTTTATCACCTGGGGGCTTTTGAGGAGTCTCTGAATTATGCACTTGGAGCAGGTGACCTCTTCAATGTCAATGATAACTCTGAATACGTGGAGACTATTATAGGTAATTATCTTCCATGTATTAATGCTTTATCTTGTCAGCTTCTTTCTTGCTCTAGTGTATATTGCTTTTTTTTTCTGAGTTATTTTTGTTGTTGCCAAATTTTATTTTAATTGGAAGTTCGTAATCTTTCTACAGTAATTTTATGCAGGCTGAGTTTTTAGATCTAATTTCCAATTCTGTGCTTTATTTTTTATCATAATGAACAGTAATAATAACAGCAATGATAAGGACATCTCACAAAACATTTTAAGAATAAATCTAAGAAATTATTCTGAAATAGCTAACTTAGCACAGAGTTAGTTATCTCGGTGATATAGTTATCTCTAGCCCAATGAGCACATTACATGAAAAAATTAAATTATTATCAATAACAAATTAAATGATAGTAATTTATAGAGTTTCTATATACAGGAAACCATTATTGAATATCTCCATTGTGCTAGGCTCTGGGCCACTAATGCTTCATACCATGGTTTATCCCACAGCTGCTCTGTGAGGAAGGATCTAGCCCTGTTTTAAAAATGAGAAAACTTGGGGCCCAGCCAGCGTGGCTCAGTGGTTGAGTATGGACCTATGAACCAGGAGGTCATGCTTCGATTCCTGGTCAGGGCACATGCTAGGTTGCCGGCTCGATCCCCAGTGTGGGGCATGCAGAAGGCAGCCAATCAATGATTCTCTTTCATCGTTGATGTTTCTATCTCTTTCTCCCTCTCCCTCTCTGAAATAAATAAAAATGTATTTTTAAAAAATGAGAAAACTTGGGTTTCAATATGATAAACACAACATGGCTATTAAATAGAAGGGTCAAAATTTAAAACCAAGTCTTCAAAATCCATAGTGTCTACTGATAACCATTGTTTTCTCATTTGCTTCGTTATTTTTGAAGTTGAGGGGATAGCACACAGTAAGTCTTCTGGTTCTCTGAGTGATTTTCAACCTTTTTTATCTCATGGCACACATAAACTAATTACTAAAATTCTGCGGCACACCAAAAAATATATTTTTTGCTGATCTGACAAAAACAGGTATAATTTTGATTGATTTACAAAAGTATAATAAAGTAATTACCTACCCTTTTTGCTCCAAAGTAAGTTTTTTAAAAATCAGGTACCTATACTTGTATATAAGGATTTTTGGTACCAAGAATTAACCAGTTAGCCACAACCTTATTATGTGAACTGAATAATAAGATGCAGCTCTATTATATGGCCTATATATTTATGGTTTTAGATAGGGCATTTACACCAGAGGGCTATTGTATTGTCTGTTGCCTTTTTTTTATTTGACAAGCTAAGAGAAAAGAGGTTAGTGCCCCTGACTAAATAGATATTGCTTGTTGTAAAAATTCTTGCAGCACACCAGTTGAAAATCACTGTTCTATCTTGTAAGTTGAACCAACTACATAAGGTTTTGTTCAGAGATTTTGTAGGTTTGAAAACTTCTGATCTAGTAGATGCAAGAAGGGACTGTATACCCTTCAGATATGTCTTTGTGAAGAGCAAGCTTTAGATTATAGTTACAGAGAGCGTGTGTGTTGTCTGTCTATAGTATGATTATTTTTTGAATTCCTGATTAAGAGGAAAGCTGCATTATTTACCTGAACCCTTAAAAGGAGAAAGTTGGTATTCTCTTTCAGAAGTTGGGAAATGCTGCACAAGATTATCCAAAGGGGTGGTTTTCAAATGTCCCTGAAGTTTTAAGTAGGATTTTGTTAGCACATTTTTAAAGTTTTTGCTGTGATGGTGTGAAAAGGTGCAAATAATTTGACCGCATTCATTCATTCATTTTTAATCCTCACCCAAGGCTATGTTTGAGAGGGAGAGAGAGAGAAACATTACTGTGAGAGCAAAACATCGATCAGTTGCCTCCCATACTCGCCCTGACTAGGGATTGAACCTGCAACCCTTTGGTGACACTCAACGTAACTGAGCCACCTAGCCAGGGCAAGAACAGATGGTTTTAAAGCAGGGGTGGGGAATAACTTTTCTGCCAAGGACCATTTGGATATTTATAACATCACTAGAGGCCCAGTGCATGGATTCGTGCACCGGTGGGGTCCCTCAGCCTGGCCTGCAGGAATTGGCCTGAAACTGGCTGTCCGACATCCCCTGAGGGGTCCCAGATTGTGAGAGGGCGCATACCAGGCCGAGGGATTCGTGCACCGGGCCTCTAGTATGCATATAATATCTTTAGTTAATCTCTTCCCGTCCTCCCTCCTTCCCCCTTCCCCCTTCCTTCTGAGATTTATCAGTCTGTTCCATGTTTCCATGCCTGTGGTTTCCACTCCTGCGTTGAGTGTCTGCCCCCTGGTGGTCAGTGTGCGTCATAGCTACCAGACAGTCGGCCGGTTGCTTAGGCTTTTATATATATATATATATATATAGATTTGAGGGCCATACAAAATTATCAACTTACAAATTAAATAGCCTGCTTTATTTGGTCAAACATTTAATTAACTCACCCCTAATTCAGTGGCAGGACCAGACCAAAGATTTCGAGGGCCTTACATGGCCTGGCCGGACGTTCCCCAGCCTTGTTTTAAAGAATAGACCATACCAAAAAAAAAGAATAGACCGTACATTCTGGCCAACATGGCTTAGTGGTTGAGCATCGACCTATGAACCAGGAAGTTACAGTTCAATTCCTGGTTAGGGCACATGCCCAGGTTGCAGGCTCAATCCCCAGTAGGGGGCATGCAGGAGGCAGCTGCTCAGTGATTCTCTCTCATCATTGATGTTTCTATCTCTCCCTTTCCCTTCCTCTCTGAAATCAATAAAAATATATTTTTAAAAAAAGAACAGACCATACATGTTATTTGAAACTAGAGCACTTTCCTACATTAAGTTAAATGTGAGGAGTTACACTTATCTCCTTATCTCTTTTCTCTTATTTGAAGAATGTTGATAATTTTTTTATAGTATTGATCTGCAAGTGCTTTCAAAGCTGTTATTTTATAAGTCATGCTTTAAGCAGGACTTTTGGTCTGAATAGGGCTGGGAGATGGTAGATGCCTTCCCTATCTCTAAACATTATTTATCTTTCCTGATAGAAAGTGGTTGTTGGTCAACAGGCGAGTTCTGTTTGCTTTTCTTTATGTGGACGTGGGGTCACACTTCTAGTTTTAAAGGAATTGTTAGAACGAATATTTTTTAAACTGAGGAATTTATGAGAGGATATACAAAATAAAAATTGGGAAAGGCTTCCTATTATCTTAATACCATTAACAGTTCATCTAGAAAATTCAAGACTAGTAAATCTTCTCCCAGTTATGATAAGACCTGCTGGGAATGATTCTGGGATGTAGTTATGATATAAACCTGCTAAGTGAGAGCACAGATTTAAAACTGGTATGTACCATTTTTCCTCAGTTATAATCTAAGGAAAACTCCCTAAATTCTATAATTCTGAGGTTCCTCTTTAATGGGTAGGGGTAATGTTTTCTCACTTAACTACATTTGGTTCAAAAAGCTTATATTATGGCCTGGGGAAGATTTTCTGCAACCAGAATTGTTTAAGGTCTGTTTTGTGACTGCCACTTCGTTCTTCTTAACTGTTTCTGAACCTGTATAGTTCTACCTGAAGGAAATCTTAATGTGGTATATTCTAGTTTATAAAAGTCCTTTGCTTCCCCTAAAGTATAGATCCATTAGCATGGGTCATCTAGTAGACAGCAATTCTTTTTTTAAAATATATTTTTATTGATTTCAGAGAGGAAGGGAGAGAGAGAGAGAAACATCAATGATGTGATAGAATCATTGATTGGCTGCCTCCTGCCCCTACCAGGGACCGAGCCTGCAACCTGGGCATGTGCCCCAACTAGGAATCAAACCATGACCTCCTGGTTTATAGTCAACACTGAACCACAGACCCACACCAGCCAGGCTCGACAGCAATTTTTTATGGTAGTTCAAATCATTTCTGTTTCCTGGGGCTATAGTTTGCAAATGTCCTTGTAGCCTTTCTTCTCTTTAAAGGAGATAGCCACAAGGCAATGAATTATACTAGTAGAGAGGATACTATTGCATTTGTCATTCAAGATGGGTGGCTATCTTCCAATATGAAGGTAGAAGAAGGCTTAGGGAAATTCTCTTTTTTGTTTTTTCCTAAAAAGTTCACGGTGATTGCAAAGTGGTATAAATTGTAAACAAATTTAAGTGGATTTTTTGTTTGTTTTTTTATTTTGTGTGTGTGTTGTTTTTTGTTAATCCTCAGCTGAGGATATTTTTTTCATTGGTTTTTAGAGAGTGGAAGTGAGGGGGGGAGACAGAGAGAAACATTGATGTGAGAGAGACACGTCAATTGGTTGCCTCCCACACCCGCCCAGACCGTGACCAGAGATTGAGTCTACAACCAACGTAAGTGCCCTTGACTGGAATCGAACCCATGACCCTTCAGTCCTTGGGCCAATGTTCCAACCACTGAGAAAAACTAGCTAGGTCTTAAGTGTTTTTTATCAAGTGCACCATTGGCACCCTTCAGTATGTGGCTCCATCCTCCCCTTCCACCCAAATTATTGTGAATGGAAAGCCAACTTGTGCACATACACCATTGCATGAATTTTTAAACTCCTGGGGTGAGGGAGTGTGAGTAGCTTCTACTCACCTCACATTGAGACAATGACTATTTCAGTTAGTGTGCTACAATTTTGGAAATCTGGAATTGCCTCTAGAACCTGTGGCACAGTTCAGGTCATTTCACCATTATTCTACAAAGATGATTTAGACACAGTCACTTTTCTCAAGGATTTAATAGTTTCATTATTGTAAAGAAGTCTAATAATTTATTGCCATGTGATAATTGCTATAATAGGTCTTTTTTAATATCATCAATAATAACAAGGATTTGTTTTTTGAAAGTAAAACAGCAGCTATTTGTAGCCAGCTCTTTTGAATAAGTAGTTTAGTCAAGTTATTTAAAGTAATTTTGGTCAAAATAAAGTAACAAGATAGAAATGTTTTCAATAATATCAGCCTTACTGAATTAATGTGTAGTCCTCCAATATAACTGTTATGAAGGGAAAAATATTAATTTGTATAACTTCTAGCATTTAAAAATATTGAAATGTGCTTATTACTCTATAGTCATCCCATAAGTTTTTATGATTATAAATGTTGGCATTGTCCTTTCTAGTAGTTTGGCCCAATTTACAAGGTGACCAGAGTTATTTTATTTTCTTCATAGCAAAATGCATTGATCACTACACCAAACAGTGCGTGGAAAATGCAGATTTGCCTGAAGGAGAAAGAAAACCAATTGACCAGAGATTGGAAGGCATTGTGAATAAAATGTTCCAGCGATGTCTGGATGATCACAAATATAAGCAAGCTATTGGCATTGCTCTGGAGACACGAAGACTGGATATCTTTGAAAAGACTATATTGGAGTCGGTAGGTAGATAAGATTTTAGAGATTGTTTTTGGTGGGGAATCAGCAAAGGAAATTATTAAAATAGAATCTCTCTCATAGGTAGTGAAAAGAAAATCTGGTTTAGAAATAATAAGGTGCTCTTTTGCCCTAATGTTTTATTTTTATAATTTATACAAGAACCTTGGTTGTGTTTTGAATATCTACTTTTATCTTACTGTATTTATTCCTTTGAAGTCTTGCATGAGGATGTTGATTTAATTATCCTGCCCTTTCTAAGAAGACTGTATTGATACACTGCTATATTTTTAGACTTATGACTAAAATTACAAACTGGATTTCTAGTTTGGGAATATTTTGCAATAATTATGACAGTTGTAAATCATCAACCAAAATGGTCAGAAAGATGCAAGACTGAGTTGAATGGACATTGATCTTCATGTTCACTTGCTATTCTCCATTTGCTAGCTCTCTGCACTCCAGCCATTTTGACCTACTCTCAGCTCCTAAATGTACCCTGCCTTGTTCCCCTTGCTAAAAATATTGCCTCTGCCAAAATTATTTTCCTTTTTTCTTTACCTGCTTTATTTCAGTTCAAGGTCCAGAGTTCAACTCAACTGTCACTTGTTTAGAGAGCCTTCTATCAATTCCTGCCACCCATACACTCTCCTCAACTCCTACTGCAAAGACTAGATCCAATTATTTTGTTAATATCTTGGAGACCTATATTTTTTTCATAGTGTTTACCACTATAGTAATTAATTGATTGTATTATTAGGCAGTTAATATCTGTCTTTATTACCAAATTATAACCTCCATAAGGACAGGTATATTGTGCCTAGTTCACTACTGTATCCCCAAAGCCCTAGGCAATGTTGAGTAGCAGTGGTAAGATTTGTTTAAATGAATAAATGAATGAAACACCCAATGTGATAGAATGGCCCTTGTTTTACTGTTTCATTTTTGTGTAGTTATAGCCTCTCCTTGTCTTCATGTGAATAGAATGAAAATACTTGTTTTCATTCGTTCAACAAAGATTTCTTCTTTGAGTGCCTACTATGTGCCAGACTATTTTAGGCATTGGAAATACCAACAAAGTTCCTGCCCAAATGGAACATTGGAGGAATAGGTAGCAAGGGAAATAATTACAGGGGAACTGTAAACCTACTTTTGCCCACCCCTGCATATAAGGTAAAGGGGTGATAAATGCTTTAAAAAAGAATAAAGCAGAGTAAGAAATGCATCTTAGACAACCCAGAGTACATCTTTATATAGATAAAATTTGTTTTATGAAACAATACCTACTTTCCCTGCTTGTAATGTAATCAGATAATGATATATCTTTAAATTTTCTTTCAGAATGATGTCTCAGGAATGCTAGCTTATAGCCTCAAGCTCTGCATGTCATTAATGCAGAATAAACAGTTTCGGAATAAAGTACTAAGAGTTCTAGTTAAAATCTACATGAACCTGGAGAAACCCGATTTTATCAATGTTTGTCAGGTAATTATATTATATTACTTTACATTGTACTGTTGAGCTGTGCCTCACTACATTACATAATATTACTTTTGATTGCATTACTAACATAATTGATCTTCACAGCCCTATGAAGATATGGTATATAGTTTATATTCCTTTTTACCTATAAGAAACTGAATCTCACAAAACTAAAAGCTTATTTTGTTATAATCTATTCTTTCTATGTATTCTTTTTTCCCCCTTTTTATTGAATTTATTGGAGTGACGCTGGTGGTTAACACAATTATGTAAGTTTCAGGTGCATGCTTCTACAGCACATCATCTGTACACTATCGTGTGTTCACCACCTCAAGTCAAGTCTTCGTCCATTATCTTTTATATCCTGCCTGTATTCTTTTTATATTTTTTAAATAATCCAAGCATTTAAAGAAATTTTGGAAATAAAGGTAAAAAAAAAAAGGTAGAAGAAAACATAAAAATAGTATATCTATGTTATATCATTCTAGAAAGAATTTCAAGTGTAAAATTACCTTTAGTTTCATTACCCAAACACATATGTACATACTTACCTCTTTTCATGTATGAATTTGCTTACACGTTTTTAAAAAATTCAGATGGTACAGAAAATAAAGCAAAAAAATATATATTTTCCTTTCCTAGGTCTTTTCTCAAAGGTAATGCATAGATATGTTTGTCCTCCACTTATTAGCACAGAGGCACTACCTCATTCTTTTCAGTGGCTACATTATATTTTATTAGCTGGAAGTGCACTTGGGTTTACTTTTTAACATTTGTCATACTGTGTAAATCTTTCTATTCTGCTTAGAGCTTAACATTTTATCATACATTGTGTTTGTTAAATGTGTTCTCATGTGTTTTCATCTTGTATACATTTTTAAAACTTAGGTTAATTCATCTTTTTTTAATGCTTTTTAAAGTAAGTTTGAAACAAAAAGCTGGAAGAAAAATACCCACATTTGTATCACCCAAAGTCAACTTAACATTTTAGTATATTTCCTTTCAGTTTTCTCTATATAGATTTTTGGAGTTTTGTTTGCTTCTAAGTAGTTTTTAAAAATTTTTATAAAAAGCAATTGTCCTCTGCCTTCTTTCTCTGTGTACTTCAGTTTTATTCCTCAGAGGAAATATTTTTTTTTAGCTTATTTCTTGTGCCTTTAAAACTTTTTAAATTTATATTTGTAAGGTATATTTTGAACAAGTAATAATACATTCACATGATTCAGAATTCAAAAAGAATCAATGAGTATGCAGTGAAAATTCTTTTCACCCCTTTCTTCTAGCTCTCAAGTTCCCTTTTCTGGAGGCAAACAGTACCAATTACATATGTCCTTCAATTTAACATTTTTTGTCCTAACTCTTCACAGACTCTTGTTCTAACTCTTTCTTGATTGTGTAGTAGACATTTAGTGGATGTATTTGCCTCACTAAGCCATTCCCCTGTTACTTGCCATTTATTTTCTATTTTTCCATTCTTTCCTATTCTTTTTTTTTTTTTTAATATATTTTTATTGATTTCAAAGAGGAAGGGAGAGGGAGAGAGAGGTAGAAACATCAATGATGAGAGAGAAGCATTGATTGGCTGCCTCCTGCATGACCCCCACTGGGGATCGAGCCCGCAACCTGGGCATGTGCCCTGACCAGAATCGAACCTGGGACCCTTCAGTCCGCAAGCCGACACTCTATCCACCGAGCCAAACTGGCTAGGGCTCCTATTCTTAATTTTACTAACTTTGATTATGTGTTCATTCTAAAATTGAGTTTTTTGCTACTGAAAGGAACAAGAAATTTTAAATTCTTAAAAGAAAAATTCTGACATTATTGGATTATTTTGTTAAAACATGGCAGATCATAAAGTAGTTAGAGAAATGCTTCAAAATGGTCATTTTAGTGCATCTTATCCTGACCAAACACAATACACTGTTTAAATGAGTGAATGACTACTACAATTTATGGTAAAGCAGAAATTACAAGTTAAGGAACACATAAATGTAAATTATGAGTAAGATTTAAAGAAGCCAAGATTCATTTATCAACCACTTATTGAATACTGCTAATTGCCAGGCACAATATTAGGAGCTGTGAGTATAATTTGTATGGATTTTCTTGGAAGGCCGATTCCATTTTCAGGAAAACTTTATGCCAGGATTAGAAGTGGAGTGCTAGACTAGCTGGTTAGTCTGCCCCAACTTGCTTATACTTATATTTTAAAGTTTCCTATATGTTGACTGTTTGTCACTCTGAAGTATCTAATAGACAGTTTCCAATTATTGTGTAATTGTTCTTTATCTGCATTTCAGTGCTTAATTTTCTTAGATGATCCCCAGGCTGTGAGTGATATCTTAGAAAAACTGGTGAAGGAAGACAACCTCCTGATGGCTTATCAGATTTGTTTTGATTTGTATGAAAGTGCTAGCCAGCAGTTTTTGTCATCTGTAATCCAGAATCTTCGAACTGTTGGCACCCCTATCCCTTCTGTGCCTGGATCCACCAATACGGGTACTGTTCCAGGATCAGAGAAAGACAGGTATAAGTATCTTTTACTGCATCAGAACTAATTGAACAATCTTTATTTTATTTTGGGAATAGGTGAAATGTTCATAGTCTGCGTATGTTAAGAATAAATTTTACCATTAGCTTTCATATATTGTAAAGTTTCATTAGAAGCTGTTTTGTTTTGGAGAAACCATGATGGCGGCATAGGTAAACACCTAAACTGCTGCCTCGCACAACAATTTCAAAACTACAACTAAAAGACAAAACAGACATCATCCAGAACCACAGGAAGGCTGGCTGAGTGGAAATTCTACAACTAGAAGGAAAGAGAAAAGCACACTGAGACTCAGAGGAGCTGCCGAAGGCAGTGGTACAAAGGCGCGCGTGCAGAGAGGGCTGGCAACTGAGTACGCAGCTGGATGTCTCAATCAGGAGGAAGACAAAAGCTCCCGACTGCTCTGAACTCCAGTTCCGGGTGAGACTCTGGGGACCCAGACTCATAAGGGGATAAACTGGACTGTCAGGAAAGAGAAAAGCACACTGAGACTCAGAGGAACTGCGGAAGGCAGAGGTCAGAGGCGCACGCACGGAGAGGGCTGGCAACTGAGTGCGCAGCTGGCTTTCTCAAGCAGGAGGGAGACAAAAGCTCCTGACTGCTCTGAACTCCAGTTCCGGGCGAGACTCTGGGGACCCAGACTCATTCGGGGAGAAACTGGACTGTCTGGCAGCGGGCAGAACTCGAGGGCGGCTTTCTCTCAGAGGTGCTTGCAGCGATTACTGCGGGACACTGAGACCCAGGGGCCTTTTAGGGCAGGGCTGATGGGAAGCCATTGCTGTCTACTCCGTCCTGAGACTCTGTCCCATCCAAGCTGAGCACAGAGGCTTTTGTAAGTCTTGTCTCATAAGGGTGTCTCCAGCACAGAAGTTCTCCCATCGTAGACACAGCTGATCCTCACAGCCTGTTGGCCTGGAAATCAATTCCTCCCAGTGATACCAACAACAATCAAAGCTTAACTACAAGACTGTGCATACAGCCCACAAAGGGGTGCACCAAGAGTTTCCACCTCAGGTAACTGGGGAGGCTGAGCCACTGGGCCATACAGGATATCTAGCACACAAAGCCACTCTATCAACTCAGGGAAGCAGCCAAAATGCGAAGACAAAGAAACAGGTCACAAATGAAAGAAATGGAGGAAAGCAAACAACAGGACATAGAGTTCAAAGCCACGGTTATAAGGTTTTTCAAGAATTTTCTAGAAAAGGCCGATAAATTTAGCGAGACCCTCGAGGATATGAAAAAGGACCAACTAGAAATTAAGCATACACTGACTGACATAAAGAATAATATACAGAGATCCAACAGCAGACTAGAGGAACGCAAGAATCAAATCAAAGATTTGAAATACAAAGAAGCAAAAAACACCCAACTGGAAAAACAAAAAGAAAAAAGAATCCAAAAATATGAAGATAGTGTAAGGAGCCTCTGGGACAACTTCAAGCGTACTAACATCCGAATTATGGTGGTCCCAGAAGAAGAGAGAGAGCAAGATACTGAAAACCTATTTGAAGAAATAATGACTGAAAACTTACCCTACCTGGTGAAAGAAATAGACTTACAAGTCCAGGAAGCACAGAGAACCCCAAACAAGAGGAATCCAAAGAGGACCACACCAAGACACATCATAATTAAAATGCCAAGATCAAAAGACAAAGAGAGAATCTTAAAAGCAGCGAGAGAAAAACAGTTACCTACAAGGGAGCACCCATACGATTGTCAGGTGATTTCTCAACAGAAACTATGCAGGCCAGACGGGAGTGGCAAGAAATATTCAATGTGATGAATAGCAAGAACCTACAACCAAGATTACTTTACCCAGCAAAGCTATCATTCAGAATTGAAGGTCAGATAAAGAGCTTCACAGATAAGAAAAAGCTAAAGGAGTTCATCACGGCCAAACCAGTATTATATGAAATGCTGAAAGGTATTCTTTAAGAAAAAGAAGAAGAAGAAAAAGGTAAAGATAAAAATTATGAACAACAAATGCATATCTATCAACAAGTGAATCTAAAAATCAAGTGAATAAAAAATCTGATGAACAGAATAAACAGATGAATATAATAGAATCAGGGGCATAGAAAGGTAGTGGACTGACAATTTCGGGGGGAAAGGGTTGTGGGGGGTGTGGGAAGAGACGGGACAAAAATCTTACACCTATGGATGAGGACAGTGGGTGGTGGGGTAAGGGCAAAGGGTGGGATGGGAACCGGGTGGAGGGGAGCTATGGGGGGAAAAAAGAGGAACAATTGTAATCTGAACAATAAAGATTTATATTTAAAAAAGCTGTTTTGTTTTGCACTGTGCTTGGCACATTAAGGAAAAGCAGAGAAATGGACCCTTCTGGAAAGAAGTGAAAGTGATTTTCTGACAGGGCGGGCCTGTAGGGCAGCATGTTTGCCATCTAATCCAGTAAATTATAAACCTTAGGAGGGGCAGGTGGACTAGATTTCAGAGATTTGACTTAGGTATTTAGAAATATGAAACATTCTCAGTTTTTTGTGCTTTTATTAGAACTAAATATGCATATGTCTTTAGTTTTTCTCAGCAGTGTTTTGTAGATTATAGTGCAGAGATTTTGCACATATTTCCTTAAATTCCTAAGAATATTATGGTTTTTGAAGTTGTTATCAGTGGTATGTTTTAAAAGTTCAGTTTCCTATTATTTGTTATTAACATATAAAAATACAATTGATTTTTGTATACTAACCTTGCTTAAATCACTTAGTAGGTCTAGTAAATTTTTTTAAAGATCCTTTCATAGAATTTTCTACATAGGAATCATGTCATCTGTGACTAGAAATTTTAATTCTTCCTTTATATCTTTTATACCTTTTCTCCCTTGTTCCATGTTGGCTAGCATTTCCAATCCATTATTAGATAGAAGTGATGAAAATGAACATCTTTACTTTGTCCCAGATCTTAGTGGAATAACGTTTAGTTTTGTTTTGTTTTTTAATTTTTTCTCCTTACTGTTTTCTTTTCTTGTATCATAGTTATTTGCTCACATGTTCCTTCTGAATTAATCTTCATTTCTGAAATTACCATTTTCCTCTTTCATTTCTAATTTTTTCCTCGTTCTATTTCATTTCTGAGTTTTTTGATTCTGATATGTAATATTGTGTTATACCTTGTATAATTTTTTAAATGTCTTTTACCTCCTCTGAAAATTTTTTTGTTACAATATTTTATGGGATTTTACTTTGACCTTTTCTGTGGCTTGTCTTCCCTGAAATTAGATTTTCGTGAACTTTTACAAAAGAGGCTCATTTGAGGTGCTTTTTGTAATTTCACGTCCCTCTAGAATTTCCTCTTCTGTTTTGTTGTGAAGTATTAAACAAATGGTGTCTTATGTTCTGAGATCTTTTGCTCTGTTTTCTTTCTCATTTTTATTTGGACCTTTTTTCTTTTTAATTTGGATTCTGTACTCAGCATTTCCTCCTCAAAGTATAGTGCTCCAAGAGAGTGTTGGCTGGTTAGTTTTAAGAGTTGTTGCAGCCTGGCTTGTGTGGTTCGGTGGTTGAGCATCAACCTATAAAACCAGGAAGTCATGATTCAATTCTGGTCAGGCACTTGCCCAGGTTGTGGGCTCAATCCCCAGTAGGGGGCGTGCAGGAGGCAACCAATGAGTGATTCTTTCTCATCATTGATGTTTCTCTCTCTCCTTCTCCTACCTTTCTGAAATCAATAAAAGATATTTAAAAAAGAGAGAGTTATTGCAGCCCAACTGCTTCACATCAAACTGGCTTTGTAAGCTATTGATGGTATATCTCCACCTAACTGTGTTTGGGGAACTTGGGGGATACTTTGTTACCTGGTTTTGTTGCTCATGCATTTTTCTAACCTAGTTAACTGCTTTGTATATTTTTATGAATATATTTGGAGGAAATTCAATAACTGAACCACATCTGTCTTATTAGAATCTTTTCTGTTTTTGAGATATATATATATATATATATTTATATATATATATATATTTATTTATTTATTTATTTATATATTTATATATATATATATTATTTTTATTTTTTTTTTTACAGAGAGGAAGGGAGAGGGATAGAGAGTTAGAAACATCGATGAGAGAGAAACATCGATCAGCTGCCTCCTGCACACCCCCTACTGGAGATGTGCCCGAAACCAAGGTACATGCCCTTGACCGGAATCGAACCTGTGACCCTTGAGTCTGCAGGCCGATGCTCTATCCACTGAGCCAAACCAATTAGGGCTGTTTTTTTTGTTTGTTTGTTTTTAGTCTATTTTTATTGATTTCAGAGAGGAAGGAAGAGGAAGAGAGAGATAGAAACATCAGTGATGAGAGAGAATCATTGATCAGCTGCCTCCTGCATGCCCCCTACTGGGGATCAAGCCTGCAACCCAGGCATATGTCCTTGACCAGAATCAAACCCGGAACCATTCAGTAAGCAGGCCGACGCTCTATCCACTGAGCCAAACCAGCTATGGCCTGTTCTGTTTTTTAGAAGCAATATTTATGAAGTGATTAAACATTTTTCCTTGTAAAATATTTAATTTGGACATAGTTCAGATCTTAAATTTGGTAACATATCACCCAGACATGCTATTCAGAAGAGATTTATCAGATTAGTAACTGTTGGTTCTTTTCATTTTAGTGAGTCAATGGAAACAGAAGAAAAGACAGGTAGTATACTTGTAGGAAAGACACCAGAAGCGGTAAGTGTGCTTTTTGAAGTCATGGTTGCTGTTTAACATATATTCCCACAGTATATTGTAAATTATTTTAAAGTGTTACACACCTGTTTTTATGGACGTTTATTACTAGGTTTGACAACAAAGTCATTTTATAAAAATATTTTTTCTGTAAAAAGTAAAATTTTAAAGTACCAGTAAGTACCTAAGTTAAATGAAATCAACTCTCTAGATCAGCCATGGGCAAACTACGGCCCGCGGGCCGGATCCGGCCCGTTCGGCTGTTCTATCCAGCCCGCGGAGCCGAAAGAGCGGAGGGTTCTCTTGCTCTCCCTTCCACTCCTTTACTTTGAATTTATATTAGTTCACACAAACACTCCATCCATGCTTTTGTTCCAGCCCTCTGGTCCAGTTTAAGAACCCATTGTGGCCCTCGAGTCAAAAAGTTTGCCCACTCCTGCTCTAGATCAAGCATGTCAAACTCAAAGGCTAACACGGGCCAAATAAACAAAGTTTAACTTTATGTGGGCCACAAAAAACAAAAGCTTCAGTTTTCATAGAAACGTAGATTTATTTCAATAGAGACATGCTGAATACAAAGGACTGAAATAAATGAGTAATCGTTAACATAAAATAATAGAACGTTTTAATAAAAATTAATATTTTTTCTTGAACATTAACTTACCAGACACTGAATAACTGCACAAATTAATAAGCATAACAAATAAACCTCTTGTTCTCCGAAAGTGAAATATTTCCTGATGCGCACACCAAACAAGTCAGTCCAAGACTAATGACGTGGCAGTTGCTGCTAAAATACTCACTGCTAGTATTAGTGGAGAGAAACAATGTGCCTGCTTGTAAAGCGCGTAAGGGAAATGAATACAACACTATTATAGTAATCAGTCATTAGTGACCGTTGTAGTTCGTTATTAATCTGTACTAATAAAAGGGTAATATGCTAATTAGACCAGACATCTTCCAGACAAAGCCACAGTGGCAGGGGCCAAGGCAGAGGCATTTAGGGGCGATCACACCGGCAGGGGAGGGCAGGTAGGGTTGATCAGGCTGGCAGGGGAGGGCAATTAGGGGGCAATCAGGCCGGCAGGGGAGGGCAGTTAGCGGGTGATCAGGCTGGCAGGGGAGCAGTTAGGGGGTGATCAGGCCAGCAGGGGAGCAGTTAGGGGATGATCAGGCCGGCAGGCAGAAGCGGTTAGGGGTGGTCAGGCAGGCAGGCAGGCGAGCGGTTAGGAGCCAGCAGTCCCGGATTGCGAGAGGGATGTCCCAGATTGGAGAGGGTTCAGGCCGGGCTGGAGGACACCTTCCCCACCCCCACACGAATTTCGTGCACTGAGCCTCTAGTTAGGTATAACAGGATATTGTAAAAATCAAGTTACAAAATTTTTATTAAAACATTTCTTACATACCATTATATTGGCTGGGCCACGAGTTTGACATGCTTGCTCTAGATTCTAACCAAAGAGTGAACTTCATTCAGAATAACTCTGACTTACCTGTCACAGGGGGAGAAAAAGTATGGCCTCTATATAAATGGCAACTTATCACAGAGGGGGCAGTTTGGTTGTCTTTGTTTTTCTTAGTACTTATGGTGTTTAAAAGACTTAGATAAGTATTAGAGCAGCAATATTAATGGATATAAATTTTTCCTTTATCAGGACTTTTGGTTTCTGATGCTCAGATATATAAACTTCAGCTGTTCTTCAACTGGATGGATAGTTTTGTTGATTGATAGCTTGGTATTTCATGAGATCATATAAGTGTGTTGATTAAAGATGCTTTCAATTTTGTCAGTTTGGATTAGTGGTTCCTCACATAAAGTATAAGCTGGCTCTGTATAAAAGTTTTCCTTATATATCATCAGTAATTAGTTATTCTTTTACACCTTATTTTCTTATATTAAAAAATATTTTACATTGGAAGCTAGTTCACAACGAATTACATTCTTCCATCAAGCTGGTATCATATTTCAGTGGTATCTAATAAATAAATTATACATGAGTTTTTCCAGATTCTACTGTTAAAATGGGTATTGTATGTATGAAATATTTGAATTTTACTGATTTTGGGCTGTTAAAGTTGCCTTCGTGGATTTCAGTAATATATGAATTCTTATTCTTTGTTTATTGTTTTGGCAGAGTCCAGAGCCCAAGGATCAGACTTTGAAAATGATTAAAATTTTAAGTGGTGAAATGGCTATTGAGTTACATCTGCAATTTTTAATACGAAATAATAACACAGATCTCATGATCCTAAAAAGCACAAAGGTAGGAAATTCATCTATAGTGGAGCCTTTTAAAAAATATTTATTTGTTGAATATAGGTACTTATATTTATTTCTTATTGAATACTTTGTTGCATTTTATTCCTGACTATGGAAATAAGTTTTTATCCTATCTAATAAAGAGGGAATATGCTAATTGACCCTCACACCGTTGCAAAGATGGCGGCACCCACCGCCAATAAGGAGGGAATAAGCTAATTGACTGCCCCGCCCTCAAAGATGGCGGCGCCCACAGCCAATAAGAAGGGAACATGCTAATTGACTGCCCTGCCCTCAAAGGTGGCGGCACCCACAGCCAATAAGGAGGGAATATGCTAATTGACTGCCACACCCTCAAAGATGGCAGCACCCACAGCCACAAAATGGTGGCGCCCAGTCTCCTCAGCCACCCAGGGCCAGCCTGAGGTGCATGCAAGCCTCGAATGGTGGCTGCCCAGCCTCCCAGGGCCACCCGAGGCTCAGGTAACCAGGGCTGGCTGAGGCTTGTGCTGCTGGCAGTAGCAGCAGCAGAGGTGTGATGGGGCGTTGCCTTTCCCTGATCACCAGGTCACCTCCCACCCCTGAGGGCTCCCGGACTGTGAGAGGGCATGCCAGGCTGAGGGGACCCCCCCACCCCCCCCGCCAGTGCATGAATTTTCATGCACCAGGCCTCTAGTATAAAAATAACAATGGGAGAAACTCTTACACTTGTTGAAAAAGAAAGACTTAATATTGAATGAGTTCCTGTTTTTGTGCTAATCTCTCATAGGGAATTTCAGTGGATTTTTTTTACCATTTTCTTTAGCTCACTTTTTATTTTAATGTATACATATAGCACTTGGACAAAAGCACTGTCAGCACATTGATATAGCTTATGTGTCTGTTTTTCCACTAAATTGCAAACTTGAGAGCAGTGGTTCTTACCCGGTTTTTAAAAAATTCATATACTATTCCATTACTAAATAGTTGATTAAAGCATATGTAATAATGCTTCTCCAAACTTTTAATACAATTTTTACAAATGGCGAAAGGACACAGAATTACATAATTTGCATTTATGACAATTATTTGAAATTAATCTTTATAATATAGTCTTATTAAAAATACACACGGTTACTTGATGGCTGCCAGAGGCACAGTGCCAAAAGAGGTGTAGCATTGCTCCTCAAGCTACTGCAGCACCTTGGAGACCTTGAGTTTAGAGAAATGGTAAATTAAACTATTCAGAAACCCAAAACTAGAAAATCTGCTACCTAAATTAACCTACCTAAAATCTGTTTACCTCAAGTTAAAACCACAAATAAAGCTCTATTTGACTTGCTTGTTTTTAATCTTTATAAAGAAATAGCCAAGATCCATTATTTTAAATATATTAGTTCAGTTCATTCATGTTTCACTATATAACAGGGACTCTGGTTGTGTGTTCATGGGTGAGTTTGCAATATGTATGAATACTCTGCCAATGATAAAAATCTATTTGTTTTTGTAAGGATGCAGTACGGAATTCTGTATGTCATACAGCAACTGTTATAGCAAACTCTTTTATGCATTGTGGGACTACCAGTGACCAGTTTCTTAGGTAAATATACTGGAAGATTTCTGCTTTGTACAGTCATCTTTAACAGAGACTCTGTTGACATTGTTACATGGATTGGAGAACTTGCCCTGCTGCCAGTCCTGGATTTTAAATTTTATTTATGCTATTTTATATATTTACTTATTGCATATGCCTACTTGTTTGTTTTTTAATTAAGACTGGTTCCTTCTCTCTTTTTTTAAGTTTTTTTATTTATTGATTTTAGAGAGAAAGATAGATTTGTTGTTCAACTTATTTATGCATTCATTGGTTGTTTCTTGTAAATACCCTGACTGGGGATCAAACCCACAACCTTGACGTATCAAGAAAACCCTCTAACCAACTGAGCTACCCAACCAGGGCCCTACTTGTTTCAAGGCAAAATTAATTCTCTTAGTTAATTGGCTTGAGTATCAGCTTTTGAATGAAATACATTAAGCTCAGAAATTTAGTATAGTTTTGCTTTTGTTCATAGTGGAATTACATATTAAGCATTTTTTTACCAGTCCTCAAAATATTAAGAACAACTTAGGTAAAATAGAATCTGCAGTAATTTGTGATCCATACAGTGAAATGATTTGCAATAGTTCAAGGTAAATTTTTAATGCTTTGACTTTAGAATTATAAAATGCCTTAGGGTATTTGTTCAGTAGTATTACTTAATTTTCTTTTCTTACAGAGATAACTTGGAATGGTTGGCCAGGGCCACTAACTGGGCAAAATTTACAGCTACAGCCAGTTTGGGTGTAATTCACAAGGTAATATACACTGATTAGTGGGAACAGGCATTAGAACAGAGCAATTTTTCTGGAATTAATAAAATGTAGAAGTTTACTATAATTCGTTGACATGTACATTTTGTTAAATCAGTCCTCTTATAGGGAAGGATAAAGAAAGATATTAAAGTACATATAAATTTGTTTGTTTTTAATAAAAGGTAGAAATCCTTTTCCTATGAAGATTAAGCCATTTCTCAAAGGATGAATTGAAATAAGTTGTTTGCATAATATAAGATGAATTTGGGGAAATGTTGTAAAACCAGGGAAAACATTGAAGCATTTGTTTCTAAGTAGGATGTGACTGGCTCTCTGAAAGGCTCTTCTCTAGTTCAAGTGATGAAGTTGTAGAAGAGAGCCCCACTTTACTCCTCTTTTAGCAAGTGAATATGCTGGAGAAAAGCAATTATCATAGGAAATGTTAGCTCTTTTTCTTACTTTCTCTTACTGACACGTTTGTTGTGGCTCCAATTTACAGGGTCATGAGAAGGAAGCATTACAGTTAATGGCAACATATCTTCCCAAGGACACCTCTCCAGGATCAGCCTATCAGGAAGGTGGAGGTCTCTATGCATTAGGTCTAATTCATGCCAATCATGGTGGTGATATAATTGACTATCTGCTTAACCAGCTTAAGAATGCCAGCAATGATGTAAGTGTTAGAATGGAAAACTAAATTTTCATTAGTTAAGGGTCCAGGAAAACATTTGCCAAATTATTTTAGTGAATAGAAATTTTGTTATATTTGGGAAGTCCCCAACAGTATTGTTTTGAAAACACATGTTTTATTCCCACACTTTAGAGTTTTGTAATGTTATTTAGATGACCTTAGTGAACATTTAGTCTAATCCTATCATTTTGCAGGAAACTAGTCCCAAAGAAATTGCATATCCTCTCTTGGGAATCAGAATTCTTGCTTATTTTGATCTTTGATAAGTATTAAATGTAAATTTTTGAAAAAACTTAATTAGCCCTATCTTATTTTAAGGTATGTTGAAATAGGGTTTTAGACTTTAATGTTTATGTTAGAATCTTTTAGAAACCTTTTAGGAGGGTAGCTGAGTCGGCCAAAAAACTTTGTCCTCCTATTTTAGTGAAAAGATTGAGGCCAATAGAAACATCTGTCCCAGTGTGTAAGCCCCATATCCAAGATCTTATCTACATTTACATATACCTTTACCTCACTTCCTCTGGTCTCAGGTGAAAACTTTTTTATCAGACAAAGCTTTTTGGTTGCCAGCAACAGAAACCACTTCAGACTAATTTATTGGAAGTAGCTTATGTAATTAAAGGATAAGCTGATGAACCAGTTCTCACAAAGGTTAAGAGCCAGGGCAGCTATAGGGAAGTAGATAACAGGAATACTGGAATTGTCTCTTCAGGGCCCTACTGTCAGGATGAGTGAACTTAAATGTTTTTGGTCCTTGGGTGATTCCACTTAAGAACGATTAAAATTCCAGAGAAGCATCCAGTTGACCTAACTTTGGGTCATAGGCCAGTACTTTGGCTAGAGGAAGGTAGAAGCTTCTTAAATAACAGTCCCACCAAGACTAATCAATGGGGGAGCAGTATTCTTCAAGCAAGATTGGGGTGCTATCACCAATAAAAAGATACTGTGCATTCAAAAATGACAGATGACCAAGTGTTCCTCTTCAAGTAAAGACCAACTTTTGCTCTTGACTCCATTTTCTCCCACTTTATTCCATATTCCATTAGCTCTACCTTTTTCTCCTTTTCAGCCTCCCTCTCTGCTGTCTTTCCCCCCTCAGCCCATAAGCATATTCATGTCTCACCTATCCTAACAGAAACTTTCCTTGGCACTTGCTACTTCCTCTTGGTTGTTGTCATCTTTCTCTTCCTCTTACATAAATGTATTGAAAGAGAGTTAATATCACTCCACATTTTTTTTTTCTTCTTTTATTCACTTTCAAATTCACTATTATTTTGTATCAGCAAGCACCATTCTTTGGAAATTGAAATTTCTGAGGTTACCACTGGCCTTTTGATTTTCAAATCTTTTGATCATTCTAACTAAGCCAACTGTTCTACATATTTATATCAAATATAATTTGAAATTAGAATTAAAGCTTGGATTTTAAGTACAATGTACTACATCAGTGGAGCCCATGCTTTTTCTCCTAGATCGTTCGACATGGTGGCAGTCTGGGCCTTGGTTTGGCTGCCATGGGGACTGCACGCCAGGATGTGTATGATTTGCTAAAAACAAACCTTTATCAGGATGATGCCGTGACAGGTAAGTGATTCTTTCTAAAGACAACAAATTTTAGGTTTATTTAATTTATAATTTATTTTCTACCTATAATTTGTATAGCCTCTTAAAAATCTAACGATTCTCTTCTTGAAGAGGAAGTGGATTTTTTCCCCATTTGTCAAACTCAAAAAATGTTTATAATATAAAGGCTTTTAAAAATGGTATAGTCTGTGTGTTTCTCTATATAACTGACTTTTGTAAATACAAATACAAATTTATTAGAGTGACCTACTTATGTCATAGGACTATCTGCTGGGTGATAATGTAGAAAAAATGTCATGTTTCCTTTGAAATCACTGTAGGTTATTATGGTACCATCAGTTAAGATTTCAAAAGAAAAAAGCTATAAATATACAACTACATAAAATACCTTTTTATCAGATGGTTTGAAAAAATGCAATCAGGAGCTAATGATTCGGTTGTTTCTTTTTTTTATTAATCCTCACTGGAGGATATTTTTCCCATTAATTTTTAGAAAGACCTGGAAGGGATGGGGAGAGAGGAGAGAAACATTGATGTGAGAAAGCCACATCAATTGGTTGCCTCCTCAATGTGCCCCAACCAAGGCAGGGAACCTGCAACCCAGGTAAGTGCCCTTGACTGGAATTGAACCCACATCCTTTCAGTTAGCAGGTCGACACTCTAACCACTGAGCAATACCGGCAGGGCTAATGGTTGTTTTGATAGTTGGTGCTAATATGCCACTCCCAATAGGGTATGTTGTATTGAGTTTATATACATAGCTCTTATTCTTTAATTTTTTATTCACTAGGGGAAGCAGCTGGCCTGGCCCTAGGTTTGGTTATGTTGGGCTCCAAAAATGCCCAGGCTATTGAGGATATGGTCGGCTATGCGCAAGAAACTCAACATGAGAAGATTCTGCGTGGTCTTGCAGTTGGCATTGCACTAGTAATGTATGGGAGGATGGAAGAGGCCGATGCTCTCATTGAATCTCTCTGCCGTGATAAGGTGAATCACACATCGATCCTCTTCTCTTTGCACTTCCTCACCTTCCAGTTATTTCCACCATTTATAAAACACTTAGCTTCACTGGAAATTATCTCTGTTCCCTTCAGAACACCTAGCTACATTTGTTAATATAACTTTTCATAAGGTATATAAAACCTAATAGAATTTAGAAAACAAAAATACTGATTAGGAGATGTAAACTGAAGTTGAGGATTTAAAATTTAATGAATATTTCAGATCAATGATTTTCAGATAAATCAAAAAATGTTTCTTTAGTGATTTACAAGTTAATTCTTTTTTTTTTTTTTTAATCCTCACCTGAGGGTATTTTTTCTTTTTTTTTTTATATATATATTTTATTGATATTTCACAGAGAGGAAGGGAGAGGGATAGGGAGCTAGAAACATCGATGAGAGAGAAACATCGATCAGCTGCCTTCTGCACACCTCCCACTGAGAATGTGCCCGCAACCAAGGTACATGCCCCTGACCGGAATCGAACCCGGGACCTTTCAGTCCACAGGCCGACACTCTATCCACTGAGCCAAACCGGTTTCGGCACAAGTTAATTCTTTTTAGAAATAGTGTTTTTGGAATGATTTCATAATCACTTAATAAGATAAAGTTTACTTCCTTGTTTTTCATTAAAAAAAAATAGTGCCAATCTTTACTTAATTGAATGAGGTTTTTTCCATTGTCTTTTGTTTGCTTTTCATATTGGTGGTATTATAAGTAGTCAGCAGTATATTGTCCTCTGTAATCTGATTAAAAGAACTATTTTTTTTTTTAATATATTTTTATTGATTTTTTTACAGAGAGGAAGGGAGAGGGATAGAGAGTTAGAAACATCGATGGGAGAGAAACATCGATCAGCTGCCTCCTGCACACCTCCCACTGGGGATGTGCCCGCAACCAAGGTACATGCCCTTGACCGGAATCGAACCTGGGACCTTTCAGTCCGCAGGCCGACGCTCTATCCACTGAGCCAAACCGGTTTCGGCTGATTAAAAGAACTATTGCTAGCCCGGCCAGTGTGACTCAGTGGTTGAGTATCAACCCATGAACCAAGAGGTCACATGCCCCGGGTTGTGAGCTCAATCTCCAGTGAGGGGCATGCAGGAGACAGCCGATTGATGTCTGTCTTTCATCAGTGTTTCTATCTCTCTGTAATTTCCCCTTCTTCTCTCTCTAAAAATCAATAAAAACATTAAAAAAAAAAGAACCACTGCTATAATTTACTGATAAAATGACTAATTATTTTGCTCAACTATCAGACCTCCATATTTCTTACTCAGTGTTCAGTTCCAAAAATTAAATGATAAAGTAAAAGCAAGTTAGAATATAGAATAGAAACTGGCTTCTTTTTGTCCCTTTGATAAATGGAAGTGAGTGTCATAGGGCAGTAGGTGTTGATACCAAGTTTATACTTTCTAGAATGTATGAGGCAGAACAGGCATGTTATGTTTCACAGAATGTTGGCAATTTCAAGCAGTTAATTCCATTCATGTTAATCTTATTTCCCCATTCATTTAGAAAATACCAACCACAAAATAGTTCTTGAATTCGTCTTTTCCTACCTAAAACAAACTCAGTGCATACAACTATGCCCATTAATCTAGAGAAGTTATTGTTTGAAATAAGTTGGTGATTGATGTTGAATTGTTTTTTCTTAGGACCCAATTCTTCGACGGTCTGGAATGTATACCGTAGCCATGGCTTACTGTGGCTCAGGTAACAACAAAGCTATACGACGCCTGCTACATGTTGCTGTAAGTACTGTGATCTTTCTTGGGGATGGGATGGAAGGGAAAGTTTGCAAATGGACCCTACATGTCTAGGTGAGTGCAGCACCCACATCACATGACCACTATCAGTGGTCTCAGGTTCAGATTCTCGTTCACAGGACACGATCAGCTGTATCTAAGCATCAGTCTCACATAGCTTTTCAGAAGGATGAAGGACAGGATAATAGTATGTCAGTTTGAATAAAAGTCCTTAAAGTCATTCAGGTGCAATGACTTCTGAAACTCTACTCCAAGGGGCACCCTCATTGAAGAGACAAGACTATGTGAGTTTGTGCAACAACCCTACGATCAGGAAATCTAATGAACAGTAGGAACCATTTCTTTTCACAGCCTGTGAAGTTAGCTTTCAGGTACCCCCAAGGAACATGCTCTATTTCAAGAAAAACATTATACAGGAAAGCCAATGCCCATGTTTTCCAAGAGGCTTTTTCCACTCAGTCCTCCTAATCCAAATATAGCTTATCAACAATAAATACTGTTGCCTGGTAACACAGCAGGCATTCCACATATGTCTTAACTCAGTAGGTTTCTGCTCTCATGATGCTGGGAGAAGATAAACCCAAGGTCAATACTTACCATGCAGAATGGGCTTAAAACTATTCATAACTCCTTCACAGAGATATTCACATCCCGCAGTACTTCCTAGTAGTTTATCCTTTATCAGTGCAGAATGTGGTATATGCTAAATATTTGCATTTTGCTTGAACCTTAGGACATAAAGTTTTGAAAATAACATTGAAGGAATGGTTAGGATTTCATAGTAGCCCACAAAAGCCATAAAGCAGCTGAAATAGTCCTGAACCTTAAACACCACCAAGTTTTAAAACTTGTAAGCCCTGAAATAAAGATATTCTCAGAAAAGTTTTTCTAAATTGGGGAAAAACATTCTAATAAAAGAATAACATTAATGAGGTCTAATGTATATTTGAATGATGTTGGCCCCTATCAGTTTGATCTAGTAATAAAATGCATGGTATAATGTAATCATAAATTTTTTTCCCAGGTGAGCGATGTTAATGACGATGTCAGAAGGGCAGCAGTAGAATCACTTGGGTTCATTCTATTCAGGTAATAATTTCTAACTTCCAGTTCTGTTTATATTACATTTCTTTTTATAGTCAGTAACTAAACAGAAATTCAAATACCTGAGTAATATATTTAGATTTAGAATAAGGACCATTTAACAATAAGATTAGTACTGGTCACCTGACTAAGAAGCAAGTTTGTCTTGGGATTCTGAGAACCTATTTGAGAAAGAGTAAAATCACTTATTATTTCTCTTTATTTTTTGTAACATTGCTGCTTATTCACTTTTTAAAATTTGAGTAACACCTTCAGTATTCCTCTTTGCATGTATATTGGCAATTCAAATGGGATGATACCTCTTACACAGGTTTATAGAGGTCTTGAAGCTCTTTCATGAAAGTAAAAGGTAATAGGCTTTGTTTAAATGCAAAATGGTAAAAAAAAAAAATTGCAGATTTAAAAATACTATTTTTGGACTTAAAGATTTGGAGACGCTTTTGGTATTATAATATAGTGATTAAGAGGACACATTCTGAAACCAATCTGCCTCTATTGAATCCTGGCTCTGCCACTTATTAGCTGAGTAACTTTGGGCTTGCTACTTAGCCTCCTTAAGCCTCAGGTTCCTTGTCTGTGAAATGGGTATAATATTTGTGTGTGTTTTTTTATGATTATCTAAAGCCTTTAGCACAGGCTCTGGCAATAGTATGTGCTGTTTAGTGTTCATTAGTGGTAATTATAATAGTGGTGGTAGATGCAGTAGTGCTTCTTCCATTAATTCTCACTGTCTGCTTAGCTCTGATCTCAAATACCACTGTTTTGTTTTTATCTTAAAATATAACAAAGGAAAATTAAAAGTACTTCTTTTAAGCTCTATTTGGACACTGCTTGTTACAGCTTATTTGTGATGAAATTACACAAAATAAGTTCCCAGGGTACATGTTAGATGAGTCAAATGTCTCATATCCTTTTAATCTCTGGTATAGATTTTCTACCCCAAGTTCCTGGGAGTGAGCCTTTGTTATAGAGAGTTGTGATATAACTTGACAAATATTTATTGACCATCTACTACAAACTGATTACAGGATCTTCTCCATTATATCCCAGATAGGAAGCTATCCAATTACTACAGGCTATAAAATATTTTCTTCCTATTGTAGATAAAAATGTTGAGTAAAATTGCAGGGCACAGACCCATATGGCATGCTAATTGGTTTCTCCTTATACCAGTGAGTTTTATTGAATGAGGTTGTTCAACCAAATACTAATGTTCACTGTATTATCCTCTAACCCTCATTTGTCCAACTTGTTTACAAAAATACTAAGAGAGCCTTCACTAAATTCTAAAGGTATTACACAGATCTGCTAGTCTGATACCTTCAAAACAAGGTATGTGATTAGTTGCTTATTGTTTCTTAACTTAGTAAATCTATAGATGCGTCAAGTGTTTATTCCTTTTCTAAGATCTAACAAAACATATGTATGTTAAGCTATTCTACTTTTTTTTAAAAAAAAAAAAGATCTGCACCCGACTTTACTTTTAATTTCTCAAATCCTCTTTCTTGAAAAGATTCATTCTGAACATGGGAATATTTTATTTAGACACTTACAGTCTTGTTGTACCTTTGCGATTTTCTGTTTTTCCTCACATTTGTCAACAGTAGTTCTATGATTACATCGGCAAGTTCTATTTCAAGGAGGTGGTTCATTTATTTTAGAGACTTGAACTCATTTAAGGCAGTCATTCTCTTTACCTATTTTGCATTTTGATCCATCTTCACATTACATTTTATCTTTCTGGTCTAAAAATCATTCTCCTGAGAGAAAAGATGGAAGAAGCAAAATAGAAGTTGAATAGTTCTATTTCCTTCCTGTCATCTTTGATATATCGTTTTACCTGAGCTGTGATCCTCACCTTCTTAATCTTTGCTGTAGAGTTTAGACACAATTCAAAAACAAAAACTAATGATTTTATTATTGCTATCCAGAAAGGTTTGGGTATTTTAAAGATTTTAAAACTAGATAATTTGAGTATGGAAAGTATATCTTCTAGGTGTACTCTTAATAACTAACTGTTGGCTTGTGTAAAAAGAATCCTACTCATGATAGTCTCTTTCTTTGTTTTGCTTCTTGTCAGCTGTTCATTCTCCCTATGAATGACTTTATATTTCAAGTTATATAAATCAGTGGCCTAGTGTGCATATTCTGCCACATAGGAAGTTGATGAGCTAATTGAAAATTTTTTTGTTTGCTCTCAAATTAACAATTCACTTTGTCCTTGTATTCCTGTAGCTCACACATGTGCTAAATTCCCAGTTTCAGCAACAGATGTCTCCCATGAGCTGCTGTTAGGCTTTGCTGAGATCTACCTAGGATATAGGATAGTCAGATCCAGCTAAGGAGTTGTTTATGTGCTCTTTATTTCAAAGGGACCATTTGTAGTTTTCTCTTCATAATGGGATTCTTATAAGAAGTAGAAACTGGAAAAAGACTTTAGAGATGGTTTTGTCTAAAACTTCATAAATGAAGGTAATTAAATGTAATCAATTTATCTAAGCAACTGCAGTTAAAACAAATTTTTCTAAATCTTAGATTAGTACCATTTCTCTGGAGTGAGAATTTTTAATTTTTCCAGTGGAAACTTAGAAATTAACCAATATTCTCATTTTTTAAAAGAGAAAGAAATTGAATTCCAAACTAGTTAATAAAATTTCCCATTGTTATAGAGCTAAATGATAGAACTGAAATTCAAAACAGGTTTCATGATAAACCAATGCTTTCTCTACCATGCCTTTTTGTTAGAACACAATCTTCCTAAGTGGCTCTGAATAGAGCATGTTTATTCTCCAATTTCCTCATTAATATTTCGAAAGTTTCTGTTCTGTCTTTTAAGAATAGTATATGCTTTCTGATTTGTCATCATTTACTCTCTTAGTGTGTTTCATTTTATCATTTCTTCCCTGGTAGATATCATTTTTTAAATAACTACAGACATTTGGCCTTCTTGAACCATGTTTTGAGGATTTATTTCTTCTAATTTTTTTAACTTTGTTTTTAGAGTGTACTTATTGAACAAAACATTGCAAACATATCAGTAAATATGTATTTGTATTTCAGCAACTAGTATGAAATTGTCTCTGTAGGAAACAAAAAATTCTCATGTATATTATCTCCTTTATTCTCAGGGTAATCCAAAGAGTTGTAGTATTTTCACTGTTTCTTTCTCCTGAGTTTTTAGATTATTTGTTCATAATGTATATGATAAAAATAGACAACTAAATTGAAAGGCATTCTTGTCAGATTGAAATGAGCCTAATACATTTTTTATCTAAGAATTAGGTATTTGTTGGTCCCATTGTTACCAGTCTAAGTCAGCAAGATTTTATTATTATAGCAAGTCTTTGTATAGTACTGTACATGGCATTGACTGAAACTCAATTGGAATTGACCAGAATCTGAATTATTTTAACTTGACATTAGAAAGGAAATGAAGAAGTTAAAAGAAGCATTGGTCTTAACATAGTTGAAAAAAATTTGCTATGATGGTGAATAAGTTAATTGATCTGACATAGACCTTAAAATGAAACAATCTTGGAGGTCCTTGGTCATCTTTGCTGCTACTTTAGCTGTTACAGTTTGCAACTAAATAATTCTTAGTGTATACATTAAAATGTTTTCAGATATGGATGGATCTTGTTAGATGTGAGGGAGATTCTTTGTGCAGGTATCTTTTAGGCCACAAAATAGGTTCCTTGAATGTAAAAATGTTGCATCATTATAGATCTTTAGAATTTTAGGGAACCCTAGTAATCAACTAGTTAGCACCAAATGCATGAATTACCTTTACAATATCTATTTACAATTGTATATCAACTTGATACATATTTTTGATATGCTGTTCTCTTTTTCTGCCTCAGTATCTTTGTGTTTATGTTCTGGGTGCTATAACTTTCTCTCTCTTTTTTTTTTTTCTTCTTTTTTCTGCACCTTTGTTTTTCTTCTCGTTAATAAATATGGAATAGAATGAAAGTTTCTTTTTTCAAAATTATTCTTCTAGAGAGGTACAATCTATTCCTTTTCTTTGAAGGTAAGACTAGTGAATAGAGTTTCTATGTTGCCATAGGATTGGTTAACTTTTAAGTTTTGCTTAAAAATTAAAGTATTCTGAAATAGAAATATCAATTATGTATCAAAGTGGTAAAAATACTGTGCTATATTGTACTTTTTCAGAAATAGTTTATATTGGGTTTGTATTTCATTTTCTAGAATCTTCTGGAAATAGTAGAATGCCCTCATTCATTAACTATAGAAAGATCTCTCAGCTAACTGTAAGCAACGAGTTTTTTATTCTTTCAGAAATTGAAGCTAAATAGTTTAAAGGTCTAATAGTTAATTTTATAGGTTAGCGTATGTTTAAGCACATACACATATTTGGAGGCAATGTAGAGTATGTTGGAAGATAGTTCTTCTACTCTGGATTGTCTAGAAGTAGAGCTTGGCAGTGTGATTGCTATCTCTGGTATTTAGATTTCCTGAAACAATTATAGATACCTTCAGATACATAAGATACTGTTTGAAAGAGTGATATCTGAAAACTTAATCTCACAAGACTTTACATGAATATAAATATTAACATATGCCAATTCCATCGTTAGAGACTGGAACCAAAACTGAAAAGAATGTTTTTTGTTGTTGTTGTTTTGATTTGTTGTTGTTTTAGGAACATAAGTTATTTGAGATAGCCTATCCTTAATGTACCTGAAAATCTTAGACTGGTGAGGACCAGTGCCTAAAGCTTTGATAATTTAGGAATTATATTTGTAAGATATACTCTTTTTGGCAGATGACATAGAGCTTGTAAGATATATATTTTAGACCCAGATTATAGGAAAGGATTCTGCCATTTCAAATGGAGAATATATACCTGCTTTACTTGGGCTGAGTTTCTCAATAGCCAACATATTTCTTGAAGTAATTTTTTTAAAACTGAGTTGCGCCCTGGCCAGTGTGCTCAGAGGGTTGGAGCATTGTCCCATGCACCGAGGGGCTGCGATTTGATTCCTGGTCAGGGCACATACAGAAGGCAGCTGATTGATATCTCTCTCTCTCTCCCCCACTTTCTCCCCCTCCCTTCCTCTCCCTTCCTCTGTCTCTAAAATCAATAAAAAACATGTCCTGAGTGAGGATTTTTTTTTAAAACTGAGTTGTGTTGAGAGGGAGAGCAATAGAATAATAGGTTGAGGCATAAGAATGGGTCAACATGAAAAGAAAAAGCTAAGATATGTGCTATCTTCACTGCATACCCCCTCAGCCTAAATTTATGAGAGTAGCATAAAAAATTTTTAAAAAGTAAAAAGAATTGTCTACCATTTACTATATTCACCCCCATAAGAATCCTATGAAATGTAAATGAGGAAACTGAGGCTCAGAGAAATTTAGTATCTTTTGTAAATCCAGTCAGTTAGCTAGTAAATTACACAGGTTGAATTTATTCTCAGATCTAGTGGTACAAAATGAAAAAAAAATGAGAGGGTAAATAAAAAATGTTTGTGCCCGAAGTTCAACCAAGTCTTTGGGTAAGTTTTGGCAGCCATGATCGCAACTTATGAGACCATTCAAGTTTAGGTTCCTGGATTGAAGTCTCATGCCTCCAGCTTGCACATATTATTTAAGAAGGTTTAAGTACCCAAAAGTGATTTCATTTTTTTCTCCTCCTCTAGTAGACCCACCTCTGCTGAATAGATCCCTGGTATCAGCTATTTAATAAACAGCTAGAGTTCTAAAATCCTATTATTTTGTGTGATATCCAACTACTGTCCTCCCACCCCTTCCTTCAAGGCAATTTTCTGATGAAAGCAAAATTAATGACTACTTCTAAGTAAGCCACACTATAAATGACAATCTTAACTTTTTATCTCCGGAGTGATCATTATTTTATATATTTATTAGAGGCCCAGTGCACGAATTCGTGCACAGGTGTGGTCTGGCCAACCTGGCCCCAATCAGAGGATCGGGATTGGGCCTGTCAGGAAGAGGAAGTGTCAGGGCGGGATGTTGGCCAGCCGGCCCACCCCGGATCGGGGTCCAATCCAGGCTGGGCCAGCTGGGTGGAGGGGCCATAGGCGATTGGCCGGTGGGCCCCACCCCCATTTGGGGTTGGGGGGGGCCGATTGGGGGCAGGGCCAGCCACGGGGAGGGGCTGTGGTGGTGGGCTGGGAGAGGGGCCATGAGAGGTTGGCCGGCCAGCCCCACCCCTGATTGGTGTGGGGGGGGGGGCCAATTGGGGACCTGTGGGAGGGGCCATGGGTGGTTGGCCGGCCGGCCCTGCCCCTGATTGGAGTGGAGGGGCTGCAGTCCAGTCAAGTTGGGGCGGGCCCATGGAGGCAGGGCCGGCCAGGGGGAAGGGCCACAGGGGGGTTGGCCACCCTGCCCTCGATCAGGGTGGGAGAGGCCGATATGGGATGGGACCGGCTTGGGGGAGGGGCCACAGAAGGTTGGCCGGCTGGCCCCACCCCCAGATTGGGCTGGTTCACTGTCCGTAGTGGGTATCATAGCGACCGGTTGTTATGGTCGTTACGGTATTCCAGTCACTGGCTTTTTATATATATAGATAGATTCCTAGTCCTCTGTTCCTATCACTGTTGTTATACCTTATGCTTTTAAGGCATTGAAGACAAGGATAATGCTTTGTTTTGTTTTATTTCACTTGTAGCACAGCTTTGCATACAAGCAGGAACTAAAGAAATTCTTATGAAGACATTTTTAAGCCTGAGTTGTATTGATTTACCTAATTTTATTTCATTTGAATACCTCAACATTTAACCAGAGTGCTGGATTATTTTAATTTGCAGCTGTACAAAATGATTTTTTTTCATGGAGTAATTGTGTTCAAATAAAGAAAATTGGATACTCTTAACACATAACTCTTAGTTTAAAGAGATGATATGATACATGAGTTAAGTTTTTTATATAATTCTTGGTACATTCATATCTGCTTCGTCATCCTACTCATCATTATATTAAATGTAAACTGTGTCATTTCTTTTATACATAACTGACTTGCTCTTCAGTTTTGTCACCTTCATTTTCGGTGAGAAGAAGTGTATCTAGTAGAATGATTGAAGAAGACTGAATGGTTGAACTTCGGATCCTCATTGGGCTTTGGTACATGGCAGGATTAATCCCATTTCGTATGCCATGTTTTATGAAAAACTTAGAGTTCTCTGCCATTGGATTCCGAAAGATATTACTGGAGCATTTTCTAAGAGTTTTTACTGATTTTATGGCCCGGTAATTGCAGATGATGTATCGGCCAAATGCATCCCGAAATGTCTTGTTGAAGAGGGTATAGACTAAAGGATTCACGCCTGAGGAAACGTAGCCTATCCACACAAATATCTCCAGGAGCATTTTAAGAGTAGTCTGGTTGCAGGAATCACATAAAACTAAAGTTATGTTTGTAATAAAAAAGGGGCACCACATAAGCAAAAAGAGGAAAAACACAATCCCTAGAACCTTTGAGGCTCTCTGTTCATTGGAAATGGTCTGCAGTGACTTTTTTCCAGCTGTGGACATTCTTCGCATAAGTATATCATGGCTTGAGTTGGGCAGAGTTTTGTCCTTGTGAGAACCATCCAGCATTGCCACTTTTTCAGGTGAGGAACAAGGTGTTTCGTCCCTTTGGAAAACTGTGGACACAGTCAGCCATGTTAGGCGTTGAGGTGGCTTGTTTCTGACCAAGTAAGCTTTCTTTTTTAAAGCATGGATAGTGAGAAAGTAGGTGACAATCATGATCGCCAGAGGTATAAAAAAGGAAGCCAGTGAGCCAAAGAGCATGAAATTGCCAAAACGATCTTTTGTCAGTTCACAAGTGATGTTATTTGGATTACCCACATCAGTTTCTATCCCTTTAATAGGAACTGGAACAGCAATGCCTAAGAAAGAGGAAACAAGATAAATTAATTTTATGACTTTTGATTCTTAGATTAGGTCCTCTTAGAGTTTATTTTAGTGGCTTTTTGTGGTTAGTATATTGTAATTCCTGGTACCCGCAATACAGAATTTGTCAAAGCACTTAATCAAGGGAAGATTTGAAAAATAGAACCTAAGTAAGCAAATTTGCTATTTTTTAAACAGACATTGGCTAGTGATATCAGGTTTATAATTAGGGCTTCCCTAAAGATATAATATATTCATAGAATAGTAGAGAATATCTTCATTTACTCTCCACTTCTCATTATCTATTTTTGTTTGTTGATCTATCCCAGCTTAAGGAAAAGGTATTCAAGAGACTCTGCTTTTATCTTATTCAATGTAGTTAATTGTTCTAAGAGACTTCAGAGTATGTTCATGCAACATCTTAATTCTGAATCAATATCTATTATCTTGACATTACATGGTTTCTTTTAACAGATAGTTTTATCTTTTGATGTTTGTGAATGTCTTTTAACCTTTTCCTTCTTAGGGAAAACTAAGGGGTTCATTGTTTTTAAAAAATGCTACTTAAAATTTTGAGACTATGTGAATCATGAAATTTAGGATTGAATTCCTCTAATAAATATGAAAGAAATGTACCTCATGCTAATTTTCTAATACTTTAAATACTATAAATAGTTAAATATTATTTTGCTTGGTGGAGTAGTTTATTAGGAAGACAAGTAACACAAGGGTTAGCCTGGATCTTTTCCCTTTGAAAGAGCAGATATTTTTTTTAAAGTCTGAATTAATCTTTAGAAACCTCTAGAATCCTTGTGTTGTTTTATGAATCTAAAAGTACTCCTTTATCTGCACAGTCTTTTTATGGTAGCTAAAGAGCCCTTGACAAGAATATCTTTCCTCAAACCCTTTCCAGTGGAGGCCACTGCTTTTTCTACTTTTCTGCAGGACCACCACCAGAAGAGGATTCTGTATACTTAACTATTCTACACTAGGGGTCAGCAAAATACAACTTGAGGGCTAAATCTGGCCTGCCTTCTGTTTTTGTAAATAAAATTTTATTGGACCATAGCCGTATTCATGGTTAACGTATTTCTATGGCTGCTTTTGTTCTGCTGCAGAGTTGAATAGTTGTGACAAGAGCCTGCAAGCCCAAAATATTTACTATTTTGCCCTTTACAGAAAAAGTTGGCTGAACCCTGCTCTACTGTCTTACTTCCAGATAATCATTCCACTGTTCTTTCCAAAAAACATTTCCCTTTTAAAGTCTATTTAATTGACTTATACCACTCTATTCTCCATTTATCTACCAACCTCCTGGACATTTGTTATCTTGCTTGATAGCTCCTTGTTATAGTCTTCCTCTCCACTGTTCCATTGCTAACATCTCCCATGACTTTATCCCATTGGTGACCCTTACACCTTAATTTTATGTTCTTGAACTTCTCAACTGTAATTATTATTGTTGTTTGCACTTCTGAAGCCTTTTTAAAATCCACTTAAAATTATCCCTTATCTAAAATTATGAACTCTGATATTTCCCTTTCTTGCCCTTCTAATCTTCATTGCTGTAGAACTTCTGTTTACTGTTATCTTGACCTCTGGTCCATCCTTCTCTATTTTCACATTCCATTAACCTTATCAAGGTTCACATTACCTTCTCAGCCAGCTTGTTGGCCAATACAAACGTTTCCACTGGTACGTTTTAAACCCTTCCTTTCTTATTCTCCTTTAATATCTTACTATTGCCAAGTGTTACCTTGGATAATCATAAATCCAGAAGAAGAAAGTGAGCTTTTTTAGTACTTTGCAGAATTTAAAAACCGAACTAACCCCATCATCAGCTTTTCTTTTACAAAGTTACTAAATTGTCATTGGTTCTACAAGACAAAGTATGATGAAATGAAAAGAGCATTGATCTTGGCCTTGGTGCTGAAAAGCTGTAAGAATCCTTAAGCCAACCATTTAAACCTCTAGGATTTTTTCTCATATATAAAAGGAAAGAGATTTGTAAGATTCCTTCCAAAGCCATAAATCTGGGGTCTTTTAATTCTTTTTTTTTCCTGCATACTTATATCTTTGTATTAGCCTAATTTATTTCTGTATCTTCCTTGAATGTAAAGATTCTTTTTCTTTTTCTTTTAATCTTTTTTTTTTTTTAATTGATTTGAGAGAGAGAGGAAGGCAGAGGGATAGAGAGATAGAAACATCAATGCGAGAGAAACATTGCATGCCCCTACTGGGGATTGAGCCCAAAACCTGGGCATGTGCCCTGACCCGGAACTGAACCAGTAACCTCTTGGTTCATGGGTCAACGCTAAACCACTGAGCCACACTGGCCGGGCAAAGATCCTTTTTCTTACTCATCTTTGTAGTCTTAGTACCTACCTAGCACATCATAGATGCTCAATAAATTTTTGATCAGTTTATAAGTTCATGTTATCCAGCCTTAATTGAGGCATCACATCTACCAACAGACTGTTTATATATTGGCTTGACCATATTTTACAGTTTCAAATGTTTTAATTCTTAAGAATTCATTTTTCCTATTTTCTTCCTGCCTTTGCCTATTCTTCCCACTCTACCCCAAAAGATGTGGGTCTTTTGAAGTGAACTACTTTAGGTTTCCTCCTCTCCACTGTAAATATTGGTAATTGTCACCTGTTATCTTCCATGCCTTTTCCCTAGCTTCCTTTTGGGGAGCCTCTCCTGCTCTATCAGTCAGGCTCTGCCCTCCAAACTGTTTGCAAATCTCTCCATTCTGGATAGACTTGACTTTGACCCTACTTTCTTCCCAAGCCAGAGAAGTAACACTCCTTACTTTTACCTCTAGGCTTTTTAAGGGGTTTGGCCTTGATGTCATTTCAGGAATATAAAGGTTTAATTTCAGTGTCTTGCTTTTTTGCCCCAGTGTTCTTATTCTGATTAGAGAGAAGTCACATCTTTTCTTGCTTTCCTTTTAGATGCTAGGTCTCTTGATTTTTTTTTTTCTTTCCTCTTTGAATGTTTTATACCATGAAGACTTGAATGATCATAGTAATTGTTGTGAATTTGTTTTTCTGATATTAACTTATAAGAGGTTTGAGTTATTTATGCTGTACTTTATGCTAAGATACTATATTATAGCAGCTATTAAAGATGGGCATAGAGGCATAAAACAATTTAGAAGAAATATGATTTCTTTATAAATCATTTCTGAACATCATTTGTATCTTTCTTAAAACTTCTAATTAAACATATTCAAAACACTTAGACGTTTACTGCCTTTAGTATGTACACATATTTGCTTCCAAGATGAATTTATGATCTTTGATACCTGTATACAAAATACTTGGACTGTTGTTTTTTTTCTATTTATCTTCTTAGATGTGATTTAAGATGCTTTTTTGTTGTTATTTTAATATTTTGGGATTCTGTATGCTACCTAGACCTTAGTGATCTGTTAACAAATATGAAAACTGTTTTTAGACTTACTCTTCCTGCATGTCAAAATCAAAACAGGTTGATATATCAGTAAACATGGAAATGGTTCTTTCTGAGGACATGAACTTTTCTGCTTTTTTATACTTTTTGCTGATAGTATGGTTTAGGAGCTGTATGATTAATGTAATGGCATAGGAGCTTGTGTAGATGTGTCAGTAAGCTGCCTTGACTTTTTTGTGCTGAATTTCGTGGCCCACCAGGCCTGGAATTCTAGCTAAATGGAACCAAAGGCTATATATACCACCCTGCACCCTGACATTTCCAACATACCTATTGAAATTAACCACACCGCTGTAATCTTGATGAATGCTGTAGCTCGTGAGTTATACTGATTAGCCTGGATTGGCTTTTTGATGGCTATATAACGATCCACTGAAATGGCACAGAGATGCATAATGGATGCAGTAGAAAAAAGAACATCAAGAAATAACCAGGCAGGACATAGAACAAAGGGGAGGGGCCACATAGCCTCTGAAAGAAAGAAAAACAAAACAAAAACATTTCTTCAGCAAAATGACAACCTTCAATCTGCAGTTTTTCTTCAAAGTGCTACATATTTTTTTGACCTTTTTTTTGTTTACCTGAAATTTAATATCAAACTGCAAGATAATGTTTAACTTCAGATAATGGAATCAATAATTTTAAAAATATATTTCTGCAGATGGTACCTTCTAAATATATTTTTTGTTCTTATAATTAAAACCCTTTTCTAAATCAGTGTGTAGCATTATTGTGACCTTTGCTGTTTTGTCTATCCTTTTGTGATTTTAAAAAAATTTACAGGATGTTGTACCTGGAACTTGACCTTGCTATTCAAATAAAATTTTATTTTTAAGCTGCTGTTATAAAAGAAGAAAACCTCTTACTATATGGAGGAAGCAATATAATGTGGCAAAAAAAAAAAGAGTATTAGAATGAAATTCTCAGTGATACCTGGGATTTGGGCTCACTTCTAGCATTAACTAGCAACATGAACCTTGTATAGCAAACTCATTTGGTGAAATTATTTGAGTTTTCTTTTTGACAGAAATGGCTCTTAAATAAAGTTTGTAAAAGAAATGGCTTCAGGTTATGCTGAGGAAAAGTGAATTATTATCCTTTCTAGTCCCATCATTCACTTCAAGTTACGGAGATGAAATAAGTGATACAAACTTTTCGTTTAAACAAAATCTCATGATTAGACATAGTACTTAATTTAACAAACTCTTATTTTTTTAAAAAAAACACCATATACCTCATACAGTCTTAAGCATTTAAGAAATATAAACTTTTTTAAAAACTAAGGTTTTGGATATGGTATTCAGTATTCTACATAGCTTTCCAATAAATTTACTTATACAAGTATCCATACATAAGAGATTTTCTACATTATGTATTATGCATATACCCACTACATACAGATTTGTAGTTTCAAACTAAAATGTATTTTACACTGGCCTGTGTGTCTCAGTTGGTTGGGTGTCATCCTGTGCACCAAAAGGTTGTCAGTTCAATTCCTAGACTGGGCAAATGCCCAGGTTATGGACTCAATCCCTGATAGGGGACATGCATGAGGCAGCCAATCTATGTTCTCTCACATTGCTGCCTCTCTCTCTCCCTCTGCATCTCCCCCTCTCTCCCTCCCGTCCCTTTCCTCTCTTTATAAAATCAGTAATAAACATCTTCAGGTAAGGATTACATAAATCATTTTTACAGCTTGTCCTATGTCCGCTGACAAAATATAAACTACTTTTCCTGGGTTTTGCAAGTGTATCTAACTTTGACCGGCATAAGATGATTGGGATAATTGAAGGAGGACAAAGATAACTTCTCAGGATTTCAGAGCACCAACCGGCCTTTTTATTGTAAACTGTTTAAACTCAAGAAGCCTAGGAGTGGAGAGAGATTAGCATCCTAGACCAACAAAAAAAGAGAGAGAGAACATAATTTAGAGAAAGAAGTTTTATAGACTTGAATTTATTTGTTTTTTTCAAGAATCAAGTAGGATTTCAGTGAAAAAAATATTTGGATACTTCACAGAAAGGTAGCCAGGTCAACATATTAACATGTTTCTTCTTAGGAACATAATAACAAAATCAGTATGAATTTTTGTTCAGAAAGGGTAAATTATTGCGTGGTATTTGTTTCCATGTTCAGCAGCTTCTTTAAAAAAAGTATTAAAGCATCAGGTGGAAGGAGTAATTCATATTCTTAAGTAAATTACTATTACCATATCATTCCTACTTCACTGAATTGGGGGTGGGGATAAGGGATGAAGATAATAAATTATAGAGTCACTGAGCTGGAAGGGACCTTAGAGATTATATCACTGATTTTGCAGATGAGTGAATTCAGGTACAGTTAAGTCTCTGAATATGAGAGGGATCATTTAATTATCAAAACTTGAAAGTATTCTTTCAAGCCTTGCTGCTCTAAGTGTGCTCTTAAGATCTGCAAGGATCAGCATAACCGGGGAACTTGTTAAAACTGCAAGTTCTTAGGCCTCATCCCAAACACTTGAATCAGACTCTGCAGTTGAACAAGATATCAGGGTGATATGTATGCAATTAATGTTTAAGAAACACTGCGTTCGAAGACTTCCTGGGGAAGGTTGTGTCTGGCTTTATATTTGTTAATGTAGGCTAGGCACTCAGAAAGGAACTTATGGGAAACCTGCAGAAATATTTGTGTGTAGAAAGAATCAATTAAATTTTCTCCCTTTTAGCTGTCTTATTCAGATGTTCTGTTAATTAGTGGGAAAAGACCATAGGCAGTCAAAGGTAGCAATGTTTGACCTGAGCTTAAGCAAACCAGTAGTCTAAGTAGAGTGAACAGAGTCACGTATGATTAAGAGTTTTGCAGTGTATGCCCTGACCGGTTTGTCTCAGTGGATAGAGCGTCTGCCTGTGGACTGAAGAGTCCCAGGTTCGATTCCGGTCAGGGGCATGTACCTTGGTTGCAGGCACATCCCCAGTAGGGGGTGTGCGGGAGGCAGCTGATCGATGTTTTCCTCTCATCGATGTTTCTAATTCTCTACCCCTCTCCCTCTGTAAAAAAATCAATAAAATATATTTTTTTAAAAAGTTTTGCAGTGTAAACTACTTAAAGTGATCTATATTCTGAACTATCCTGAAGTTCTAGATTTAGGACTGAGTAGGAAATAGAAAAATGCTCAAGTCTGGAGCTGTATCCACAGATATTGATCATAGTTAAGGATTGTAAAAGGCAGGTAATTAATGTATCTTAGGCTTTATTTATTTTTATTGTTATTATTTTAAATTTTATCTTTATTGTTGAAAGTATTACAAATGCTTGCTCTTTTTTTCCCCATTGATCCGCTCCACCTCACTTCCACCCCCTTTCCAGGCCTTCCCTGCACTGTTGCCTATCCATGGTTTATACATATATGCATACAAGTTCTTTTCAATGGGTTGCTAATAATTTTTAAACTTGCCTATTTAGCTATTCTAATTATGGGTTATATTTTTTAAAATTAAGATCTGGAAAATTTTAATCGTAAATCTAGTAGCCATGAATGGGAAGCCACAAAGAACTCTCATATAAAAAGAACATGTCTTTGGAATTATATTATCTGATCCACATATTCCTCATTGTGGGCTAAGAGGGAAAGTTCTTTAGTGCTAATTTAATTAAACCTATGAAGCCTTGTTAGCCTCATTTTCCAATGAATTTATTTTATAACTCCAGTTTTGGAACAGGTAATAGGTATTAAAGTCAGTTCAGATTGCTATAATTTTGTTGATTCAATGCTTTCTTATTGATAAATGTAGAAATATTGAGGCATGGAAGAGAATTTTCTTTGAAAAGGAAAGAGACTGCCCTAGTCGGTTTGGCTTATTGGTTAGAGCATTGGCCCGTGGACCTGAAGGGTTCTGATTCAGTTCTGGTCAAGGGCACCCGTACCTTGGTTGCAGGCTTGATTTCAGTCCTGGGATGCGTGCTATATCTCTACATTGATTTTCTTTCTCTGTCTCTCCCCATCCCTTCTACTCTCTCTAAAAATCAATGGAAAAAATATCCTCGGGTGAGGTTTAACAAAAACAAAAAAAAAGAAAAGAAAAGAGAGAGACTATGAGATTTACGATTAAGGGAAATGGATCGTTAGGATTAAGCTTTATGATTCCAAGTTTCATGAAATACTAGTGAATAGACATTTTATGAAACTAACATAAAATAGATGACTATATTAATAGAAATATTTTATACAAAGAAAAAAGAAAAAAAGGTTTATCTAATTGCCTAAATGGATTCAGGTAATCTAAGAATTTATACAAATTAAAAACAATTCTAGACATTCTTAGTTTATAAAGCAGTGGTTCTCAACCTTTCTAATGCCGTGACCCTTTAATACAGTTTCTCATGTTGTGGTGACCCCCAACCATAAAATTACTTTCGTTGCTACTTCATAACTGTAATTTTGCTACTGTTATGAATCGTAATGTAAATACCTTGTGTTTTCCGATTGAGAACTGCTAGCGGGGTCGCCTAAGACCATCGGAAAACACAGATATTTACATTACGATTCGTAACAGTAGCAAAATTACAGTTATGAAGTAGCAACGAAAATAATTTTATGGTTGGGGGTCACCACAACATGAGGAACTGTATTAAAGGGTCGCGGCATTCGAAAGGTTGAGAACCACTGTTATAAAAGGACTTTTTCTAGTTCATATGCTTTCATTCTAAAATTATCTTTTCAGTTAGTATGAATTTCATAGGCTCAGGGTAAGAAAGGTTTCTTACTATTCAGAATAACTATAAAAGATTCAGTTGATATGGTAAGATAGGTTAACTATTCCAAAACTGTGTTGTTTTTATTGGGAGTTTCAATTTTGTTTTAACAATTTATAATTTCATATATTTCTTGTAATGTATTGTGTCCAGCTTAGTTCCATGAGAACTTATTTAAAATGGAACAGTTGCAGATTTACATAAAAAGAAAGAAAGGTATTTCTAAGAGTCAGTCTATGGGAAATAAGTTATCAGATAGTTGAACTAAATTACTGCTACCCTGCTTGACCAGTATGGCTCAGAGGTTGAGTGTTGGCCCAGGAAGGATTTGTCATTCAGGGCACATGCCTAAGTTTCAGGCTCCATCCCCAGTAGGAAGGCGAGTGGAGGGCAGCTGATCAATGATGTTTCTATCCCTCTCCCTTCCCCTCTAAAAATCAGTGAAAACATATTATAAAAAAAAATCACTGCTACTCTGGGGTCTAAATTTGTCTTTTTCATAAAAACAACAGAAGATGGAAAACATTTAAATTATATAGCATTTGTTGTCCTGTAAAAAGAAAGCACACAACTTTTCTCTGAAAAATATCTCATTGTGTACCTCTTTCCCCCACCCACTTTCAAATAAATTTAAAGAAGAATTTAATTTCAATAAGGTTTGAATAATTGCATTTCTATGAGTGCCTGAACTAATTACAAATTGATAATTATAGAAGCAAAACAAGTCTTAGATGAGTCTTAGGTTATAGGCAGCTCATTATTTATCTAAAATATTCGTAGCATAGGAAGTATTTATCTCCATCTTTTGAGATCTTGCTTCCAGATGTATCCTCTCTTTGGCTCAAATAAATTTTCATAAACATTCAAAAAAATATTAGTAGCACAGGTGTTTTGTTGTCTAAAATGAGGACTTGTATGCTTTAGATACAACCATGCCAAACGGGTGGTGGAATTGCCATTCAGTTAGATACATTTCTATTTGTCTCCCAGACAAGGTTCAACAATGTCATATGCATAGGTCTAATACTTTCCTCAGAAAAGAGGTCTGGCAGTATCTCAAGAATTTATACACATATTGGTTAAGACCCAGCTATTCTGTATCATTTAATATGAAATAAAACTTTTAAAAAACACTGGGTGTCCTGCCTTTGTCCCTAGAGAAAATTCTATGGTCCTCTTGTTAAGAGTGATTTAAAATATAAATGTTGGCTGTATGTTGGATATGACATTTTTGGTTGAAATAATTTCTCATTTCATTTGAGGAAGTAGTTTAATAGATATTAAGAGTGTGAATTCTAGAGTTAGTTCTCCTGGGTTCAAATTATGTCTTTGTTATTTATTTATTTATTTTTATGTCCTCTCATAAAGCAGGGATGATGATGATAATTTTTATAGGGTTGCTTTGAGGATTAAATGCAATAATAAATGTAAAATGTTTAAAACAATGTCCGGCATAGAGAAAGCACTCAATAAATGTACTACTATTGTTTGACAGAAACTAGCCAACTAGCTGAGACATTAAAACACTCCTACTTAGAAACAATAACCCATATCATCAGTATAAAATCAGTATGTTTATCTCCTGCCTCCATCCAATTGAACTTAAAACTGTACTTCAAAAAAAGGGTATGAGAACATGTTTAACTGTTTAACTTTTCATTTGTAATGAAAATGTGCCTTTTACTAAAGTTGAATTTATTTTATATATAAATGGCAAAGACACCCAACCTATATTCATTGCCATGCTTGTTTTTTTGTTTGTTTTTGCAAAAAACAATCATTTTTTGTGTTTCTTTTTTATTATTTTTTTTGTTTTGTTAATCCTCACCCGAGGATATTTTTCCATTGATTTTTAGAGAGTGGAAAGGATGGGGAGAGACACAGAGAGAGAAACATCGACGTGAGAGAGACACATCAATTGGTTGCCTCCTGCACACACCCCGACCATGCCCAGCGATCGAGCCTGCAATAAGTCTGGGCCATAAGATAGTTCCCTTTGGAGGATTTAAAAGACTACATACATATTTATTTCTAAAGCCTTTCCCCTAGAAGGCTGTGCTGTAGAGTTCACAAAGGTAAATAGTTCATGAGCAGATTAGAGCAGGACAAATTCAAAAAAGACATAGTTTTCAAGTATACATTTTTTTAATCTCAGAAATTTTTATGTTTCCATCTTTACTTTCCAAAAAAGGGAGACATAGATAAGTGCTTTAATTTTTATTATGAAGCTTCTGTTTTGTATTTGTTGTTTTTCCACTACATTTGAGCATATGAAATATTCTGGGGTTAGATGTCTGATGTAATAGTGCTTAAAATGTTTCAAGTGATTTAATACCTATGAAATTTTTTCCTTGGTTTTTAAGTTTTCCACTTTCCAAAAAGAAGTGCCTTTAATTGCTTTGCTCCCTCATTTAATAATTGGATAGAGCAGCATTTTATTACATAAATTTATAACTGATTTTTTTTATTTTACTAGTATACATCTGTTTCCTCTCTGTTTAGACACACATCTAAACTAAATGATATATTTAAGGATATAAACCCTTTTGCATACTATACTGATAATACTTGCCAATTATTAGTGCCTATAATGTCCTAGGTCCTATTTGACAATTTCACAAGACACCTGCAATGTAAGATTTAGCAAACCAATATTACATATAAGGTTATTGGACTCTGATATGTTAAGTGACTTACGTAAGCCAACATAGGAGACCAGGATTCAAAGCCTGGGTGTCTTTCTTGAAACACCGCCTTCCCTCCCTCCGCGCCACCCCGCCCCCTAGACCCCCCCCCCCCCCCCGCAATCCTTTAGCCATTTTATACATCCTCTTTCAACTGTACCACAGATAATATTTAACTTGCAGATCATGAGACATGGGTTAAAATTTAAGTTATAAATAAACCAATAATGACCAATGCTGTAAATATTTATTTAATGAGAAAAGGAAACGTTTAGAGAAATTCTTAAACTGTGAACATCCTTCTTTATATTGGCAAATGATGTTCTGTTTTCCTTTGTGTCCTACCTAATTATTTCTGATGTAGGCATTTTCAGGACTTATGCTGTAAGTTACTAATTTGTGATCCTGGATTTTAGGAATGTATTGGCAAGACAGTAAAAAAAAAAGAAAAGAAAAATAGAACTGCATAATAGAGGTGTTAAGGCCAGAGAGGAACAAGTGACAGAAAAGTTGACAGAGCACAACTCATTTGAAAAACCATGTTATGCCAGGAGTCATAATCTTGGTAAAATAAAAATTCAAACAATATATAATCAAGTATTATATAAATCATTGGTAGAATAAAATATTCCTCAGTATAGTATAAGAGCCACTTTTTAAAATTCAGTGCTCCTCTTTTAAAAATATATATATATATTTTATTGATTTTTTTACAGAGAGGAAGGGAGAGGAATAGAGAGTTAGAAACATTGATGAGAGAGCAACATCAATCAACTGCCTCCTGCACACCTCCTATTGGGGATGTGCCCACAACCAAGGTACATGCTCTTCACCGGAATCGAACCTGGGACCCTTTAGTCTGCAGGCCGACGCTCTATCCACTGAGCCAAACCAGTTAGGGCAGTGCTCTCCTCTTTTTAAAATATTTTTTAAAAATATATTTTATTGGCCGAAACCGGTTTGGCTCAGTGGATAGAGCGTCGGCCTGCGGACTGAAAGGTCCCAGGTTCGATTCCAGTCAAGGGCACGTACCTTGGTTGCGGGCACATCCCCAGTAGGGGGTGTGCAGGAGGCAGCTGATCGATGTTTCTCTTTCATCGATGTTTCTAGCTCTCTATTCCTCTCCTCTCTCTTCCTCTCTGTAAAAAATTAATAAAATATATTTAAAATATATATATATATATATATTTTATTGATATTTTACAGAGAGGAAGGGAGAGGGATAGAGAGTTAGAAACATCGATGAGAGAGAAACATCGATCAGCTGCCTCCTGCACACTCCCTACTGGGTATGTGCCCGCAACCAAGGTACGTGCCCTTGACCGGAATCGAACCTGGGACCCTTGAGTCCGCAGGCCGACGCTCTATCCACTGAGCCAAACCTGTTAGGGCTCCTCGTTTTAAAATTTAATTTTATTAAAATATGAGCTAATATAAAGTTTCTTTGTTACTTTAATTGAATTTCCCTGAGATAACTAAAATCACTCATCATCATAGTGGTAGTTAACTTTTTATGTGTATAGAACTAGAGATACTTTTGTTTGTACAGACTTGCAGACATTCTGAGGATTCTCTCTGTAATGAAAGAAAATATACAAAATCTGTTTCTTCCATTTAAAGTTAGAAATCCTTATAAATGCATTAATTTAGGAAGTCTTACTAATTATTAGCATGTAAAGGGCTGTCAAAATTTCTTAATATTTGAAGTCTTATAATATGTGCAATTTCCAATTTTTGAATGCATTGTTTTGAAGCTTTAAAGAGGGCAGCATGCATTTTCTTCATACACTTTCACATAGAAATACAGTGTTTTCAGTAATGAATTAATGCAATAATGTTTTAAATAGTGGTTAAGTGCTTGGATTAAATCATTAAAAAAAAATCTAACTCTACTATACAGCTTGATTACTGATAGTAAAAGTGTTTGGGGCTATGAAAGATTTTATTTTGTAATTTAAAATTAACTAATGCAGGTTGTCCTCCCAAAAATGTATATACACTTTAATAGCTAATAGCTTAGTTTTGAAAATGAAATATATTTTAATAAACACTGCCTTTATAATTATTCACAGTGTGTGTATACATTTTGGGGGGATACCCTATACTTGAAAGAATGTAATGTAGTTAAAAATACATATATTATTTAGGACATAAATAGAAAGATGTTCTACATATGTTAAAATATGTTGGATTTCCTGCTAACTTTTCTTGCTAAGAATATCTTGGGCCCCAAAACTTTAAATAATATACCCTTAGTTTTCAGCTGCTGGATACCTATTCCCGTGGAATACATGGAATTACCTCTCTTATCTGTTCTTGTGTTTCGTTTGCCACCTCACTTTAATACTGTGGAGCTTTGCCTTTTCAGATTCCTTAACTATTTAGCTGATAATTTATAAGTATCTACCACGATATTTTATATATAGTACATGTTTGATGTTTATGGACTCAGTATATTAAGGTTAAAATTTGCTTCTACATAACTTGTTCAATCTCATTTATTTAACTTACCAATTAAATTTTATGGTAGTAGGAGGTGAACATTTTAACATTTTCTGTATGCCTAGCAAAGCACAGCTTAAGGAGTATGATTTTACATATTAGGCTACTATTATGTATATGGAGATAAGAGCTGGAATCCAGTACCTGACTGTACAATCTTTACTAAATATGCATAAATGTTCCTATATAATCCTCATTTACTGTATTTCTTTTCAATTTTATTGAGAATCAAAATTGTTTAGGTTCTCTTTTAGAGTAAGATTTCTTAATTATTTTTCATGGTTACATGTAGCACTAGATTATTCAAAAGATAATGAATTTATAAAAGGGAGGAGGATAGATAAGTAGATAGTATGAATGATTAGAGAACCTATTAAAGCAGCAGAACTTATTCACTGATTGCTCTGCCACAGAAATTAAAGCCTGTGTAAATATTGGCTTAAAATGGGAAGTTTCAGCCCATCACCATTCGGTTATATTTGGGGGATCAAGTGCTTAATTTTAGATTTCTTTTCTATAAGTATAAAAATGTAACGTTTCAACCTGGATATAATATTTTGAATGGCAGTTTTTCTTCACCTCCTAATATAATTGTAGTTAAATAAATTTTACTTCTATAACCTGAAATATTTTTGTCTTTGCCATATAAGCATAATTCCAAGAAGCCCTATACTCTTACAAATAATCATTTTTCTTAAGCACTTAATGAAGGGAATACCAATTTACACCAAGCATTGAATAAGTTAAATACCCTCTTAATATTGATTCTTAGGAGTCCTCATAATTCATCAGCAGAATTATTTGTGTTTACTCAAAGTCTATAACTAAAGATGATAGACATGAATCAGAAACTACTTACATCATTTTAATATCTTTTTATTATAACAAACTAAATGTCAGTGTCAGACTACATGTCAGGTGCTGGTCACTTACTTTAATAACTTAGAGGTTTGATTTCCTCTTACATATGTATCAAGGACATGAATGGTCAGAAATCATAAAAATTAAACACATGGGTCATCTATTGGGACACTCTGAGCCAGACCATTTCCTTCAGCAACTAAACATAATTTTTTCTTAAACATGACACATGTGTAAGAATTGTGTTTGAGTCTAAATTATACAAACTATAAAAAGATACAACAAGAAATTTTAGAATAATTCTCATTTTAAGTGGTGATTTAAATTAAAATTTAGTGATTCAAAGATCTTATCATTAATAATTAACCCAGTACATAACTGTTACAGAAGTGTCCTAGCTATGGCTTTGTCAAGTAAAAAAGCATTAATAATGGGAAAGTTGAAGTATATGTCCTTCACTATAATTTTTTGGTAATGTATGCAGAATCAGTGAATATTGCTAGATGACTTCAAATTATTTTATTAGGCTAAGGAGGGAGTAGAATTATTTCCAAAAAATTATTTTTGCTTTTTAAAACTACCATAAAACCTGAAACTAATATAATATGTCAACTATAATTGAAAAATAAAAAATGGTTTAATAAATAAATAAAACTAATTAGAAAATTATTAAAAACAAACTGTTTACTCACTATATGTTTTAATAGTCAAGGTCCACCTTTAAAGATTAAGTAAGTATTCATTCTTTACTAGTATAGTATATCATAGTTCTTTGATTTGATGGCAGGAACAAAGTAAAATACTTACCAAACATTATTGTCAAGAGGGCAATTGGCATCACAAATAATCCAACCAGCAAATCAGCCACTGCTAGGGACATTAGAAAATAATTGGTAGCATACTGCAGCTTTTTCTCCAGTGAAACAGCCAGAATAACAAGGATGTTTCCACCAATTGTAGGTATTATCACCATGATTATCAGAAGAGCTGCCCAGCGTGGCTTGTTTCCCTGTTGCTCACCAATCTGTTTCATTTCCTCTGGTATCGATTCTGTCTGTAATCCAGACCAGTTAGAAGAGATTAAGTGATCAAATGAGCTCTGCAAAATGAGCTCAGGAATTGTGCTTTGTTCAGATGTTCTATAAGAGAAAGCCATTCGCTGTTTTTCTGTGATTTGATCGGATTCCAGACAATGGTCAGCATGGTCAGTAGATAAACTGGTCATCTGCTTTTTTAAGGCATTCTTCCCATGCCAAATACTTGAAGCCAAGGTTGATTCCTTCCTTTCAGAACAATTTCAAGTTCTCTAAAATAGAGCACACATGCATCTGTCCATGTCTGTAGGTAAAGCCCAAGTTTAGTATTCTGCAGAGGCTCAGATTTCAGAAGGTTTAAGTGAAAGAAAACGATAGCTGTAAAAAAATACTGTATTAGTTTCTCTTTTTTTTTCTTCTGTTGTGGTAGAGTTGTGTTAGAATTGGAATGTCTGGAAGTTTTCCCTAGGTATAAAATATGTGGATTGCATTATTTTATTTACTTTCAAAAAACAGAATAACACTTGAACTTATAGCCTTACCCTTCAAATAGGTCTCTTGTGCATTTGTGACAGTGCAGCCAGTTTCCACAAACATGTTCCTGATACTTCAATGGTTAAAATAAAAAACGAGTTAACTTTACCTTAAAATATGTACAGAAGAATAGAAACATCAAAGTACTAAATAGTTCTGAATTGAACTTTTTGGTATACACTAGCCACACACCTAGAAACACTCTCAGCCCACCTAAAGTGTAAATTTTTTACCAGCTAGAAATTTTTATTTGAATTTTTTATTTTTCGGACAAGGCTTATCTTAATACTGATATAAATGCTGTTTCCATAAAGCATTTTAGGACTTCTTTAGTTTGAGAGAAGGGGGAAAAAATACAGGTATTACTAGGATCCAAATAATTGTTTTAGTAATTTCATCTTGTAAAGAAAGCATGTTTCTGCAACAGATATTTTTTTCCAAATTTATCACTTTCTGCCAAATTTGAACCAGTTTTTTTATGTTTTAAATAGTAATTTTTTTTTTCTTAACTTTCTCAGTTTCCTTGGAAAGGAGGGGAAGCTAAGAGGAAGATTAAAACATTTATTCATAAAATCTACAGATCCCATATTAAAAATTTTCCATTTAACATGGGTAAATTTTTCATTTTGGTTTTTAAACTACTAAATAGAAATGAAAGATTACAGTAGCACAATTTTTGAAGAAAAATATATTAACTATTATTATTTATTAAAAACTTACCTCTTATTTGCTCGTTTCCATTATCTGCTCAGTAGACCTGCTTGCTGTTGTGACTGAAGTCCTCCTCCCGTTGACTTATTCTGAGCCTCCAGCACTGGCACTTGAAAATAATGAAACTAATGTGTTGTATAGCTGTAAGCATGCCAAGGAGGTTATTTCCTCTTTGATATATTCGTTTTTAGAGAGTAGCAGCATTCGTTATAATTCATAAAATCACCAATGAAATATGTTGAACCAGTTCATGACCCTTATTCAAGTTATATTCTTAAGAGCTCTCTTTAATATTTGGGGAATTATAATAAACCCTGTCGTTTTAGCTTAAGATAGATTTGTTGTGGATTAACCCTGGGCTGTTTTTCCCATTTGAGAAAAAATAAGACACAATCTAGAGATTGTAGAGCTTTCATTCTGTGAAGAGAAGAGTCTGCCCTGTGAGCCTTATAGCAATTTCTAGAGTTCTAATTTCTAGCTGTGAAACAAGATTCTTACCCAGCTTTTTATGCCTTTGCTGTGGAACATAATTTGCTCTGGTTGCAGCCTTATATAGAAAAGCACAGGAAGGCCTGGATTCTACATGTATCATAGGTTTTAGCAGAAACTTTTTCATTGCTTATTGTTAAACAGATGGCCTCTGAATTTGAGAGTTGGTTCATTGGCAGTTGTTTTGTTTTGTTTTTTCACAGATATCTTGGGGAAAGTATATGATATGTAATGGAAATATATTTCTGCTTTATTTCAGAAAATGGATATAAAAATCTTAGCAGCTATGTTATCTAAGTTTTCTCAACCATAACACTAGCTTAGTACTAGAACTTCAGCATTCTCAGTTTCCTTTTTAAAAGATCATCATAGATCACTTGTATTTTAAAATTATTTAATTACTTCGATTACTGATAGTACTTATAGTATACCCTTTTACTGTTTCAAATTATATTTCTTAGCTTGTGTGGTAGTTACTGGAAAATCCTTGGTTCATTTCAGTTCTACTGAGCACTTTAGATTTTATTCAATATTTGCTGCTTTTTTAAAACTCAAAATTCAGTATTTTAGAAAAAATATTTGCTAAGAATTTGAGGTAAAAACAAATAAAATAATACTCAAGAACAATCAGATGGATTTAGTGTGCCAGAATTTATTTTTAGGAATATGGAAATATTTATTAAATAGTGTTTTATTATGAAATTACATTTTAGCCTCTGTGCTTACACAGGTAGATAGAGGTTGGCAAAACAAATGACATCATATTGAAAATAGCAGCACCATTGTATTCAGTGAAAAGACATGTATGAAGTAAACATTAATTTGTGTTTATAGGTAAAATTTTTTTTAAAAATATATTTTATTGATTTTTTACAGAGAGGAAGGGAGAGGGATAGAGAGTTAGAAACATCGATGAGAGAGAAACATCGATCAGCTGCCTTCTGCACACCCCCTACTGGGGATGTGCCCGCAACCAAGGTACATGCCCTTGACCGGCATCGAACCTGGGACCTTTCAGTCCGCGCGCAGGCCGACGCTCTATCCACTGAGCCAAACCGGTTAGGGCTATAGATAAAATTTTTATAAGTATTCTGTATATTATAAAATACCATTATTATTATTATTATACTTTGTGAATACTAACACCTCCCACACACATTCACTCACTTTTTTAAAGGAATCTTAACTGAAAGTACTTAAAATTGGTAAATTATTCTTAAATTTTTTAATTAGTTTAATGGCTAAGGAGCATAACTAGTTATAACAACCACTTATTTGGCAACCTCAAATTATTAGAAGCATAGTTGAGAATCAAAGAAAGCAAAATAATAAAGAAATAAATAAAAGGATAGATAAATATCTCAGTTGGCAAATAACTAAATTGTGCTCTAAAACGTCATTCCTATTAGATAGAAGGTAGTTTGTAAGTTCCTACTCCAGATCTTTTTGCTGTATGCACACACTCACAAAAACTATCTCTTTTCCTCTTTAATGAAAATAACATTTGCACATGGTGGTAAATCTAAATATTACAAAAGAATGTTCAGTGATAAATTCACTCTTGAGACAGTTTTAATACACATGTTTCCCTGCCAAGTGCAGAGGAGAATAACAAATTAAAAATTGGACAAGCACTTTAATAACGGCAAACAGGGTCAACTGAAAAAACAGGAATTAAAAAGTATAATGGTGTAGATCTACTCAGAATAGAGACTTATAGCTCTCATATTACTCAGCCTTCTAGAACTATATGTGATATAATAATTGATGTCATAGTGGTGATTCCCACACTTGAAAGGAAAGGTTAAATCATCTTTATTCAGCTTTTTTTTATAGCAGGAATATGAGACATGCATTTTATTTATTTTTAATATATTTTTATTTGTTTCAGAGAGAGGAAGGAAGAGGGAGAGAGAGAAACATCAATGATAAGAGAGAATCATCGATTTGGCTGCCTCATGTACGCCCCCTACTGGGGATCAAGCCCAAAACCCCAGGCATGTGCTCTGACCAGGAATCAAACTGGTGACCTCCTGGTTCATGGGTCGATGCTCAACTGCTGAGCACACAGGCCGGGCTGTGACATGCATTTTTAAAAATATTTCCTTTCAAAGTGATATAAAGTACCATTCTTAAAGGCCGAATAACATTTCAAATATGTGGAAACTTCATTTGTGTAGAATTTCTCATTTTCCTAGAACTCCAGATAAAATCTAATTAAAGTAGCTTAAAGGTGAGATTAGACTCTTAATTTAACAATAACTAAAAAATTTAATTGGTGCATTTTTTCTAAAATAACTGAATTTTATCCCTGATGCCTTTTTAATTTATTGAACAAATTCTATCTTTGACTTAAAAAGACAGTCTAATATCTTTTATAGGCCTAGGAGGACAACTGAAATCTCAGCCAAGGATATTTTTTACCTCTCAAAACACCAACCATTAAGGAATTTTTAACAATGTGCACATTTTGTCCTTTACATATTCATTCATTTGTGAAGTATTCGTTGAGTTCCATTTGCTTGTGGAGATGAACAAGGTAAACATTTTCTACCCTTATGTAATTGACAAGCTTATGGTGATACAAACAAATCTATAATAATAAAAGCATAATATGCTAATTAGACGGGACAACCTTCCGGACAAAGCCGGGGCTGCGAGGGAAGCCCGGGTCCAGGATGCCTGCCGGCAGTCGGAGGGAAGCCCAGGTCCCGGGTTGGAGGGAAGCCCAGGTCCCGGCAGCTGAAGGGAAGCCTGGGTCCCGGGTGCCTGCCAGCGGGCAGAGGGAAGCCTGGGTCCCAGGTGCCAGAGGGAAGCCAGTGCCGGCAGCCGAGGGAAGGAAGACCTACTCTTGCATGAATTACATGCATCGGGCCTCTAGTCTATATAATAAAAGCCTAAGTGACCGTTACGGCGCAACAACCAGAACGACTGGTCGCTGTGGTGCACACTGACAACCAGGGGGCAGACACTCAATGCAGGAGCTGCCCCCTGGTGGTCAGTGCGATCCCACAGGGGGAGCACCGCTCAGCCAGAAGCCGGGCTCACGGCTGGTAAGTGCAACAGTGGTGGCAGGAGCCTCTCCCGCCTCCACAGCAACGCTAAGGAACAATGAGCAGGCAAGTGGTAAGGAGCAAGGGGTCCTGTACTGCAAGGGGGTGCAGGCCGGGCTGAGGGCACCCCCACACACACACACCAGTGCACGCGTTTCGTGCACTGGGCCTCTAGTATATTGGTAATTATAATACAGACATTGTAGAGCTAAGATTAGCTCATTCAACAAGGCCTCCTGCTTCCTTGCATTCGCCTGTGTTCCTAGAAGTCACATGGCCCATGGCCATATAGACCCCACATGCAATGGACTGATGGACTGCAGCTGGGAACACAAGTGAAGCTAGCCCAGGGGTGGGCAAACTTTTTGACTCGAGGGCCACAATGGGTTCTTAAACTGGACCGGAGGGCCGGAACAAAAGCATGGATGGAGTATTTGTGTGAACTAATATAAATTCAAAGTAAAGGAGCCGAGGGGAGAGCAAGAGAACCCTCCGCTCTTTCGGCTCCGCGGGCCGGATAGAACAGCCAAACGGGCCGGATCCGGCCCGCGGGCCGTAGTTTGCCCACGGCTGAGCTAGCCTGATGCTTGATTGGATTGCGCAAAAATGGAACAGAAACTTTGAACAAATGGCATTAATCCTAGCTCTGCTAAAGACACAGCAACACTTCTTCCATGGCGGGCAGAGGGAGAGGAGACCTTGGAACCTCGCGTTTGATTCCACTCAAATAAATGCCACTCATTCTCCTGTGTTAGTCTCAGCCAAATTCCTTTCCTCATGACATCACAAGAAGCCCATTTCCACTAGTAATCAGTGGGGACACAGAGGGTTTCCCAAGGATAATATTATCTAAGAGATAACTTTATATAGAAAAGCTAAGATTTAAGGAGTGTCAGAATTATTTAAAATGACTGAAAGAACGTCTAATAAAATTAAAGACTTGGTGTATTTTTTTTAAATTATTTTATAGGTATCTCTCCATCTTTTGACTTTTCTTGCCCCTTTCTCTTTTCTTCTGCACTCCTTGCAGTTTGTTGAAGAAACCAAGTTATCATTACTATTGTTTCCCACAGTATGGGTTTTGCTGATTGCAACCCTATGTATAATATGTGTATGTTGGTCTTCTATATTTTCTTTAAATTGATTGTTGGTTCAATTTCTCTCCTCTCTCTCTTTGGAGGGGTAGGACTAACAATGTACAATAAGTTCTTTTTTTTTTAATTTTTTTTAAAATAAATCTTTATTCAGATTATTACAATTGTTTCTCCTTTTTCCCCCCATAGCTCCCCTCTACCCGGTTCCCACCCCACCTTCTGCCCTTACCTCCCCCCCACTGTCCTCATCCATAGGTGTATGATTTTTGTCCAGTCTCTTCCTGAACACCCCCCCATAACCCTTTCCCCCTGAGAATTATCAGTCCACTCCCTTTCTATGCCCCTGATTCTATTATATTCACCAGATTATTCTGTTCCTCAGGTTTTTAATTCACTTGATTTTTAGGTTCACTTGTTGATAGATATGTATTTGTTGTTCATAATTTTTCTCTTTACTTTTTCCTTCTTCCTCTTCTTTAAGAATACCTTTCAGCATTTCATATAATACTGGTTTGGTGGTGATGAACTCCTTTAGCTTTTTCTTATCTGTGAAGCTCTTTATCTGCCCTTCAATTCTGAATGATAGCTTTGCTGGGTAGAGTAATCTTGGTTGTAGGTTCTTGCTATTCATCACTTTGAATATTTCTTGCCACTCCCATCTGGCCTGCATAGTTTCTGTTGAGAAATCAGCTGACAATCGTATGGGTGCTCCCTTGTAGGTAATTAACTTTTTCTCTTGCTGCTTTTAAGATTCTCTCTTTGTCTTTTGCTCTTGGCATTTTAATTATGATGTGTCTTGGTGTGGTCCTCTTTGGATTCCTTTTGTTTGGGGTTCTGTGCACTTCCTGGACTTGTAAGTCTATTTCTTTCACCAGGTGGGGGAAGTTTTCAGTCATTATTTCTTCAAATAGGTTTTCAGTATTTTGCTCTCTCTCTTCTTCTGGCACCCCCATAATTCTGATGTTGGTACGCTTGAAGTTGTCCCAGAGGCTTCTTACACTATCTTCAACTTTTTGGATTCTTTTTTCTTTTTGCTTTTTCGGTTGAGTGTTTTTTGCTTCTTTGTATTTCAATTCTTTGACTTGATTCTTGTGTTCCTCTAGTCTGTTGTTGGGTCTCTGTATAATATTTTTTATTTCAGTCAGTGTATGTTTAATTTCTAGTTGGTCCTTTTTCATATCTTCGAGGGTCTCATTATATTTATCGGCCTTTTCTAGGATATTCTTGAAAAGCCTTATAACCGTGGTTTTGAATTCTATATCCAGTCATTTGTTTTCCTCCATTTCTTTCGTTTGTGATCTGTTTCTTTGACGCCACATTTTCATTGCTTCCCTGAGTTGGTAGGGTAGATTTGTGTGCTAGGTTTCCTATATGGCCCAGTGGGTCGGCCTCCCCAGTTAACCTGAGGTGGATACTCTTGGTGCACCCCTTTGTGGACTGTGTGTACAGCCTTGTTGTAGTTAAGTCTTGATTGTTGTTGGTATCACTGGGAGGAATTGACCTCCAGGCCAGTTGGCTGTAAGGATCAGCTGTGTCTACGCTGGGAGAAGTTCGGTGCTGGAGACAGCCTTATAGGATTAGACTTGCCAAATTGCAATAGCCTCTGTGCTCAGCTTGGATGGGGTGGAGTCTCAGGGCGGAGCAGACAGTCTTGGCTTCCAGTCAGCCTTGCCCTTGCGCACGCACGCGCCTCGAGACCTCTGCCTTCCCCGGCTCCCGAGTCTCCGCCCGAGAGTCCAGATTCCCCCCACAAGAGTGTGTGTCCCCAGGGGCACGCCTGGAACTGGGGTTCAGTGCAGTCAGAACTGGGGCTCAGTGCAGTCAGGTACTTCTGACTCCCTTCCACTAGGGAAAGCCTGTGGCAACCTCCGCAGCCTTTGTGCGCACTGGCACGCGTGCGCCTCCAGATCTCTGCCTTCCCCGGCTCCCGAGTCTCCGCCCGAGAGTCCAGATTCCCCCCACAAGAACGTGTGTCCCCAGGGGCACGCCTGGAACTGGGGTTCAGTGCAGTCAGAACTGGGGCTCAGTGCAGTCAGGAACTTCTGACTCCCTTCCACTAGGGAAAGCCTGTGGCAACCTCCGCAGCCTTTGTGCACACTGGCGCGCGCGCCACCCAGACTCCTGCCCGCCGGGGCTCCCCTAGGTCTCCCCCGGGTCTCCGAGTCTCCCGGTGCCTTTCTCTCTACCTGACAGTCCAGACTCCCCCTGTATGAGCCTGGGTCCACGGGGTTTCGCCCGGGACTGGGGTTCAGTGCAGTCAGAACTGGGGTTCAGTGCGGTCGGGGGCTTCCTTCCCCCTTCCGCCAGAGAAAGTCAGCCAGGCTCTCAGCCACCCTTCCTCCCTGCGCGCACAAAGGCCCTTTGCCGTACCTCCAATTCTCTGTGTGCTTTCCTCTTTCCTTCTAGTTGTAGAATTTCCACTCAGCCAGCTTTCCTGTGGTTCTGGATGGTGTCCGTTCTGTCTTTTAGTTGTAGTTTTGAAATTGTTGTGCGAGGCAGCAGTTTAGGTGCTTACCTATGCCGCCATCTTGGTTTCTCCCTGTACAATAAGTTCTAATTGTTTCTCGTTTTATGAAATTTGTAGTCATTGATAATTATGTTGAGGTCTATTAATTCATTCCAAGTTGCAAAATGATGATATGATTTTATCTTCTATTCATTTATTAACCGTTACTTTTTTAAAGTTTCATATACACATGCCAGTAAATGTTTGCATGCTGATCATTGCTTAGACAGGGGTGGGCAAACTTTTTGAGTCGAGGGCCACAATGGGTTCTTAAACTGGACCAGAGGGCCGGAACAAAAGCATGGATGGAGTGTTTGTGTGAACTAATATAAATTCAAAGTAAAGGAGCGGAGGGGAGAGCAAGAGAACCAGATAGAACAGCCGGATCCGGCCAGCAGGCCGTAGTTTGCCCAAGGCTGGCTTAGAAAGATTCTATTGTCCTTTTAAAGCTACCTGCTGAAAAAATGGAAGTAAACAAAGAATATTATGATTTGTACTTTTGAGAAGATTAAATGTCTAACCTAATTTATTAAAGAATGTGTCCTTCCTTAACACTTTCCTGAAGAATGTTTCAGAGTTGGAACTGTTATTCAACCAAGAAACCTACAAGAATTTTTTTATGTGCTTTTGAGTTTATAGCCCTCACAACCTATTTTGGTCTTTATGTTAATCAACTAGGTAAAGCTCCCAGTGTTTGTGTTCCCAGGCAACATTTTTTTTCTAAATCTCATGAAGTTGTCAATGCTCTATTCTAAGTATAATTTTTAACAAGTGAGGATCATAAAATAAATGAAGTTTTAAGATACATTTATGATAATCTCTTTGCTGTGAATCTGTTTCCCCTGTAATATTCTACCCTTTCTTAGAAGCAAATGGCTAAATGTTCTGTATGCCAAAATAAGAGTCCAAATTATAGCTTACTAGTAGCCCAATTCTGGTTCTGACCCAAAGACAAGTTCCAGTTATGCATCTAGATTTCAGTTGTTATAGTATAGTATTATACTATACCACACCACCAACTCTCCCCAGCATGCATTAAGTAGAGCAGATATCATTTTATAGATAAAGCAGTTAAAGTTCAGAGAGGTGTAGTGATTGCCACTCTGTTAATAAATGTCTGCACTAGCATTCATATCTGGGTCTTTCTAATTCCAAGCCCATGTTCTCTCTGCCACAGCTAAAGGCAAGGAAGAAAAGAGGCAGAAGGATAATTTAAGAAATCACTGTATTATTTCCAGTGAGAGATAATCAGGGCCTGAAACCGGCAATGGAAACAGAAACAAGATTTAAGGGTTTCACTTGACTTGGTAGCAGATTAGATTTGGGGAGTGAGGGAATAAAATGATTGAAGGTGTGAGTTTCCCGTGTATGTAGATGAATGATCATGGTGGGAGAAGCAATTTAAGGGAGGCGTGCTCCTTATTTTTTTGTATGTCGACTGAGGTGTTTGTAATGTATTTAGTTAATGATATTCAGTAGGTACTTAGAAATTTAGGGTGCTGCTCAGAATATTTGGAGTCTGTTGTTGATAATGATTTTAGAGAGGGAGAGAGGGAGAGGGAGAGGGAGAGGGAGAGGGAGAGGGAGAGGGAGAGGGAGAGGGAGAGAGGGAAAGAAACATAAATGAGAGAGAACTATCTATCTGCTGCCTCCTGCCCTGACCGGGAATCAAATTGGTACCTCTCAGTGCATGGGATGATGCTCAACCAACTGAGCCACACCAACCAGGACAGGGGTGGTGAAGAAGATAGTCTTAATTCCTGTGCCATTGTGTTAATCATGTGGCACTTGCCTAGGGAAAATTACAAATTCATAATTTTACCAAGGGACTACCCAGAGGTTTATGGCTGCACCAAATTCCATTGTGATGGACCTAGGTTCTTAGAACGGTGTTTCTGCCTATATATGTATATTGCTGTACTTTTTGCTTCTCTGGTGAAGATAAATTGGAAAAAGGCACCATATTCTTTTTTTTTTTTTCTTTTTAAGAGTTAGGAAGGGAGAGGGATAAAGAGATAGAAACATCTATGAGAGAGAACATCATTGATCAGCTGCTTCCTGCATAGCCCCTACTGGGGCTCGAGCCCGCAACCTGTGCAAGTGTCCTGACTGGGAATCGAACCGGTGACCTTTTGGGTCAGTGCTCAACTGTTGAGCCACACCAGCTGAGCAAAGACACCATATTCTTGACAGCATCTTGATTTATTAATATGATTTAACATTGAGGTTGCAGAAAATATTCAATAAAAAAACCGTACTTAATAGCCAGTATGTTGAAAGAATGGGATTCGTATGTGCAGTTTATGGTCGAATGATGTGGCAATGACTTGTGCATATGCCCTTGCATAATTCCTAGTCTGTGGAAGGTTTGTACAAATAGTAACACTGGCAAGATGACTGTTAGCTACAAGCCAAGAAATTTTATTGAAATTACAAATCAGAACTTAGTTACCTGTTCCAGTGTGTATTGTACTTTTTTAAAGCCGCTTTCCCTAGACCTATACTTGCTCTCCCTACTGGGAACTTCAAAGCATATAAAATTCAAAGACACTCAGCCTTTATCAAGTAACACTGACAGGGACTTGTTAACTCTTACCTTCTTTTATTATCTAGCTGAATTATAAAATTAAGGGGGACGAGAAACAGTGAAGGGCTTGATTATTTTTCCCAATGGTTAACCATTAGGCTTTGAAGCTAGTAGAAAATACTTGTTGGTTAAGTCTCTAAATATAAATTTAATTTGTCTTTTACTAAGTAATAAAATAAAAATTATTTTATTTTTAGTACCTAGCACTATGCTAATAATTTATGGAAATATAGAAGACACTCTCAGCTCTTGGCCCTTGAGACATGTGCAATCTTGTTTGAGAATTTGGATATCAAACCATGGACAGAGCTTTAAGTTCTTAGCCTAACAGGAGTTAAATAAAAGTTAAATGCTGGTGCTGTCAACTACAAGTTGCAGAATAACTCTCCAACAGTCTTTTTGGTCTAATATCACTTTAAATTTCATTTTTATTTCATAGGAACATTTCTCATTGAAGCCATAGAATTTTTGTAAAGTGGAGCAGACCTTATGGAACTTCTAGTCCCATTCCTTTTTGTAAGGGAAAAGGGACCCCAAAGTATTTGGTTAATTGAACCTTATCTAAATTATTCCAGCTATTTATAGGCAAAACAGGAACTTAAACATAGGTTTTTTACTCCATGGCTTCCTCTTTTATAACTTACTATTTATCTCAATGTGCATATGCTATTACCATATTTTCAGTTATTTGCCCATTTGTTTTTTATATTATTCCTGCAGAATAGGAAAAAAATTATCTCTAATTACAGAAAAGGAAATGTAACTGACTTGCCTAATGTCATGTTCTAAAAAATTAACAAAGCTAGGACTAGAACCCAGATCTTGTTAGTATATTCCATATTGTTGCCATTAGTATTATTTCCATGTTATTCATACTAGGAAACTAGTCAAACTGAGAACATTTTTAAGAAATGTTGATGGACTCTGTTATAGGGGGAAATAATCCAACCTTCCCTTATAGCAAAATTCCACTTTTATAGACAGTTTTCATAACTTTGGCTCTGCTCCATTTGAAATTTGAATTTACTAATAACTGGAGTTTGAGACTACAGAACAATTCTAGCATTGAATTATAGATTTGAATTGGTCTATAGGTGATAATTGCTTTCATTCACAATGGGATAGTCTTTGTTAAAAATGTTATTGAAATGTAAATATGGATAGTATTTTTTTAAACAGACTTTATTGAAGTGTGATATACTTCTGAAAACGTGTTCATAATCACTACCCTACAACTTGATGAATTTTCACAGCTGAACACACCTCTATAACTAGTACCTAGTTCAAGATCATTACCAGCCTGCCATAAACTCACCTTACACTCTCTTCTTCTGGTTACTACCCCTGTCCTGCTACCCCTCAAGGGTACCACTATAACAAGATAATCTTTTAGAGGTCAGATACTTCATTAGTCAAGGTTGTCCTGTTTCTTTGTTGCAAACATAGGAAGATGACAAAAGAACAATTTTTCTACATCTTCTTATCAACACAAAAGTAATTGCTAAAGACAGAAGAAAAATCAGAATTTCCTCATTACCAAAGCTTATTTATTAGTTTAATATTCAACCAGAGTAATGTTGGGGGATTTAAATCTTTCATACAGTTTTGGAACCATCCTAGAATCTCTATAAATGATGTCTTCTGAAACAAGACACAGAGAGTAAGCAGGAAATATAAGAAGTATGCGCCCCCCAGACCCCCATGCTTACTCCCGATTATGGAGGAGGCAACAGGGAATGACTGTAATTCTGTAAGGCAGAATTGTGGTTGAGGAATCACTGATACATTCCTCTTTCTTTGCACATATTCTCTGAATATTGAAGATAAATTTCTAATATCAATAATTCGAATTCTGTAGATTTTTAATTCTTCAATTCCTATGTTAAATATAGCTATTGTTTCTCATAACTTTAAAAAAAATGGTTAAAATTCTCCCATCTTGACTTAAAGTATGTTATATATAACACGGTCTTTACTTTCTCTGTTTCTTATCAGGACCCCTGAACAGTGCCCCAGCGTTGTTTCGTTGTTGTCAGAGAGTTATAATCCCCACGTGCGTTATGGAGCTGCCATGGCCCTGGGCATCTGCTGTGCTGGTACAGGAAACAAGGTAAAGCCCAGCACCAATGGGATCAGTTCTTTCCTGGCGCCAGACTGTTTTCCTTCACAGAAAGGTTTATGTAACAGCTGTAAAAAATACGAGTGTGGTGTGATCTGTAAGACTTGCCGGCTTCCCAGAACTTCCTTACTTTACTGTTCTGAATGGCTCAAAGCCATTTAAGAACAAACTACTACATTATATGGGTGGCTGTAATGGAAAAAATGCTGTTGACTTTGGTTATTTTACATGTTTAATTTGCAGAATTAGTATTGTGGAAACCAAGGTTCTCATATGAGGCCACCAAAATCAATTCAGCTTTATTCCTTTGGCTTGTTTTGTTGTTGTTGTTGTTGTTTTAATTTTTATTAAATTTATTGGGGTTGATTTGGTTTTAAACAAATTATTTTATTGCTATTGCCTATTTTCTCCTCATGAACTTAACCTGATATTTGTTAAGCCCTCCAAAGTGACCAGAGTTGGGTTAGGCAAGTTGATGATTTGAAAACACAATTCATGAGATTCGTAAAGAAATGCATTGTTATTGCTTAAATAACAAGTGTTGTGTTTTGTTCTTTTTTTCATAGCAATAACACAATATCAAATTTTATCTTTTATAACACACATGCCCATAGCTTGGTGAACTTTTCTTTTAATAGGGTTGGCAGTGTTTGTGTGTATGTGTGTGTGTGTGTGTGAGAGAGAGAGAGAGAGAGAGAGAGAGTGAGAGAGAGAGAAAGAGAGAGAGAGAGAGAGAGAGATTATGCTACCAGAGTCTTTACGTCAGAGGGAAGAAGTCACTTTTTACCATCTATTGTTCAAACTAAAATAAAACAAAGTATAGCTATTCGTTTATTGATTGACTTCAGTAATTTTTAATTTGCTTTATTTTTTCTCTAAGAAGGGTATTATTATTAGATACTAATAACTTCTAACCCCATAAAGCATAATTGAAGCTAGGGATTAAAATAGACATTTTTACTACATGTAGCAGGAATTGTGTAAAAATTTATGGCGACATCTTCCAATATTCTCAATCCTGTCTCCTTACCCTGCTTTATTTTTCTTCATAGCACTTATCACCACCTAACATATTTTTACACCTATTTTATTGATTGTCTGACTCATCTCCACTGAAATGTCAAGTCCCTGGGAACAGTGTGTTCACTGCTAGAATCTAAAGTCAGACCTGGCACATAGTAGACTTTCAGTAAATATTTGTCACATGAATGATAGAGAGAAGATCATTTAAGGATTTGATGGTGAACAAGTTGGACATGGTCTCTGCCCTCACAGAGTTTAATTTTTTTTTTAATGTTTTCATTTCTTTTGGGTGAGAAATTCTTATGTGAAAACTAGAGGCCCGGTGCACAAATACGTGCATGGGTGGGGTCCGGCCGGCCCGCTCTCATGGGGGGGGCGATGGGGGGGTGGTGGAGGGGCAGCTGTGGGGAGGGGTCACGGGAGGTTGGCCAGCCACAGTGTGCATCATAGCAACCAGTTGTTCTGGTCATTCTGGTCGCTTGGCTTTTATATATATAGATGAATCTTCACTTTTATTAGAAATTAGGTATATAAAGTAGGTATATAAAGTGCAGTTTATGGAAATTGGCCTTCATATAAGTTGAATGTTTTACTAAGTATTTCCCCCCTCAGGTCTTTAATAGACATTTATGTCAGGCCTCATAAGTTAAATGTAAATTAGACTTTTGTTTTCTTTCCAGATTATTCTAAACTTAATATCTAGGAGCAAATCTTCTTTGAGACACAGAATCTGATATGTTAATTCAATGAAAAAATATTTATTACTAATATTATACAAGTCTCCTTTATTTCTAGTTTGTATGATCTTCATATCAATACCTATCTTAAATTTGGTGCTTTGGTTATTATTGTTTCTTAAAAACCTGAAACATCTGTTTATGCTAAAATATATCTTTGATGTTATATCACATACCTCAAAAGCCAAGTTAGTGTCTTTTAACTTGTAAGTTGGAAATTTGGTTATATATTTTTTTTTAATATATATTTTATTGATTTTTTACGGAGAGGCAGGGAGAGGGATAGAGAGTTAGAAACATCGATGAGAGAGAAATGTTTTCCTTCACAGAAAGGTTTATGCCTCCTGCACACTCCCCACTGGGTATTTGCCCGCAACCAAGGTACATGCCCTTGACCGGAATCGAACCTGGGACCCCTGAGTCCGCAGGCCGACGCTCTATCCACTGAGCCAAACCGGTTAGGGCATGAAATTTGGTTATATTTTTATCATGACTACTTCATAAACTATATTGACAACATATTAGTTTGAAAAACTCCTCTGCACAATGTCATTACAGTTTTTAATGAAGTGGGAGAAAGAAAACACATCTGGTATGTGTAATATTGTTAATAGCTCTCCTTTTTTAATATATATATATTTTTTTAATTGATTTCAGAGAGAGGAAGTTAGAGGGAAATAGAAACATCAATGATGAGAGAGAATAATTGATGGTCTTCCTCCTGCACGCCCCTTATTGGAGATCAAACTGTGACCTTCTGGTGCATGGGTTGATGCTAACTCCCATTTTTAAAAACAAATAAATACAGTTGTGCATCACATAATGATATTTGAGTCCATAAAATTAAAATGGAGCTGAAAAACTATCACCTAGTGATGTCGTAACCGCCATCAGTAAGTGTGCCGTGCATTACTCTTGTGTTCGTGGTGACACTGGTGTAAACAAAGCTACTGCACTGCCAGTCATATAAAAGTACAGCACATACAATTAGAGTAGTAGACTATACCATCTAGATTTGTGTAAGTGCTCTTTATGATGTTTGCACAATGACGAAATTACCTAACTGCACGTTTCTCAGAATGTATCCCCAACATTAAGTGGCATAGGGACTTTAAATCCACATCTAAAGAAATCGAAAGTCATTTTTCCAAAAAAGAATTCAATTTATTCTTTCTTTCCTTGACCTTGGAACAAAGAATATTTGAGAAATTGCATACGTATTAAGAAATAAGTTTGATAATCTTGTAAAACCCTTTCCTCTTCAGGGGTCCTCAAACTTTTTAAACAGGGGGCCAGTTCACTGTCCCTCAGACTGCTGGAGGGCCGGACTATAGTTTTAAAAAAAACTATGAACAAATTCCTGTGCGCTCTGCGGGCCAGGGACGAGTCGGCTGCTAAGCAGGACAGTCAGTGGCACCCGCCCGCGGGCCGTAGTTTGAGGATGCCTGCCTAGGTGTATACCTAAGAACCTTATAAGGGATGTTAAAAAGTGGCACTTAACAAAGGTTATTATTATTCTGCAGGATGTTAATAGAAGTTATATGAGGCAAAAGAGTTCTTGGTAACATTACTGTGGACAAATGCTGGGAAAAACTAAAGTTCCAGCGGTTTCTTTAACATCCCACATCACTTTATGTGCTTGGAGCTTTTGTACATTCCTAGAACCTTTGATATGATATATACATTTGAATCTGTAACAGGAGGTAATACATAGTATGCCTAAACTCCCAGACGTATTTAATCAAGAAATCCTTTTTTCATAGTATTGATCACATTCTGAAGGATATGATATTGAGGAAATTCTGATAGTTTGGAAAGTCCCATTCATTATATGTGGTCTTGTGAAGTGTAACCATGAAATCAATTCTAGTCCTATTTTATTTAAATTTTTTACCATTCACTAGCAAGTAAAATCTTTTTTGTTTTAGAAGTTTATCTTTGTTTTTTCTTTGTTTCAATTTAGTGGGGGTTTTTTTAGTTGATTGTGTTTTACTTTATCTTTATTGTTGAAAGTATTACAGATGTCCCCCCATTAACGTCCTCCACCTGTTCCCATCCTATCTTGTAAAATTATCTAAGACATTGCCATACCCTGGTATTTGAAGGAAGTTGGATACTTAATACAGGTTTTGGAGTCAGACTGACCTCAATTTGCTACTTATGTGACTTTGGGCAAATTACTTAACATTTCTAACTCTCAGTTTCTTTGTTTATAAACATTATTTGGTGTTGCTATTGTTATTTTGTTTTGTTTTATTTTTAGGTTTAAGGGGATTATCTAGGATAACATCCATAAAATACCTACCACTGTGCCTAGGAAATAATGGGTGCTTATCAAACATTAATCATTTTCTCTTACTTTCTTTTTGACCTCTTTTACCTCAAAACAGGAGCACTCGTGTTCTGCAAGCTTCCTTTTCACATACCATCAGTTATATTGAAACTTAAAGCATACTCAGTTCTGAACTGTGCATCCAGTTTGTCTTAAATTAACTTATTACAATGTCAGATGAAGATAATTAACTTTGAATGATGGTAACTAATTTGTAAACCCAGCTATATGAACGTTATTTAAGGGTGATTGTTTTTTAATGCTTTCAGGAAGCAATTAATTTGCTAGAACCAATGACAAATGACCCTGTGAACTATGTGAGGCAAGGAGCTCTCATAGCTTCGGCTCTCATCATGATCCAGCAGACTGAAATCACTTGTCCAAAGGTGAGCAAACAAAACGAGTCTCTAGAATACAGCTGGTTCAAGCTTTGTTTTTAGGTACTTACCTTCTTTTGAGGACATTTTTACCTCAAATGTGGTGAACACTTAACTCATAGAAAGCCAAGAGGTAGGAGAATGGCAAAACTTTAAATATATAATACTCTTCAAATGCATTTCTTACAGATTTATGGTCACTTTGTTAATTCAACTACATAACCATACTTGAAAAATAGAACTCATGGGTTTGTGAAATCATAAAAGTCAACTTTAATTTTTGTCTTCTACTGTCCTTTTGAAATGTATTCAGTGAGATAACTTGTTCTTCTGATACAGGATGTAAACTCAGGCAGTACATACAATTTCAGTTTAGAAATGAAATTGCCCTCTTGTGTGATCTCTCAGACAGGATTTCAGATAGCTTCAGGACAGCTATCTTTTCCCTCTTGACCCACATCTGTCCAAAAACACCCCTGCATATGTTGCTCTTCTTGTAAGTGGGAGTATAATAGGCTTTCAGTGCAGCTTTGCCTACTCTTCCCTTTGTCTCTCTCATCCTCTTTTTCTACTTCCCTCCAACCTTCCTTCTTCCCTACTATCCCCCGATAGTCCCTCAGTCAATAGCTAATGCCTCTCACTTTATGTGCCAGATGTCAGTGCACAGTGACTACTGGTCATATTAAGCTCTCCAGGTGGTCCCTCTGAAGCCCATTTTTATTGAGAAATAGAAATGCATAGATCTTATTTACATGTGCTAAAAATTACCATGTTTGATATATATTAAATAGATGTGGTAGCTAGTGCAATAATTTCAGATCTTTTCATTCTGAACTTAAAATCGGGGCAATTAACAGCCTCATATTAATTCTGCTCTCGTATGAGAAGCAGTAAAAAAATTGACAACAGAGAAAAAAAAAATTGGTATACTGTCCTTTGCCCCATCAAGCAGATGTTCAGCATCATTTTTTTTTTAACATATTTTTATTGATTTCAGAGAGGAAGGGTGAGGGAGAGATAGAAACAAAATTGGTGAGAGAGAAACATTGATTGGCTGCCTCCTGCATGCCCCCTACTGGGGATCGAGCCCACAGTACCAGCATGTGCTCTTGACCAGAATCAAACCCAGGACCCTTCAATCTGCAGGCCAATGCTCTGTCCACTGCGCTAAACCAGCATCATTCTTTTCAGCAAAATAGGTTGATGTGGGGGATGGGGATAGAAGAGAAAATTTTCCAGAACTCATTGATTATTCATTCTCATTTTATGGAACTTTATTTAATAGGTTTCACTTTCAAAGCAGTTACTATCATTTTTGTTTCCTTTTCAGTGCTTCTCTCTTTGTCAAAATTTTAAGACATCCAAAAATTGCATTATTGCAGATAGAGTCAGTCTTTCATCTGTTTTAATAATTGTCTTCTAGAGCATAAACATTTTTTCACACAGGCCACATTTCTTTCTGGTTTTTGTTTTAAATATAGCAGTTCTGAGTAGCTTTTGCATTTTTTATTTTTGCTTTTGACCTTCTGCTGATCTTTATCAGTTGGAGGTTATCCAATTGAATAATATAGCATTAAAAGAAGAAAGTTTAGGCCATGGAATATACCTCCCCTAATGGTAATATACAGATATTTATTCACTTTGACCTCACATGTCAGTTGCACATTAATTGTATTGTGAACAAGATGTTTACCATCTTCCCATCTCTACTGTAGGATGTTTTTTGTTTGTTTGTTTGTTTGTTTTGGTTAATCCTCACCCGAGGATATTTTTCCATTTATTTTATTTTATTTTTTTAGAGAAAGTGGAAGGGATGGGGGAGAGAGAGAAAGGTCAATGTGAAAGAGACACATCGATTGGTTGCCTACGGCATGTGGCTTGACCAGGGCCAGAGATTGAGCCTGCAACCGAGGTACATGCCCTTTACCGGAATTGAACCCGGGATCTTTCAGTCCAAGGGCTAAAGCTCTATCCACTGAGCCAAACCAGCTAGGGCATCTGCTGTAGGATTTCATAATCATAAGCTCTGTACCAATAATAGCAGAGTCCTTTGGGGTAGGGAAGAGTTGGGTAGGGGAGACTGTAGTTTGAGAAAACAAACTATTTATTCTAATAAATAAATAAAACTTTTTCATTTTTAGAAAAAGTACAAAAATTCAGCAGTTTAAATAATTAGTATTTTTTAATGTATTTTATTGATTTTTTACAGAGAGGAAGGGAGAGGGAGAGTTAGAAACATCGATGAGAGAGAAACATCAATCATCTGCCTCCTGCGCACCCCCTACTGGGGATGTGCCCGCAACCAAGGTACATGCCCTTGACTGGGATCGAACCTGGGACCCTTGAGTCTGCAGGCCGACGCTCTATCCACTGAGCCAAACTGGTTAGGGCAATAATTAGTATTTTTAAATCATTCTGTAAAATATTGTTGAGACAAGTCTTATTAGCTCATGTGAATACATGGGGCACACTTCCATCTTCAGGTTTTATCAGAATCTTGGGTATTAAGAATGTTGAAATACAGTAACAGCTAATTGTCCTTGTCATTAATATAAACTCAGTGGGGAAAGTCAAGTTTGTACCCCCACTGACTACAAAAACAAAACTGTATGACAGTATAAAAATCAAATGTTCTTTGCTCTGGCCAATGTGACTCAATGGTTAGAGCATCAGCCCTTGCACTGAAAGGTTTGATTCCTGATCCAAGGGCACATTCCTGGGTTGCAGGATCGAGCCCTGTGGGGGTGCATGTGGGAGGCAACCAATCTCTGAGTTTCTCTTACATCAATGTTTCTCTCTCCTCTGCCTCTCTTCCCCTGCCTCCCTCCCTTCCACTCTGAAAAGCAATGGAAAAAAATACCCTGGGGAAGAGGAGGGGGAATTAAAATTCTATCTCATTGTTTTCTGCTATTAAGCATGTGATAAAAAGCTTTGTAGACTATAGTTTCTATCATTTCTATCTGATAATTGCTAATAAGACAACATTGACAATTCTTTTGGAGTGATATATAACATTTTGCTGAAAAGAAAAAGCTGTTAACAAGCTTGAAGAGAAGTTTTAAAGGCTACAAAGTCCTAGTTACAAGGTTGTAAACCAGTTCATGCAATAAAGTGGAAACACCTTGAAATCCAAGATTAAGTGTTAATTTCATCAAAACTATAGCCCCTCCTCAAAAGAATCCAGAAGGAACATTTTTCTGATATTTTGTGAGATTTAAATTGACATTTCCAAAGGAAATATTTTTATGTAATCAGGATTCAGGTCACATCCTTTTACAGAATGCCATCTTAACACTTAGCTCTACATTGTAATTCTAGTTGAAATAACTCCAGTACATCCTTGCTTTTCCTCTGCCAGTTTTTTGCTTGCTCACTCTCACAAACGTATACCCAGCAACATGCATACATCCCTGGGTGATTACAAACTCAATTTAGGAAGCCCTTTGACCAGAGGCTCAGAACCATTTAACTAGACTAATGTCCTTTAGACATAAACAGGAATAGGTCCTTGGAGCTGTTTTCTCTCAGGAACCCAACTCTGCTCTTTATGATGGATCTGCCTTTTGTTTTTTCTTGTTACATGAAATCTATCTTTAGCAGTTATTTGAAGATGTATATAGTATCATCTATAGAATCAGATAAAGATACTAATGTATAAGAGTGGATCTTGTGCTCCTCCTCGCCTAATATCATCTTTCCTACCGTCTGCTATAAGGAAGCTTCACCCACCACTGAGAAGATACCCTTTTTTGAAGTAGGATTATAGTTGGTCAAGCTTGATAAGCTTTTGAGGTTCTAAATAAATCCCAGTTTGGATAGATTAGGCTTTTGTGAGCTATCATGGTAACCTAGAAATATTTCTGTAGAGAAATGTGTGAACTTTTTTATATGATGAAATTATAACCTTGAAATTTTAATATTATATGGTAATATTTTACAGCATAACACATTTGTAAATAGTAATCTATATTATCGTACTATTGCCTTAACATGTTAAGCGCCCAGCCTGTTTTGTCTTCCGGGTGGAAAGTATAGTGTCAGTCACCAGTGACTGACAGGGTGCTTAACGTGTTAAGATAGGGACTTGAACTCTAACAGTGTAGATAGTAATATAAAGAAAGGCCTACAAGCAACTACCAGGAACAAAATATTACTAATAAAATTGAGAAGGAGCTGCAGTTATTATTTGGGATATTGATAATGGGGAAATCATGAAAGCACTGACAGAAATATCTTGAAAGAAGAATAAAGAATTTTTATTTTAGGTGTGTTAAGTTTGAGATGATAGTAAGTCTGCTGGACTTAAGATGAGAGCATAGCAAAAGAGTCAGAACTAAAGAAAGAGATTTGGGAACTAGCCACAACGAAATTTTAAAAGTGCATAGCTCTTTATCTAAAATTCAGAAAGCTCTGAAAACTAAGAGGTTTTTTAGTTTTTAAGGAGTCATTCAGCTGTAAAACCTGACCCAATCTATATGAACTCATTTATAACCTTTATTCTGTTTAGTGTTAATATTCAAGCATTTTGCTGCTTCAGAAACAATTTGTTTTATTATGGGACATTGCCTCCTCACTATACTCTGAGTATTGCATAATATATAGTGCATGTTAGCTTTCTAAATTCTGAATTCCAAAATTCATCTGGTCTCAAGTACTTCTTGGAAGGAATTACAGACCTGTAGTTTAAGTCATAACAACAGATGTAATAGAAAGAGAAAAGAAAATAAAGGGAAAAAAACTCCCAATCTGATCCCTCATGTGCAGCTACAGTTCTATATTCAGGACAATAGAAAAAAAGGAGAAAAGACGAGACATAGCCAGGTGATGAGTAGCAGCAAAAATGACTCCTGAGAAACTTCATTCCCTTCTTCCCATTCTTTATTTTTTCTCTGACATCTAAGAGTGTTTCCCTCCCCCCCCCCCCGCAAGTAGTATAAGGTTTAGAGTTTAAAACAGGGTGAATATAAAAAATGCATTAATTTGGAGAAGGTAGATTTAACTGTCTCTTTCTGTGAGATTATTATAATACTAGAGGCCCGATGCATGAAAATCATGCAAGGGGCTCAGCCCCCACCACCATGGCTTTGTCCAGAAGGACATCCAGTCTAATTAGCTATTACACTTTTATTATTATAGATAAGATGGGAAATTAATGTGATTTTCTCCTACAAACTCTATCTTATGTTGTGGTGGGAGTCATAGTATACATAATAATGAAATTGAGTCAGAAAATCCTGATCCTAGCCATGATTGCAGTTAGTTGTTTGTGATCACAAGTAAGACAGTAATTTCACCTATTTTACTTCAGCTTTCACATTTGTAAAATAGAGGGAGTACACCAGATGATCTTGAAGTCCACTTCCAAATTTAAGATACTATCTTAACCTACAAAAATAATAATTCTTTATGAGGAATCATAATAATGAGATTAAACTACTGCTACATAGGTAGTAAAATGTGAAGAAAAAATTTTAAGTTATTAAAAGCTAGTTTTTTAAAGTAGTATACTTAATATTAATTAGATAGCCCATTATATATTTGCATTGTTGTTTTTTTTAAATCTGTCTTTCAGTTCATCAGATGTTTTCCTATTGTTTTAGGTGTAATTTTATTTTTAAATTCTTCCTTATAGTGTACATACTGTGCCTTTTCCAGTATTCCTTTTTATAAGTTCTTAAAATGTTTTACAGCATTCTTTACAACATAAAATTTCCATCCTATATAAGGTAATGTAAGTGTTCATCCAAAAGAAGTTCACAGAAAAGGAAACAAAATAAAAGAAATTCAGAATTAAAGGAATTTGACCTGCTGAACCAGAATAGAAGCATCAAAACTTAGACTTTTTAAAACTAGAAGGGACTTTTGTGATGATCTAATCATGCTGGATTTTATAGTTAGAAAAAGTAAGACCCAGAGAAAGGAGTAGCTCATTATGTGCTGGGTAGTGGCAGTTAGTTCATTGTTTTTCCATCAGATTCTGTTGCTGTCTATGAATAAAAATGAGAACCATGTTTAAGGAATATAATTTTTTAGCCGTACTTAGGTTACAGAGATAATAGAAGGACTGGTAGGATTCTGCCTCTGTATGGTAAGAGCCATGCTTATTGAACTATAAAATGCCTTTTATACATCATATATTTTTTTTTTCATAAAATTCTTATAACAGCCATGTAAGGTAAATGCTGTGATGTCTGTAGCGATGAAGAAAAACAGACTCAGAAAAGCTAAGTACTTACCCAAACAGCTTATTAGAGCAGAGGTATTTATAAGCCAGCATTGTCTGATTCTGTATTACTCTGCACTATCACAATGTGGCCTGCCAGACCAAGATGAATGAAGAAGGGAAGAGATTCTGAAAGAATATTTAATACATATAAAGTCATCACATTAGGAAGCTCAAATTCAATATATTCTGCTTTGGGTAGATTTGGGGAGCTCCATGATCATGTTTTTCTTGAACAAGTAGAATTCTTCCTGGGTACCTATCATTTGAAAAGCACTGGTGAGAAAACAGAGAAGTGGAAGATGTGGAAGAAGTCTAAAATAGTTCACTTATTGTTATCCAAACCGTTTTAAAGGAATCACAAATACATTAAGAACATAATTTTATCAATATTATTTTCTAATTATAAAAGTCATATATATTAAGTCTAGAAAATGCAGAAAAGAATAAAGAAGCAAACAAAATTACCAGTAATCCCATCCTAAATGAGTCAGCACATATTTGATTTTAGTGTGTTCCTTTTCATAAGAATAATTATTGTGACATGTCCTCAAAAAATTAGTGTGTATGCATAAAGAATCTTTGCTGTATGTGTGAATACACTTAATCCAAAATATACCTCACACAACTTCACTGAAGGGTAGTTTACTTTAGGATAGACCAGAAGGACCATGCCTGTTAAGAAATCTGTAAGGTTGATGATAAGCAGAATAGCTGTAATTCACAGTGCAATGAAAGCCTTACTGTTGGATTCAACATTCCTTTGAGCCTGAATCATTGACTGTGGAATGAGGGTTGAAAACAGAACTGGTGCTCCCACACCAGAAAAGTCATAACACCATGATTTTAACCATAGAACTATGTTTTCTTCAAATATGATCCATATTCCTCTCTTTGAATGTTGTGAAATTCAGGACTCAAATTTCATTACCAATTGAGCAACCTGTTTTTTCCTGCTCTAAAATGACACAGCAAATGAATAGAATTAGTCTATAATTCTTTCTCTTGTTCCTTCAGGTGAGTCAGTTTAGACAACTGTATTCCAAAGTCATCAATGATAAACATGATGATGTCATGGCCAAGTTTGGTGCTATTCTGGCCCAGGGAATATTGGATGCAGGTAAATGTTTTTAAGTCTTCCAGATTTATTTATCTGTTTACACTAAGCCTAATAAAATAACAATGATGTGGTAGAAATTGAGTCTGGGGTAAATTATTCATAGAAATAATTTAGCAGAGTGCATACTATGAGGGTTTGAGTCCCATTGCCTTTACAGTACTAGCCGTATGACCTTGAGAAGTTGTTCCCCTTTCTCTATGTCTGTTTTCTTGTCTTGTAAAGTCTACCTCATAATATTGTGAGAATTAAAAATACATGTGAAGCAATTAGAACAGAGCCTGTCACTTACTAAAGTGTTCAGTGAGTGTTGGCTGATTTTTTTCAGTTGTCTTAGTATATATCAGTTTTAAACAAGTTGAAATTGAAAAAATTTGGAGGAATAAATTATGTTTTAGACAAATTCTAGCAACCAAAAATGCCTACTTCTATAGAAAAAAGGTCTAGTTTTACCCTGAGTTCAGTTAAAATACAGCACTTTCAGTCTTAGAGACCCTAGATAGCTCACTGGCTAATTCCAGCAACTCCATATTAGATTTTATGAACTGTACTCTTAAAATAATCACCAAATACTTCCCTAGTACAGTACTTAAAAATCTTTATTATTGCCCTTCTGAATTCATGTTCATGGTTTCTCTCTCTTTCTACAGGTGGTCATAATGTCACAATATCCTTACAGTCTAGGACTGGACATACCCATATGCCTTCTGTGGTTGGCGTCCTTGTCTTTACCCAGTTCTGGTTCTGGTTTCCTCTTTCACACTTCCTTTCATTGGCTTATACCCCTACCTGTGTCATTGGCCTTAACAAGGACTTAAAGGTATGTTTGTGAGACCTCAGTTTTATAGTGCATCTTCACCGCATTCTGTTCACTATCTATCTGCTCACAAGTATTTTCATGAGCCCTGACCGGTTTGACTCAGTGGATAGAGCATCGGCCTGTGGACTGAAGGGTCCCCTCCCCTCCCGATTCCGGTTAAGGGCATGTACCTTGGTTACGGGCACATCCCCAGTACGGGGTGTTCAGGAGGCAGATGATCGATGTTTCTAACTCTCTATCCCTCTCCCTTCCTCTGTAAAAAATCAATAAAATATTTTTTTAAATGTATTTTCATGAAATTTTATAGATGAGTTAGTTAGTATACCATCAATAACATATATCCCTCTTAAATTGAATCATCACCTGTTGAGTAGAATGTGTTGGTGGAAATTTTAAAAATCAAGTCTTCTTATTAGCTTTGTAACCTTAGGTTAAATCAATTGAGAGGTAATGGTGAGAGAGGGGGCAAAATATAAAAACATGAAAAGGCTTTATAGATTACTCTGGTGAACTTTATTAAAAATCTGGGAGCTATTGGATGATTTCATGCAGATAAATAATATGATGAGGTTTGCATTTTAGAAACATCATTCTGGTATCAATGGAAATTTGTTATAATAATCTGGGCAAGGAAGAAAAGGAACTAAACTAAATCTTAATAAGAAATGAAGGTTAATATGTTTTTATTTCAGAGAGAGGAAGGGAAAGGGAGCGAGGGATAGAAACATAATGATGAGAGAGAATCATTGATAGCCCACAACTCAGGCTTGTGCCCTGACTGGGAATTGAACTGTGACCTCCTGGTTCATGGGTTGACGCTCAACCACTGAATGACACTAACTGGGCTCATCCTTTTTTTTTTTTTTTTAATGGGGCTGTGCTTAGGTCTTTCTCAGTTCTATGCCTCTTCCATCACCTTTTTATGCTCCCATCTGCTCAGAGACCTGTTTGACCCTTAAATAACTCTTATATCTGGTCATTACTGTTGTTAAAATGTTCTGTTAGGTTTTCAGAGTGGAAAAATTTTAGGCAAAAAGAAAAAAAAATGGTTGATAGAGATTATTTCATTGAATTGATTTTTTTTTTCCATATAGCTGTTGAGCAAATTATCCTTTAAGTGTTTCAGTACTAAATTACTCACATCCTATCTAATAAAACAGTAATATGCAAATTAACCATCACTCTGCTACACCCACAAGCCACGCCCACAAGCCAATCAGGAGAGAATATGCAAATAAACCCAACCAAGATGGCTATGGCCACAGAGAGCAGGAGGAAGGCTTGGGTTTCCCCGGCAATGGAGGAAGCCAAGCTTTCCGCCTACCCTTGCTGGCCTAGGCCTCCACTCAAGGCTACAAAGTTTCAATGATAGAAGATACATAAATCCAAACAGAAATGGTGGCAGCCACGGAGCTGGAAAGAGCAGGAGGCTAGGGTTGCCCCCGGCGATGGAGGAAGCCAAGCTTTCCACACACCCTGGCTGGCCCAGGCCTCCGCTTAAGGCTACAGAGTTTCAATTATAGAAGATACATAAATCCCTACAGAAATGGCTGCCACCACGGAGCAAGCAGAAGGCTTGGCTCCGCTCCAAGCTACAAAGTTTCAATTGTAGAAGATAAATAAACCCCAGATACCAGGGCCTCCGCTTGGGTCACCAGGGGGCGTGGCCAGCCTGCAAACCACCACAGGCCCCTCACCCAGGCTGCCCCACTCCCCAAGGGAACCCCCACTCTGATCTGGGACACCCTTCAGGGCAAACCAGCTGGCCCCCACCCATGCACCAGGCCTCTATCCTATCTAATAAAAGAGTAATATGCAGATTGACCATCACTCCAACACACAAGATGGCTGCCCCCATGTGGTCAAAGATCCTGCCCCCATGTGGACACAAGATGGCCACCACAAGATGGCCAGCTGGGGAGGGCAGTTGGGAGGGACCAGGCCTGCAAGGGAGGGCAGTTGTGGGTGATCAAGCCTGCAGGGGAGGGCAGTTAGGGGTGACCAAGCCAGCAGAGGAGGGAAGTTGGGGGCGACCAGACCTGCAGGGAAAGGCAGTTGGGAGGGACCCAGGCCTGCAGGGGAGAGCAGTTGGGGGGAACCAGGCCTGCAGGGTAGGGCAGTTAGGGGTGACCAGGCCTGCAGGGGAGGGCAGTTGGGGGGGACCCAGGCCTGCAGGGGAGGGCAGTTAGGGGTGACCAGGCCTTCAGGTGAGGGCAGTTGGGGGGGACCCAGGCCTGCAGGGGAGGGCAGTTAGGGGTGACCAGGCCTGCAGGGGGGGGGGCAGTTAGGGGAAAACAGGCTGGCAAGGGAGCAGTTAGGCATCAATCAGGCTGGCATGGGAGTGGTTAGGGGGTGATCAGGCTGGCAGAAGCGGTTAGGGGCAAGCAGGAAGGCAGGCAGGCGAGCAGTTGGGAGCCAGCAGTCCTGGATTGTGAGAGGGATGTCCGACTGCCCGTTTAGGCCCGATCCCACCGGGCAGTCGGACATTCCTCTTGGGGTCCCAGATTGGAGAGGGTGCAGGCTGGGCTGAGGGACACCACCACCACCACCACCCCGTGCATGAATTTCGTGCACCGGGCCTCTAGTGTGTAAATATTGGGCAGTTTTAGTTCTCAAAACAAGAATCTTTTGGTTTACCAATCCCTAACCTTTAACATGTAGTTAAATATATTGTAGAATATTTAGGGACTTTTTCCTCTGACACACAATTTTATGATCTCTATTTCTATTCATACACACACACATTAGAGGCCCAGTGCACGGATTCGTGCACCAGTGGGGTCTCTCGGCCTGGCCTGCGCCCTCTCGCAATCCGGGTCCCCTTGGATGTTGGAGAGCTGGTTTCGGCCTGATCCCCGCAGGCCAGGCCAAGGGACCCTACTGGTTCACAAATCCGTGCACCTGGCCTCTAGTATGCATAAAATATCTTCGGTTAATCTCTTCCCGCCCTCCCCCCTTCCTTCTGAAATTCATCAGTCCTATTCCATGTTTCCATGCCTGTGGTTTCCACTCCTGTGATGAGCATCTGTCCCCTAGTGGTTGTCATAGCTACCATGGTCACTTAGGCTTTTATAATATAGTTTTTTGTTTTTTTTCTGATTGATTTTAGAGAAGAAAGGAGAGGGAGAGAGACAGAAACATTAATGATGAGAGAGAATCATTGATCAGCTGCCTCCTACATGTCCCCTACTGGGGATCAAATCTGCAACCTGTGCATATGCCCTTGACTGGAATTGAACCTGGGACCCTTCAGTCCATAGTCGACACTCTATCTACTGAGCCAAACCAGCTGGGGCATCTGTTTCCATCCTTTACAATGAAAGTGAGATGGAAAGACAAGATTTCTTGTCCTAGTATGTATGATGCTTATGATCATTCTTTATCAATGCAAACTGGGTAATCAAATATTAAGACCAGAGAACTTTAAACCTGGTCAATAAGTGCTGTAAAGCTGATTTTTCCATGAGGCTCATATTAGATTCTTGTAAGGTGTAATTATGTGGTGTAGAAATTGTATACAAACTGGTAATAGGTTTTTAATGTGATACAGGAAGGGATATAGAAGTTAGGTATGCAGGCTGGATAATCAGATAACACTTTACAAAAGAGGTAACAATCTGATGCTCACACCATAAGTGGGATTTAACCCACTGAGCCAGGTTTATGGTCAGTAAAGATGAGATAAAGGGATGCCTGGATTGAAACTTCTGGCATCCCTTTACATTTGTATACTTGTTAAGAGCATATAATACTTAAATCTTTATTTTGATGATTTTAATGGAGGAGGGAAATTCTTTTATTTCTTCAGATGCCAAAAGTTCAGTATAAATCAAACTGTAAACCATCCACATTTGCATATCCTGCCCCACTGGAAGTACCAAAAGAAAAAGAAAAGGAAAAGGTAGGTTCTTTGTTGCTTCAAACAGCATTTATACTCATATATAGGAGCTACTTAGTGTTTTACTTGGGTTTGTTTTAAATTTTTTTTAATGTTTTTATTTATTTTAGAGAGACAGAGGAAGGGGAGGGGGAGAGAGAGAGCAAGAAACATCGATCGGCTGCTTTGTGCATGCCCCCTATTGGGGATCGAGGCCAAAAACCCAGGCATGTGCCCTGACCAGGAATTGAACTAATCGAATGGGCGACCTTTCAGTGCATGGAATTGTCGCTCAACCAACTGAGCCACACCAGCCATAGCTAAATATTTTAAATTAGATATTTTTAAAGTAATACTTCTTATGGTAAAATCTAATATACAGGACTATAAAGTAAAAGCCCTTTTTCTCTCCTGATTATTCAAGTCCCATATTGCAAGAATCACAATTTGTGAATTCTTTCCAATGTTTTCTCTGTATATATCATTACTTTTCATACCACAAAATAGAATTATTCTCTACATACTGTTCTGCTTCTTTTCACTTAAATAGTTTATCTTTAAAACTTTCAATCTGTCTGAATTTTATATTTTCCAAACTTCAAGCCATCCCTTTATGTGTATATTATTATTTGTCTTACCAGTTCCTTATCTGGTAGACACTTAAGGTTATATCTAATTTATCACTGTTACAAATGAAACTGGAACAGGAGTCTTTATACATATATATTTGTGCACATGTATAGTATATATCTATAGGTTAAGAGCTTAGATGTGGAATTACTTGATCAGAAATAATGCACATTATTTATTTTTATAGATATTAACTAAATTTCCTTTCAAAATGCATATAACCAATTTGTACTCCTACCAACAGTGTATGAGGACACGTGTTGACATGTTAAATCAGGCTATGGTGAATTAGCTGCAATTGCTCCTAAAGTTTTCTCAGTAAAATTACCTTTTAATGATACCTTATATTGAGAAAAATGGTTCTTTATCTCAAGAGAATGTTTCATATTAGCCAGTTGATTATTTGAAGTCAGTTTAAATCAATACTGCCATCCTTTCACAGTCCTGGTTTCACCTTTGATTTTAGTGAGATCCATCAAGCTAATCACTCACCCACTGTATATTACCAATGTAGGGCATCTAGTTCAATGAGAGTATGTTTACAACCAAGTTTGGAGAAAATCTATGTTTTCCAGTGTGTTCCCTGTGAAGTAATAAAGGATACAGCACTCAAATCTCTATCTCAGAAGCATATGATAACAAATCCATAGCCTCCTTAACTGGTTTGGCTCAGTAGATAGAGCATCAGCCCGTGGACTGAAGAGTCCCATATTTGATTCAGGTCAAGGGCACATACCTCAGTTGCAGGCTCAATCCCCAGGCCCAGTTGGACACGTGTGGCAGGCAACCAATCGATGTGACTCTCTCTAAAAAAAAATTAATGTAAAAATACCCTCGGGTGAGGATTAACAAAAAACAAACAAACAAACAAAAACAACAAATCCATATCCAAGGTAAGCAGCAGATACTTAAAAACAAAAAAAGTTATATTAGAAACAAACCTCCAAGAACTAAAGCTTTGCTTGATGAACATAGTAGTAATTATGTGAATAAATGTCCTGCTTGCTTTTCCCATTTATTCTTTGATTATTTTGTTCTTGATGTTACTGCCAGGAAACAAAATAGTATTATAGGACTGAGTTCTCTGTGGACTTGTACATTTGTATGTAGATAGAGTCACATGATTTGACCTATTTATTTCCTCTAGGTTTCCACAGCTGTTTTATCTATTACTGCCAAGGCTAAAAAGAAAGAAAAAGAAAAGGAAAAAAAGGAAGAGGAAAAAATGGAAGTGGTAGGTATAACTTGGTGGTCACATGAGTTGATTAATCCATCTCTGTATGGTCTAGATTCTTCCTTAGTTGAACATTATTATACCTTACTCTTGGCTTCCTTTAAATAATTGTACTATTCCAAGTATCGAGACTCATATAATTTTAATTGGAAGAGACTTAGAAAGTATATTTATTCATGGGAAGAATAGAATATTTCATGGTACAAATCAAAAATCAGTTCTTGGATGAAATGGTCCACTTATAATATAGAGCCTTTTTTTCTGATCTCTGCTGGTGGAAAAACCTCATTCTTTTAAACCAAGTTCAATACCATTCTTACCCCCTAGCAGAGTTACCCTCTCCCTCCTCTGAGTTTGATATTACTTTAATTGTACCTTTATTATATCTAATCCTAAGTACCTTTTGTACCTAATAGTTGCTCAGTAAACTTGTCCAATATTATTCAGTGATATGGAACAGAAGTGAACCTTTATTGGGCTATTTTTTCATATTTTCTAGGATGAGGCAGAGAAGAAGGAAGAAAAAGAGAAGAAAAAAGAACCTGAGCCAAACTTCCAGTTACTGGATAACCCAGCCCGAGTTATGCCTGCCCAGCTGAAGGTTCTGACAATGCCAGAGACTTGTAGATACCAGCCTTTCAAACCAGTAAGTTACTTATGGCCCTTAGCTATATACCCAAGGGATATTAACCCATAGGACAGTATAATATTTATAGAAAAGGCTAAATCTCCAGAGCACTGGGGAAAGCTCTTAGCCTAATAAATCTCTTAGCAAAAGAGAGAACATTTTATTCCATTCCATATAGATATGGGGGAACATTCCTTTGTATAATCCTGTTAAGTACCTTCATCTACCAGAAACTTACACCAAAGAAGTTCCTAATGCAAGGTAGTGATTAGGACCATAGACTGGAGCCAGACATCCTGAGTTTGAATCCTGATTCTACCACTGACAGCCTATGTGACCTTAGATCAGGTACTAATAAACCTCTCTCTGCCTTAATTTCCTCTACTATAAAGTAAAAATTATCATCCCTAACTCATAGGAATGTGGCAGAGATTAAACAAGGTAATACAGTTAATACATGAGCACTGAGAGAATTGAATTTTACAATTAGAAAAGGGTTGTCATGCCATTTAATTTATCCTAAGGCAGAATGTTTCCTGTTAGCCCCACATTGTAATAAGTTGGTTATTATTATAATTATTTTTATTATATATGGAAAATAAATAAACCTATCTAATCATGAAAAGGGGGAGAGAATCAAATTACTAAAATCAGGAAACAAAGAGGGGACATTACTACCAACCTTATAGAAATAAAAAGGATTATTACAAGTGATTACTGTGAATTGCTGTGTGCCAACAAATTGAGTAATCTAGATGAAATGGACAAATTCCTAGGACACAAACTACTATAAATGACTCAAGAAGAAATAGAACATCTGAATAGACCTATAACAAGTAGAGATTGAATTAAGAATCAGAAAAACTACAAAGAAAAACTCAGGGCCAGATGGTTTCACTGATTAATTCTTTAAAACATTTAAAGAAAAATTAACACCAGTCTTTTACAAACTTTCTAAAAAATTGAAGAGGAGGAAACACTGCCCAGTTCATTCTGTGAGGCCAGTATTACCCTGATAGTAAAATCAGACAAAGACCTCACAAGAAAAGAAAACTACATCAGTAATCAATGTTCATGCCCAGCCGTGTGGCTCAGTGGTTGAGCATTGACCCATGAACGAGGAGGTTACGGTTTGATTCCTGGTCAAGGCACATGCCCCAGTTGCAGGCTCAATCCCTAGTAGGGGACATGTAAGAAGCAGCTAATAGATTATTCTCTCTCAACATTGATGTTTCTATCTCCCTCTCTCCCCTTCTCCTTTCCTCTCTAAAGTCAGTAAGAACCTATTTTTAAAAAATAATCAGTGTTCATGGATTGGAAGACTTAGTATTATTAAGATGGCAGTACTCCCCAATTTGATAACAGATTCAACACAGTCCTTAACAAAATCCCTACTGACTGTAAAAATTGGCAGGCTGATCCTCAAATTCATATGGAAATTCAGGGGACCCAGAATAGCCCAAACAATGTAAGAAGAACAAAGTTGGAAGAATTCTGCTTCCCAATTTCAAAGACACTGCCAGAGAACAAAATAGTATTATAAGACTGAGTTCTATTTGGACTTGTAATAAAGACTATGTGATATGGCCTGGCTGGCGAGCTGGCTCAGTGGTTAGGTGTTGACCTATGAACCAGGAGGAGGTCACAGTTCGATTCCTAATCAGGACACATGCCCAGGTTGTGGGCTTAATTCCCCCCCACCCCCCCAGGTCAGGGACATGCAGGAGACAGCCAATTGATGATTCTCTCATCATTGATGTTTCTGTCTCTCTTTCCCTCTCCCTTCCTCTCTGAATTGAATAAAAATATATTTTAAAAAAAGACAATGTAATATGGTATAAGGATGCACATATAGATCAGTGGGATTAAGTTGAAAGAGTCCAGAAATAAACCCATACATTTATAGTTAGCTGATTTTTTACAAGAATGCTAAGACCATTCAATGGGTAAAGAATAGTTTTTTCAAGAAATGATACTGGGACAACTGAATACTCACCTGCAAAAAAATTCAGTTGTACCCTTATATCATATATAAACATTAATTCAAAATGGATCAGAGACTTTAAGAGCTGAAACAATGAAACCCTTAGAAGAAAACATAACTTTATGACCTTGGATTAGGCAGTATTTTTTTTGGCAATATTTTTTTATATATAGGACATCTTAATAAGCACAAGCAACCAAAAAAAAAATGATAAATTGGACTTCATCAAATTTAAAACTTTTGTGTTGCAAAAGACACACTAGCAAGAAAGCAAAAAGGTAACATACAAAATAGGATAAGTAATTTCAAATCATATATCCCATAAGAGATTTGTATCCAAAACACATTAAAAAAAAAACCTCTTATGCCCGGCCGGCGAGGCTCAGTGGTTGAGCATCAACCTAGGAACCAGGAGGTCACGGTTCGATTCCTGGTCTGGGCACATGCCCGGGTTGTGAGCTCAATCCTCAGTGTGGGGCATACAGGAGGCAACCAATCAGTGATTCTCTCTCATCATTGATGTTTCTCTCTCTCCCTCTCCCTTCTCTGAAATTAATAAAAATATATTTAAAAGAACAACAACAACTTCTAACTCAACAATAAGACAAATAACATTTTTTTAAATGGACAAAGGATTTGAATAGACATTTCTCCAAAGAAGGTCTAAAAACAGCCAGTGAAAAGCACATGAAAAAAATGCTTCATATCATTAGTCATTAGGGAAATTTAAATTAAACCCACAAGAAGATACCACATCATATCCACTAGGATGGCTATAATAAAAAAGACTGACAGTAGATTTGTTTATTAAAGTTAGCAAGGATGTGGAGAAATTGGAACTTGGTGGGAAGTCATTTGGCAGTTCCTCAAAAAGTTAAGTGTAGTCTATATGACCTAGCAATTCTAAGAGAATGACAACTATGTCTACACAAAACAGTTGTACACTAATGTTCGTATCATCTTTATTCATAACACCCCAAAAGTAGAAGCAACTCAGATGTTCAACTAGTGAATGGATAAACAAACTGTGATATGTGCAGTGGGAAAAGCCAGACACAAAAGATCACATTTTTGTATGATTCTTGATTCCATAGATATGAAATGTCTAGAGTAGGCATATCCATAGAGACAGAGGTTACATTAGTGGTGGAGGGAAGAGGTGGTTGGGAGTAGGGGAAGTAGAGGAAATGAAGAGTGGCTGCTAATGAGTTCAGGGTTTCTTTTAGATTAATGAATCTGTTCTTGAATGAGATAGTAGAGGTGGTTGCACAGCTTTATGAATATACTAAAAACCACTGAGTTGTATAATTTAAATAATTTGTTATGTGAATTATATCTCAATTAAAAAAAGAAACAATGAGGCTGTCTCTGTGTATATGCAGTGAAGAAAGTGGTACCCCCTCAATCACTCCCATACCCTCTGACAAGGGTCATCAAGACCCTTCCTCAGATTCTGCATTTGCAAAAGGCAACATTAGTTTTAAAAATGGATAGCATTTTTACTGCACTTCCTGTCCATCTTAAAAGATGTCTTGCCCTAGCTGGTTTGGCTCAGTGGATAGAGCGTCGGCCTGCGGACTGAAGAGGAGCCCAGGTTCGATTCCAGTCAAGGGCATATGCCCAGGTTGTGGGCTCGATCCCCAGTGGGGGGCATGCAGGAAACAGCCAATCAATGATTCTCTCTCATCATTGATGTTTCTATCTCTCTCACCCTCTCCCTTCCTCTCTGAAATCAATAATATTTTTTTAAAAAAGATGTCTTAAAGAGAGTGTGAAGCTCTTGCAACAGAACCTGTTCCATTGTGTATATCTTCAGTTGTCACTAGTCTTCTCAGAATTACAGAATGTCACATATCTTATTTTCTGTTTAGAAAGTTTGAACTTTCTTACTAACATATAACACTAAACCCTGTATCTATAAAAAGTTCTTTCCATATGTTGATTATATTACAAGATTTGAGTTGGATTATTTCAATTCACTAAGCATGAAATAAGTACAGTTATAACCTGAAGCCAAATGTTTCCAAACTGTAGGAAGTCCTTTTGTGAACATGGGTATTTTCTTCTGTTTAGTAAAATATGTATTTCTATTTGGTCTTTAGAACAGCAGTCGCCAACTTTTCAGACCTCACGGACCACCAGTGGTCCACAGACCACCGGTTGGCGACGGCTGCTTTAGAAAGTTTGAGTAAACTTTTAGGCCATGAACCATGTACTCTGATTGTTCTTGGGTGAATATTGGTAGTAAAAGTAGTCTATTCATAAAATGGCTCCTCTTAAGAAAAGCAAACTTTTTAAGAGCTAAAGTTCTAGATTAAAGTGTATGGATATGTGTTGTTAAGAGAAGGAAAATAGTTTAGAAATTTATGAAGCACACCAGTTCTGTAGCATGGCAGGGCAGTATTCTGATGAGTAAAAAATCAGATTAGATTGAACTGCAGAGATGCTTATACATTTGTGAATCATTTAGCTAATGTTCTTGTGCTTCTTTTCCTTCCCAGTAATGTGCTTTGGTAGAAAATATGTTTTTTCCAGATGTGCCCTGCCACTGTGGACTGATTTAATTACAGAGAGCAGCTTTCCATTTCCTTTCACACAGGCAAGCAAATAGAATAAGATTAGCACGCCAGAGTTTGGTGTTTGAATTTACCTTCTGCTAATAAGTTTGGGATAGGCCTTAATAGAATTGCTATTTCTTCATTGCCTTACATCACAAGAATTTGTAGATCAAAGTGAAAAACACTCAGATATTTGTTGTATTTATGTTCTCTCTGTCATTCTGAAATTGCTGAAGAAAATTTGACATTTCATTTGTAGATTGTCTTTTGAGTCTAAAATTATGGTTTTTTCACAAATAATAAAGTGTCTACTATTAGACTAGGGTGCTTCTCAAACGTTAATGTGCATATAAATCACCTGGAGATCTTGTTAAAAGGCAGATTCTGTAGATCTAGAGTAGGGACAAGTTTTATGCATTGCTAGCAAACTCCCAGGTGATAATGATGCTACTGGTCCTGGACCACAATTTGAATAGAAAGGCATGGTACTAGAATATAGTATTAGAATACCATATTTTGGACAGTAAACATTCTCCCTGCAGTCAGGCTAAAGCTAATACTGAGAAACACTATTCTTTGTTGTTGTTGTTAATCCTCACCTGAGGATATTTTTTCCATTGATTTTTAGAGAGAGTGGAAGGGAGGGGGAGAGACATAGAGAGAGAAACATCAGTGTGAGAGAGACACATCGATTGGTTTGCCTCCCACACTTGCCCTGACCAGGGCTGGGGATTGAGCCTGCAACCGAGGTACGTGCCCTTGACCGGAATCGAACCGGGAACGCTTCAGTCCTCTGGCTGATGCTCTATGCCAAACCAGCTAGGGCTAGGAAATACTATTCTTAAATTGCTATGCATTATGCAAATAGAGCAGTACCACTTGTTCTGCCTTCCAGAGCCACTGTCTTAAGTTCGCAGATACTCCTTATCCGTTATAATGGACATTGACGTTGCTTTCTTCATCGGGCCTTACTAACCCAAAAGAATAGGTCAGGAAGATTAGCATAACACAGGCACAAATGCCAGGTTTCCTGACTCACCTAGTAAAGTGTAGTTCTAGCCCAGTTCTTTGTTTCCAAATTATTCAGGCAACCTTAAAGTACCATTTAACAAATATGCACTCTAAATTCTGGAACAACCTGGAATATGAGAAGAGCTTGTGCCTCTTTATTCCCTGCTTTGTGTTGACAGCTCTCCATTGGAGGTGTCATCATTCTGAAGGATACCAGTGAAGACATTGAAGAGCTGGTGGAACCCGTGGCAGCCCATGGCCCGAAAATCGAGGAGGAGGAACAAGAGCCAGAACCCCCAGAACCATTTGAGTATATTGATGATTAAGAACCAGAGGTGTGTGGAACAAAATTGTGTATCAAGAGAAATATCTGTCAGTTCTTCAGTAAAGTTTTATGTGGGGACATTGTCTCACTTTTTCCCTTTTGTGCTTAATTCCTATTTACCTAAATGGTATTAAATAATTGCCCCCTCCCCTTTTTATCTCTGCTTACAATCATAACCACCAATTCCTTTTTCTTTCTTCTTTGATTCTACCCTATAGTGTACTACCAATGCTATTCAAAGTAGCTGGTCTGCAAACTTTTTATAGGTCTGTGAGGAGGTAGAAAGCTTGCTTTGGATGTAAATCTGCTCAGTGCTTTTATCAAAACAGCCTTGCATCCCCCTCACCCCAAAAGAAGTCAGCTAAACTAACAGTTTGCTAAATGATGGAGTTGATTTACATTGTGATATAAGCTCCTTATTGTAGATAAGTTAAAGTTTGTGGGCCAGCGATGGTCTATAGAATACACTTTGAGTAGCACAGGCCTGCACCTCTCCCTGATTATTCTCTCCCTTTCCTTTGGCAATACTTTCAGCACTAAAAGCCTTAACATTTATTTATATAGTGAAATTATTGAACATCTAGTATGTATGAAACACAGTGCCTATAAGTACTTAGGGGTCATTTAGACTGTAACACAAAGCTTTGTCCAGTTGAAAAAGATTATTATTATGCCGGCATTCTACAATGTTGGGGGGCGAGGGTTTAAAAGGCAAAAGTTTGGAATAATCTAATTTCACAAAATTGTCATTCATATTTCCTCCATTTTTTTTAATGGTCATCACATATTTGAAGATGTATGATCAAGCTTCCTTAATTCCACCCTAGTTCAAATACATTATCAGACAGATATTAATTTATTCAACTCTTTAAAGAAAATAAGAACAGTATCATTGCACAGCCAGTATGGCTCAGAGGTTGAGCATTGACCTATGAACTAAGATATCATGGTTTGATTCCCAGTCAGGGCATATGCCTGGGTTACAGGCTTGATCCCCAGTGTTGGGCATGCAGGAGGCAGCAAATCAATGATTCTCTCTCATCATTGATGTTTCTCTCTCTCTCTCCCTTCACTTCCTCTCTGAAATCAATAAAAATATATTTAAAAGAAAAAGAACAGTATCATTTATTACAAAATAAAAATATATTTAAATTTAAATGTCAGATTACAAATCTAACAACATGATTATTATACACTGACTACCAATGAAAGCTTTTACAGAAATGTCAGCTATATATTAAAGCATAAACCCTGTCATTAATAGGAAAATATATTCAAGCCTCTGAGAGACAGTTTGGACCTTAGAGAGAGGGTGATTTATACTAACGTCCTTTCTATCTAGACTTGTTCTTGAAAATTCTCTTTCAGAGAATTTCTCTTTTCAGGACATCTTGATGGTTTCTTCCTCAGCTTTCCCAGCCAGCACAATACAGTATTACTACCATGAGCACTCAGTCTCTGTATAACTGACTCGCATTAGCCCCCTTCTTCCTTTCACAATACCTCTCTGAAGACCCCCTAATTAAGTCATTCAAGGCAGTTAGTACAAGATGGCTTAGAAATTTTTTAGTTGGAAATTAGATTCTTGTTATTAGTTTTCAAAAGGATAAAATACTCAATCCGATAGGAATGTGAAAATAGAGTCTATTGTAGCACAAATGGCATATGAGGACTGTATAGGCATGGTTAGGGGCTAGTTTTAGACTTCAACAGCTAGTAGTTTAAAAGAAAACAAACCGTTTTTGAAATAAAGAATGATCCTAGCTTTGCTTCTCTTCTCCCCTTCCCCAGGATCTCATTGCTCACCTGAAGAAGGTTGTCCAGGTTCATATTGGAAATGTCTATGAGGAAATTCATGTTGAGACCTGCTATTCACTGCATGTATCATTGCCTCTGCACTGACCTGAAGAACCTTGTCTCCAAGTCTTTGGTTGAAGAGAAGATATATGACTATTTAGTATGCTCTTTCACACAACTTGGTTTTCAAATAAATATATTAAAATCTCCATATGGACAAGGACTGTTTGTTTGATTGATTGATTGATTTTCAGCCTGGATTTTAAATAAATGGGCTTAATGTTTTTCACTACCACCACCACCACCGCCTTCATGAAATGCCTAAACTAAAAGAGCTAAAACCTTGATTACTAGGATGAATATGTATGACTTTTATACACACACACACACACACACACACACACACACACACACACTAGGGGCCCAGTGCACGAATTCGTGCACCTTGAAAGGAATTGTGGGCCGTGAGGCTGCAATGGGCACAGGGGCAGGTCTCAGCCCATCCTCCGTGCCCCCACCCGGCCCCTCCTACCGCAGCACCCCCCCCCCCCCCGAACCCAGTTCCCTGTCTGCGGCAGTCCCGCTCCCACCCACTGACCACGCAGAGCAATTGGGGCTGGCACCAGCAGTGGCTGCACAACTGCTGTCCCGATCGCCCCTCAGGAGTAGGGGGAGGTGGAGAAGCCCTCAGGGGCAATCAGGGCTGGCAGCTGCTGCGAGCACCCACTGATGGGGACCAGCGCCGGGCACCAGCAGTGTGTGCAAGTGGGGCCAGCGCTGGCAGTGGGTGCAAGTGGGGTCATCACTGGCAGCGGGCATAAGCAGGGCTGGTGCTGGCAGCAGGTGCAAGCACCAAGTGGGACCACGGTACACGGCAGCAAAGAATTTTCAGTAACTACCAGAGGCTTACCCCAATGACAGCAACCAGCGCCCCACCTTGGTCTGGCATCCCCACTCACCTGCTTCACCATCCTGCCAGGGCCAATGCCTGCCGTGTTCCGCACACGCCCCCTGGTGGTCAGCGCACATCACAGTGACCGGTTGTTCAGTTCTGTTCACTCTATTTGCATATTAGGGTTTTATATATATAAATACATACATATATATATATAATTTTTTTTAAGAATACTTCATTGGTTTTGAGAGAAAGAGAAAAATATTGATGTGAGAGCACATCTATCAGCTGCCTCCTACAGCACACTGGAGATTGAGCCGGGACATGTGCCCTGACCAGGAATCAAACCAGCAATCTTGGTGCCTGGGACAACGTCTAACCAACTGAGCTACACCAGCCAGGGCATGTGACTTTCAAATTTATGACAGTTAAACTATTTCATAGATGATTTGAAAAATAGGGGGGGGGGAACCCTGGTTTAGAGAGAGTGGAAGGGAAGTTGAGAGGCAGAGAGAAACACCAATGTGAAGAGATACATCAATTGGTTGCCTGCACATGCCCCAACTAGGGCCAGGGATCGAGCCTGCAACCAAGGATACTTCAGTCTGAGGACCCATGCTCTATCCACTGAGCCAAATCAGCTAGGACTTTTTTTTTTTAAGGTATTGAAAGTGTGGGTGCCATCATTTATTGAAGAAGTCCCTTTAATCCAAGAGAAATGTACTCTAGGCAATTCAGATACATTTTTTAAAAAATAAGCATTGCTTATTTCCTGCTATTGACCTTGTTAAGAACAATAGATATAAACTATTCAGTTTCATTTAGCTACAGAATCTGATGATGTACCTTTTTTTCTCCTTTTCCATTTTTCATGTTTTTAGTAATTGAGATATAAGTTAAATGTAATTAAAATGGAGACATTTGAAGTGTATACAATTTGTTGAGTTTTGACAAGTACATGTTTTATTTCTACATTACCAGACCTTTCTTGGATGCTGAACTTTTGAAATAAGCAAGCACGGTCGTTATTCTGACTACTTGTTTTTTTTGGCATATGAAATGGATCTCTGAAGGGGAGGATCCAAGATGGCGGCGTAGGTAAACACCTAAACTGCTGCCTCGCACAACAATTTCAAAACTACAACTAAAAGACAAAACATCTATCACCCAGAACCACGGGAAAGCTGGCTGAGTGGAAGTTCTACAACTAGAAGGAAAGAGAAAAGAGCATTGAGACGTGCACAAGCGCTGAAAAGCTGAGGTACGGAGGCGCGCGCAAATCGGGCTGGCGACGGGCGACTGGGAGCGCTGCTTTTTTCAACCCAAAGGGAGACAGCTCCCGATTACTCCGAACTCCAGTTTCTGGGGAGACGCGGGGGACCCAAACTCCTATGGGGAGAAGCTGGACTGTCTACCACCGGGTCGGAAAGTGAGGGTGGCTTGCTTGCAGGGCTGCACGCAAGAATAATTGTTTACTGTGCTGGGGCGCAGGATGCGGGGACACAGTCGGAGACGCAGAGCCGGCTAACTGGCAGCCATCGCTGTTTGCCATGCCCTAGCCTAGTGAAGCCCTGAGACCCTGCCCTGCACAATCTACAAACCCACCCAAGCTACAAGCAGCAGCTTTAGCATATGAATGGCCTGCCCTATCGCAGCTTAACCTAGCAAACTTGCAGCTCGGGTCAGACAGCTCCAAAACCTCCAAACCCCAAGCAAAGAGGAGAAAACCGTAGTTCTCGCTGTAGCTCCTGCTGGGTGGCCTCAGTAGCTGACCTACACCCCATTGGAGATCCAGAAGCCAGTGTACCTAGTGGTCAGTGTGAGACACCAGATTTCAACTCCTCACATCCATAAGTGACACATTCAAGAGGCAGACTCAGTGAGCACCAAAGCCCCACTGAAACAAGTCCTGCACCATAAGCGTGTCTCCAGCACAGCAGTTCTTCCATTATAGACACAGCGGGTCCTCACAGCCAATTGGCCTAGAGGTCAATTCCTCCCAGTGTACCAACAGCAATCAAGGTTTAACTACACCAAGACTTTGCACTCAGCCCACAAAGGTGTGTACCAAGAGCGTCCACCTCAGGTGATTAGGGAGGCTGAGCTACTGGCCCCTATAGGTCACCTACCACACAAAGCCACTCCATCAACACAGGGAAGCAGCAAAATGCGGAGACAAAGAAACATGTCACGAATGAAAGAAATGGAGGAAAGCAAACTACTGGACGACATAGAGTTCAGAACCACATTTATAAGGTTACTCAAGAATCTTCTAAAAACTGCCCAGAAACTTGATGCAAGGAGCTTAGTGAGACCTTCAAGGACCTTAATGAGAATGCCAAAAAAATGGAAAAGGACCAGTCAGAAATTAAGCATACACTGTCTAAAATAAAGAATATACAGAAACTCAACTGTAGATCAATGTACCCCAAGAATAAACCAAAGATCTGAAATATGAGAAAACAAAAAACACCCAACCAGAAAAACAAAAAGAAAAAAGAATCCAAAAATATGAAGATAGTGTAAGGAGCCTCTAGGACAACTTTAAGCATACCAACATCCGAATTTTTGGGGTGCCAGAAGAAGAGAGCAAAATATTGAAAACCTATTAGAAGAAATAATGACAGAAAACTTCCTACCTGGTGAAAGAAATAGACTTACAAGTTCAGGAAGCGCACAGAACCCCGTACAAGAGGAATCCAAAGAGGACCACACCAAGACATATCATAATTAAAATGCCAAGGGCAAAAGACAAAGAGAATCTTGAAAGCAGCAAGAGAAAAACGGTTGGTTACCTACAAGGGAGTACCCATACGACTGTCAGCTGATTTCTCAACAGAAACTATGCAGGCCAGAAGGGAGTGGCAAGAAATATTCAAATTGATGAACAGCAAGAACCTACAACCAAGATTACCCAGCAAAGCTATCAATCAGAGTTGAAGGTCAGATAAAGAGGTTCACAGACAAGAAAAAGCTAAAGGAGTTCATCACCACCAAACCAGGATTACATGAATTGCTGAAGGGTATTCTTTAAGAAGAGGAAGAAGAAGAAAAAGGTAAAGATAAAAATTATGAACAACAAAATGACATCAAATACATACCTACCAACAAGTGAATCTAAAAATCAAGTGAATAAAAAATCTGAAGAACAGAATGGACTGGTGAATATAATAGAATCAGGGACATGCCAAAACCGGTTTGGCTCAGTGGATGGAGCGTCGGCCTGTGGACTCAGGGGTCCTGGGTTTGATTCCGGTCAAGGGCATGTGCATTGGTTGCGGGCACATCCCTGGTGGGAGGTGTGCAGGGGGAAGCTGGTCGATGTTTCTCTCTCATCGATGTTTCTAGCTCTCTATCCCTCTCCCTTCCTCTCTGTGAAATATCAATAAAATATATTTAAAAAAAAAAAAAAAGAATCAGGGACATAGAAAGGGAGTGGACTGACAATTCTCAGGGGGAAGGGGGTGTGAGGGGTGCGGGAAGAGATTGGACAAAAATCTTACACCTATGGATGAAGACAGTGGCGGGGGGTAAGGGCATTGGGTGGGGTGGAGAATCAGATGGAGGGGAGCTAGGGGGGGAAAAAAGAGGAACACCTGTAATAATCTGAACAATAAAGATTTATTTAAAAAATAAAAGCCCTAACCGGTTTGGCTCAGGGGATAGAGCGTCGGCCTGTGGACTGAAAGGTCCCAGGTTCGATTCCGGTCAAGGGCATGTACCTTGGTTGCGGTCACATCCCCAATAGGAGGTGTGCAGGAGGAAGCTGATCGATGTTTCTCTCTCATCAATGTTTCTAACTCTGTCCCTCTCCCTTTCTCTCTGTAAAAAATCAATAAAAAATATATTTTTTAAAAAAGAAATGGATCTCTGATTTACTGGGATATGGCAATAAGAGCTAGATTTGGGGGGCAGGGGTTGGTTGTGGGGTTTTTGTGTCTTGGTCTTCAGTCATATAAAAGATGGTTTCTAACATTTATACATGAATCATTCTTTGCTTTAACCTTGATTCTTTCACTTTTTAGAGGAAACAAACTCTTGGGTAGGTAGATCAGCCCTAATACATTCGTCTACTACATCTTTGTTAGGTCCAGGTCTAAAGGTTACTGATCCCAAAGGATGGCTCACTCATTGGTTAATTTCATTGTGTCCCCTCCTTTGTAAAGTCCTTGTTTCCTCAATATCAGATGATTCTATAAAAGTGATTATCTCATTTCCTAGACACTTAATTAGTTATGTCCTTCCTGTTTAAGCTTCTAGCATTTCAGACAGAGTGATCTCTAACATTTCCCTTAATATATTAAATGTTTAAAAAACAGAAGTCTCAATGATGTTATTGTCCAAAATTGAGTAGTCTGAAAGAGGTGGTACATTCACTGGCCTCCGGCCAAAGTTATTAAATTCAGTCCAAAATAATAGACTGAACTTCAGGAGCAGGCAACACTAGTTCCTGGTATGCAGTACAATTTAGAATTTATATTTTGGTCTTAAATCGTGAGGTTCTAGCTTTAAAAAGCAAGCTAAAAAGAAAAATGGCTTCTTGGATCAGATTAATGAGACTCTGATGGGGTTTTTTCCCCCTAGATTTCCTAGGGATGCATAGCACTGAATGAGAGCTAACCAAGAAGTAAGTCCAAAGTGAAATAAGTCATGTCTGAAGACAGGATTGGAGCTAAAATTGACACATTCTGTAGAAGAACAAGAAAGGAGAATGGCTGCAATTATTCCCAATGATGTCATTGTAGCACACTGTCAGAATTGAAGCCTTGTGGGATGCACAAATGGAAGGAAATGGTTTGATTTCTTGGATTGGACTTAATCCTGGAATCATCTTTCTACTACCCGTCTGCAGATAAATGACTGCTGGCTCTGCCTTTTAAATACTCTTTCTTGGCATTCATGACAAATCTTTTCCTCCTGTCCCTGACTCCTTTGAGTAAATATTTAGCTTTATTTGAGCACTAGAGGCCTGGTGCACGACATTTGTGCACTGGGGAACAGGGGGGCATCCCTCAGCCAGGCCTGCACCCTCTCCCAGTCCTCTCCTAAGCCGGCAGTCGAACATCCCCTGAGGGGTCCTTAGCGCTTCCTCTGAGGTGGGAGAGGCTCCCACCACCACTGCTGCACTTGCCAGCCATGAGCCCACCTTCTGGCTGCGTGGCACTCCCTCTGTGGGAGCACACTGACCACCAGGGGGCAGCTCCTGCATTGGTGTCTGCCTCCTGGTGATCAAGCGCATCATAGCAACCAGTCATTCTGGCATTCGGTCGATTTGTATATTAGCCTTTTATTATATAGGATTTCTTTGTGCAGGGATTCTTGGGCTCTTTGGCAGGTCCCACTCCCTATGACTGCTTTTTAACTCTAGCCTTCTCAGTATTTGGTCTTGGGTTTTCTCATTCTGCCCAATCTCCAAGCAATTTTGTCCATCCCACACCTTCGTTCACTGTCTTTTTTTTATTTTTTTATTCACTGTCTTTTTGTTTATGACTCCCAATCCACATCCCTCCCATATCTTCATCTGAGCTGGCTGCACATCCAACCACTGGGCATCCCTATTAGGGCTGCCTCATGGACAGTGTAGCCAAAGTACATCCAGCCTCCTATTCCTCCTCCTTGGGGCTAATGACAACCCCTCCATCCGGTGGTCCACACGAGAAACAGGATTCACCCTTGACTCCTCTGAAATATCCCCAGTTCATCCACCCTCCCCCACTGTTTGTGCCCCTAGTTCAAGCACTTAACTATCTCCCTTTAGACTTGACCCACTTTAATCCATTCTCCAAAATTGAGCTTTTTAAAATGCAAATCATGAATCTCCTGCTTAAACTCTCCCAGTGGTTCTTTGTTGAATAATGCCCATATACGTTGCTATATGTGCAACGCTATTCAAGGCTTTAGTTGTTGCTCACCTCTCCAGCCTCCCATTTCTTCACTCTCCTCCCACCTCCTGCTCAGAACCACTTTCACTTCCTCCAAAAATTCATTGTCATCTCCTAGCCTTTGCACATATCATTCCCTCTGCCTGAATTACCCTCTTCTCTTCACTCCCACCTTCTCCCTCTAGGTCTTTAGGTCTCCATTTATAGAGACTTTCTCCAAGAAACCCTCCCCAGACTCCCCCACCAGAGCTGGACTAGGTCTTTTTGCCTTCCCAGCACCCAGTATTGCTCCAGATTGTTCCTGTCACCATATTATCATCTGTTGCCCAGTTGATTTGCCTATCTTCCCCCAAGTTAGTCTTGCTCACTATTATAATCCTAGCACAAAATGTACGATCTCATATTCATTGGCTACCTGTATTGTCCAAAACAGTGAAAGCCACAAGTGAGCACTAGGAATAATTGGAACAGTCCATAAACGGTGATTCATTCATCTGTCTTCAAGCCTCTTCCTCAGGAGTCTAAATGTCTCTTCCTATTCCTCTTCCGCAGTAACTAACACTTCTGCTGAGGACTGTTTTTCAATTGGTTTTACTCTTTGGGAACCCTGGCTTTTCTTTGTGTGTGTAGACAAGATCGTGTCTCTGAAACCTAACTGGCATAAGATGAGAAGAAATGAGCTTGGGCAAAGAAGTTTTGTGGCTTTGTCCCAGACCCCTTATCTTCATCATAAATGAGACAACCCTTACACTTTCCACAGAAAATTCCTTAGAGGGTGCTTAGCTAGATTGCTCCTAGAGCTCAAGTTCCTTTCCTACCCTCTCATTTTTTACAGTTAAAAGCTTAAGGGCCCTTCTAAGCCAAGCTGCATAATAGAAAGATAGTAGACTTCAGTTCACTTGTTCCTTAGTGGTTTCCTCATTTGTAGAGAGGAAATGATGTCCACCTCAAAGTTTTTGCAGGGATCAAATGATAATGGCTAATTATTACCTGCCTACTGTGTGCTGGACACTGCTAGGAATCACACATGTTGATGTCCTCATTCCTCACAACTACCCTAAGAGGAGAGTGCTATTGTTTGAAATAATCTATGTTTAAGAACCTAACACTTAGTAGGCATTCACTAAGTTTTATTTGAATCAGAATGGTATGCCCTAACCTCTCATTTCACACATGGGGACACTCAAGAGTGACCTCTTCAATATCAAAGGCCATTTTTTACATTTATATTTTCAGTTCATCTTTGCATTAAGCTGGTCTCTGGCCTCTTTTCTGGCCTTGTTTGATCCAAATTGGCAACAGACAAATGGCAAATAGCCATTTCTTTGCCTATCCTCTATCCACACTCTGCTCTAAGTTAGTGTCTTCCTCCATATTCCTAAACCATATCAGAGAGGGATTGTCAACAGAAGCAGTATTTCCAAACACCCACAGCTTCTACAACAGCTGCTCCTAATGGCATCTGCCATCTGTTTGCTGGGATCTGTGCAGTTCCTTTGGTGCGTGCACTGTTTTCCAAATCAAAGTTATTTATGTGTAATAAAATTGCATCCGGGAGGTAATTGCCTTCAAGACCTTGGGCATTACACAGAGCCGGGATTTGGCAAAGAGTTGGACAGAGATAAAGAATTTCCCATTAAGTAGTATTCCCATGACCTGATGCAAGAAGCCTCTGACTTGTGCCAGGATCTCTCAGAAGCCCTGATTCATGTTCGAAAGATTTAAGAGGTTTACAGGCATCCAAGGCTTTCTGCATATGCTGGGTATGAACTAGTCTCTCCAAAATAAGGGTGGGCAACAGGTGCCTAAGCAAGTTCCTTCCTTTGTTCCTGGATAAGAAGCCAGGTGGGGCCCTGACCAGTTTGGCTCAGTGGATAGAACATCGGCCTTAGGATTGAAAGGTCCCAAGTTCAATTCTGGTCAAGGGCATGTACCTAGGGGGCATGCAGGAGGCAGCAGATCCATGCTTCTCTCTCATCAATGTTTCTAACTCTCTATTCCTCTCCCTTCCTCTCTGTAAAATCAATATACATACATATATATATTTTTTTAAAAGCCAGGTGGGGGTATTCACTAACACCTCACTGCCAGCACCCAGTATCCTCTGAGCAGCTCTCAAGCACATATGACACGTGCTGGCACAGCAATTTGTTGTTTTCCAATGGTTTCCTATGTGTGTAGGATTTTCCTTTTTCAGCCAGTCTATAAATATAAGCTCCTTAACAGCAAGCCCCAAAGTGTCCCCCAAAGAGCCTGCAGAATGTTTGATAACGCCTGCTGGTTTCAAATTAAATAATTGCTTTAGCTTGGGGAGTCTGGTGATGCCCTTGGTCCTGACTTACTCTTCTCCATGGCACTTATATGTTTGTTTATTGTCTGTCTCCCCCTATTAGCATGTGAGCTACATGGGAACAAGGGGTTTATTTTTAATGACTGCTGTGTTCCTAGTGCCTAGAGCAGCAGTTCCTGGCTCATTGTAGGCATTTAGTAAGTGATAGATGAATGATGGAAGGGTGGACAGATGGGTGGATGGACAGAGGATAGTGGCAAACAATCATTTAGCTCCTGTGTGCTAGGCACTCTGTTCACCGCTTTATTCACATTGCCATGCTTAACCCTCACAATTCTATTGCCAGGTAAATATTATCTTCATTTTACAGAAAGGGCTTAGGAAGGATAAGTGTGCATAGTTACCCAGGTCATGCTGACTACAAAACCTGTTTCTTTTTGGTTTTGCTTATGTTTATATTTTAGCTACTATGGAAATGATTCAGCAGATCTGGAGACCAACTCAGAAATCCATCAAGTTTAGCCAGCATTCAGATGATTCTGATGCAGATGATCCAGAGACCACACTGTCCTATGCAAAGCTGCCTTTAGAAGACGAGTCCCCTGGCTGTTTACCAGTAGCTGGATACAGAGATAGGGAGGACCCCAGAACCCCAAAGCATAGCCATCAGCAAAAGCCCTCCTTAGAGGAAGGATGTCTCACTACCAATAGAGTATGAATATACCTGGAGACAGAATGTATTTCCAAGGAGAGGTCCCCAGAAATGAAAAGGATGTCAGAAAGTGGAATTGTTGTCCGGCTGTGGCCCCTAGGACAGGTCTATGTAGTACATGTGATATATGGCACCAGGCTTCCTGGCTTTCTTACCTTCAGGCTCTCCTACATTCCCCATGGCAATTGCAATTCACCATCAAAAAGGGCTTAGGGCCCTGGCTGGTGTGGTTCAGTTAGTTGAGTGATGTCCCATGTACTGAAAGGTCACTGGTTTGATTCCCACTCAGGGCACATACTGAAGTAAGATCCCCAGTGGGGGTAGGTGCAGGAGGCAGCTGATCAATGTTTACCTCTCCCTTCTCTCTCTAAAAATCAATAATTTTTAAAATATGTTTTTATTGATTTCAGAGAGGAAAGGAGAAGGGGAGAGAGAGAGAGACATAGAGAGAGATAGAGAGAGGTAGAGAAAGAGAGAGAGAGAGAGAGAGAGAGAGAGAGAGAGAGAGAGAGAGAGACATCAATGATGAGAGAGAATCATCGATCGGCTGCCTCATGCACTTCCCCTACTGGGGATTGAGCCCACAACCCATGCATGTACCCTTGACCGGAATCAAACCTGGGACCCTTCAGTCCACAGGCCAGCATTCTATCCACTGAGCCAAAAAGCTAGGGCAATCAATAATTTTTTTCAAAAGGACTCAGGGGGTGTCTAACTCTGGCAGCAACCTATTTTATGAGCTGCTTCTTGCTCTCTTTCCCAGAGCCCTGGGGTAGGCCTACTGAAGAGCCCGCAGGGGCAGCCAGGATGCACCACTTACTCTGAGAAGTGCCCCCCTCTGGCCCCCAACCTGAGACTGTGGCTTGCAGTGGCTCAGGGTGATTGATAACCATCACATTACCCAAACACACAATGCCTGTGAGTGGATGCCATGCAGTCAGGCCTGCCCCACCGCAGCCTGAATGTGGGTGCCTCAGCCTCTAGAAAGCGCTGAAAGGGGAACTGCGTTCACTTCCCCCAGTAACACCTCAGCCATCAGCAAGCAGAAGGCGAGAGGACCATGGCTCCCGGGTCAAGCGAGGACAGCCGGGCCAGAATTCCCATCAGCAGACAAAGCACCTGCTGGAACCAACATAGCAGAGGCCCAGGAAAAAATAATTTCATTTTTCTTAAAATAATTTAATCAACATATATTTGTAATTTTAATGGTCTTTATGGGGAAACTAGGCTTCCTTACATGTATTTTGTGGCTTAGAAATGTATTTCTTTTTAATGTGGTCAAGGAGTCAATAACAGTCCGAATCCAGCCACTAACAGAGCCGCTTAGTCTGTGCTCAGTCCCTCTTACCACCAGTTCAAGACAAAGGCATGCTCTGGCAGTGGAGCTGATGCTAATGAAAAATATGGACAAGCATTGCATCTCAGGAGAAAGCCAATGGGACCAGAGCAAACTGGGAAATCAAATCTATAGATGACTAGATTTAGCTCATACATCTATACCATGTTAGAGAAGATCTAAGAAAAGCTCATTCATCCATTTATTCACCCGTTCTCTAGAGAACTTCTATAATGCTTTAGCCTCGCCACCATTTGCATTCCTTCTGGTAAATGATGTCTGTACTTTCATTTCTCCCTGAGGGAACTGATGACCTCTTAGCTCAGCCCAGAATGGAGTTACTACATTCTGTCCCAAGGCCACCGTGATTGGTTCTAGGAAGAGCACCCAGCCCAAGTCAGGCCAATCCAAGGCAATGGGACCCAATTCTGGGACATTGGTTCTAGCTACTGAGAACCACTCTCTCTTCCACTTCTGACGTGGCCTCACGCTGAGCCTCCACCACGTGAAGCCTGAATGTGGCTCCAACCCATAAGAACCCGAGCTCTAGGCAGATCCAAATGGCATCCTGTGAGCCCCAAGTCCAGCTGTGCCTCTGCCTCCAGACTGTGAAGTTCCAGGAGCAATAAGTTCTCTTCTTTGCTTAATTAAAACACAAGCTGCATAGAGTTGAATTTGATACCGAAAGAGTACCTCAAGAGGAGCCATTGCAGAGGGGTGTATGGGCTGAACTGTGTCCCCTCAAAATTCATATGTTGATGTCCTAACCTCCAGTACCTCAGAATATGACTGATGTGGGAAAGGACCTTTCAAGAGGTAGTTAAGTTAAAATGAAGTCATATGGGTGGGCCCTAACCTGAAATGACTGGTGTCCTTACAAGAAGAGGAGATTAAGACACAGGCAACACACAGAGCAAGGGAGAAGGCAGCTATCCGTAAGCCAACTACTTGATCTTGTACTTCCTGCCTCTAGAATTGTGATAAATTTCTGTTGTTTAAACCACAAGGCCTGTGATATTTTGTTATGGCAGCCCTAGCAGACTCACATACGGGGTTTACCAGGGGGAAAGATGAGGTGATTGAATAGGGGGGCATGAAAGAGGGGAGTCAAGGTGAGGAAATCATTGCAATCATCTACCAGGGAAATGAGGCTTGAGCTAAGGAGAAGGAGGAAGCAATGAAGAGAAGAAGATGAACATGGATTTGAGAGACATTTTAGGCCAAATTGACCCAACTTGGTTATGATGATGTCTAATTGAAGGGAGGGATATCAAGCTTCAGGCTGGACGCTGATGGTGCCATGTCCATCCATGTCCACTAGGGAAGGGAGCAAAGTCAGAGGCAGCGAGTGGTGGTTGTGGACTGTACCTGTTTGTCCTTTCTGCATCCTGCGCCTCTTCCCACTCAGGGTTATTAGCTCCTGGGGCTGGACCTGGTCAACTCACATTTGTATCTCCTCCACTCCCATAGCCTGGAGCACAGGTTCTCAGGGTGGGGCAACTATCCCTGGGAGCAAGGCATTTCACCACTGGTGGGGTATTTTGGGTTTCCACAATGATTGGGGAACTCAACTGGCATTCCTGGTGGGAGCCTGCCACGCTGGACATCCTCCTGTGTGGCTGGGGTAAGGACGGTCTTGATCTTGTTCAGAACTTTACCAAGAGCTGATCATCATTTTGAGCTACTCAGTTGCCACCACAGCAAACCTGCACCAGGCTCAGCAACTGCCTAAGGCCACGTGCATGCACCAGACTTCTTTTTATGTCTCCTGGGTAGTTAGCCAACCACTTATATGGAAATATATATTATTTTGTAACAAGTTGCTTTCCTTTTATTTCTGTTACAGTTAGGGCATTATATGATTCTTTTTTAAATTATGTGGGTGAGTAGGCTATATTATCTGGGAACTTCATTTTATGATAGAAAAGAAGATATTACAAAACATGTTATTAAAGGGGGAGTCTGGGAAGATAGAGACTCAGCATCCAGGGTGGCCGGGTGGCCAGCCAGCCTCACTGGAGAGCCCCTCTGAGGCCTCCCTGCTGGTTCCCCCAGCAGGCTTGGCCTTGGCTGTTGGCCGCCTCTACCCTATAAGGCCATGTGAGGGCTGAGCAGGCAGAGAAAATGAATGGGCTCCCCTCGCTGGAGCCTGCAGCTCCCGTGGTTTCCCAGAGGGCAGTGGGTGGAGCTTTGGAGGGCTGGGAGCCAAGCAGCCTAAGAGAGGGCCCCTCCCACGGGGTCCCTGAGGGGTCCCTGATCAGATCAAGAGTAGGTCAGCCTTTCAAGTGCAAGAAAGGGACATTGCCTGTCCACAACCCATTACTGCCCTCTAGACACATGTACACACATTTCCATAGTACAGAGGTTCTAGAAAATGTGAGTCAGGACAGACCAGAGCTCTGAAGGCTCCTGACACCGGGATGAAGGGCAGGGAGGGAAAATTGTCCCTTGTTTTGGCCTTTTCCCCAGATCTATGTTCTGGGTTTGACGCTTCTGGTGGAGATGGCAAAAGGCCTGGCTGGGTGGTTGTGTGGCCACAGTTGGCCTGGTCTGAGACCTGGCCTTCCAGACCCAGACCCAGACAGCTGAGACACAAGGCCTTGGTGTCCAGACCAAGACCTGGACACTTAGGGGGCAGGGTCACCATAGTGCACCACTATCCAGGGGCACCCCTAGATGTAGCAGTGGGTCATTCAGCACCCCCACCTTTCCGGAGGGCCAGGTCCAGCCTCCCGATGCTCCCGGGACCCCGCCCTAAGCTCTGCCTCATGGACACATCACTGGATGCTCAGTCCTCTCAAACCAGAGTGCTCAGCACAGGAAGTGCTGCTCAGCAGACATGTGGCTCATCCAGACAGATGTCAGCTGCTCCTCCCACTCAGGTTCCAGCAACCAGGTCCTCTCTCTTGTTTTTCACCCTGTGCCCATCTATAAAGAGAACTCAGCGCCCCCCTTCAGGGCCCTCACCCAAGAATCCTCCCACAGAAAAATGTGCAGATGGCATGAGCGGTTCTGAGGGGCCATAATAGTGTGAATTAGATTTGATCACAGGTCTCTGAACAACCAAGGTGATAGCTTAAATAAGACACGTTTGTTTTCCTCTGTTCAGCAAAGCTTTGGGTAGTTAGTGCAGGGCTGGCCTGGTGCCTCGTGTCAGGGATCCATGCTCCTTCTATCTTCTTGTTTTCCTAGACCCATTTTTCCTGGACCTTCTCAAAGTAGGGCTGCAAATACTCAGGGGAAAGGGTGACAACTTTATCTACCAGAAACATCTGAGCCAGGACAAGAGTTGCTACACAGAAGGCTGTTCCAACATCTCTGCCTGCTTCAGCACCTCCCCCCAGGTCTTGGCAGGCCCTCCTGCGACCTGGTCCAGGCATGCAGTCACAGGAGAAGAAGGCCACTCCCCTGACTCCAAGCGGGAGGTAGGAGGGGGCACATGTCCGTGTCCCTCCACCTCTCCTCCTCTCTGGGATGGAACCTGCTCTGCCCGCAAGAAGCCTGCGGAGACCAGACTCCTGATTACTTGGTCAAGCAAGTAATCAGCTTGAACACACTCAGCAAAGGAGACTTTACCTCCTACACGCAGAGGTGTTTTAAAAAGCCAAGGGCAGGGTGCAGCCTCCTCAGGAAGCACTGGAATCAGACATGGGATCCCTAGACTCCAGGGAGAACCCTCCCAGGGGGCTTAGCTCTGTGCAGGCCACCCACTGCTCTGGGCTCACATGGTACAGGCCAAGCCACAGGGAGAACTGATTTTCAGGCTCAGTCCCACGCAGACTTCAGAGAAGAGAGAGAGGCAGAGGCGCCGAGAGCCGAGGTCCATTGCCGGGGTCCCACCTGCAGCTCTGTCTGACTCAGGCCGGCTCCACCTCTGACTTGCCTGTGATGTGCACCAACAAAGCCCCTTTGAGTTTAAGCTGTGTGGAGACGGGTTTCTGTCCTGGTTGCGGAGGAGTCCTGGCCTGACTTTGTAGGAGTTGAGGCGGGAGGGAAGGAAAGGGCAGGGGCCCCACGAAAGGGAAGTCGGAGGGCAGCTGCGTGCTTTTTCCGCCTTCTTTCCCTGGGTCGGAGCAGGGGCGCGGAGGCGGGGTATGTGTGGGTGCGGTGGGGGGGGGGTGTTGCCTGGGGTCCAGTGATGGAAAACAGAGATGCCCAGGCCTCCGGGTGGGAACGGGCTCCGCTCCAGAGCGCGTGTGATTTCTGGGAACCTGTCCGTGCTCTGACCGTAGGGCTGGCACCTCCAAAAGCCGGGTTCCTGGAAGTGACCGAGGGGGGCGGGGCAGACGCGGGCGCCTAGGGCCAAGCCGAAGCCAAATTTCCGCCGGGCGGAGCCCAGGTCCGGTTGGGATGGCTGCTGTCTTAAGACCGTACCCAAGACCCCGGCTGGTCCCATTCTTCCCAGAATGGAGGACCTGCTGTGAGCCCCGCGCCCAAGACTCAGGTCACGGTGTGGAAGCTCCGCGGCCCCGTATTCGCTCCCTCCTGGGGGGGGGGAGCGGCCGCGGCTGCACCGGACCCCGAGCCAGCTGGCGCGTCTGGGCGGCTTCCTCGGTCTGCACGGCCCGCTGCTCCCGCTGAGAGATTTATTCCCCGCCGGGCGCCAGGCTGGGGAGGCTCGCCCCGCGCCCGCCTGGGGCCCGATCTGTGCCGGTGGCTGGCCGTGGGCCCCAGAGGCTCCTGGCGCTCTCCCCAGACCTTCAGTTCAGCGGGTCCCACACCTGGAGCGCCCAGCCCAACCGTCCAGGTTGCTGCCCGCACCTCCGGACTTTCTGATTGGGCAGGTCTGACAATGGGCATGTCTAAGGTCCCAGGTGACTCTGCAGCCGTTTGGGACACACTTGGAAAGACCGCATCGACCTGCCAAATTCTCTCCTCACCGCCCATAGTTTCACTTTTGGTTTCTTGAGTCCTTTAGAAAAAGGCTTCATCCCAGGGGTGAATGGAGCTCTGCATCTTAGCTTTGGTCTCAGGTTCAGTGGAGCCCCGGGGTCTTTCATTACTGGTGGGGAGAAGGATAAAAAGGGAGCTTTAATGGAACTGTGTGCACTTTTTATCATCATGAATTACTCGTTTTATTAAGATTAATCCGCTGTTTACTTGGTAACCCAGTTATCACTTTGTCTCACACACTCTCTCACATCATAGGCTTCACCATGACCGCAATAAATGATCATGTGACGCTGGTCTGGGGCAAGTAGGTAGGACTGGTTCTTAGGCTCGGACAAGGAGGCCAGGGCATGCTTAGTGGCTCCAGAAATCTCATCTGAAACATTCCATGCAAAAGACAGGGACAGCCACATAATTAAAGATGTTCTGTGTGTACCATGTTAGCTGGTCCTCAAGGTGTACCATGTTAGCTGGTCCTCAAGCTGGTCCAAAAGACAGGGACAGCCACATAATTAAAGATGTTCTGTGTGTACCATGTTAGCTGGTCCTCAAGGTGTGCAGACCTATCAGGAAACGACCCAAATTCAGTCACTTTAGCATCTACTCTTCCAGTTCAGGCCAATGTACCATCCTCTTTGCTCACCTCACGTGCCCCACAACGTGTGTTTTACACGTGTTTGGGAACTAGTGATATTCCTCAAAAAATCTGAAGTGTCTATCAGGGAACACCCCTGATGAGAGCCCAGCAGAAGTGTACTTTCTTTGAAACGATCTTGGATCCAGATTTGCTCCTTGGGAAGTTCATTTTAAGGCCTGGGTCTTTTTTGTCAACCTCCTCCAGACCACAGAACTACGGGGGGCTGTGATGTGACTCACATCTCTGGGACAAGGCAAGGACAGCACTCATGGCCCAGGTGGAAATCTGGTCTCCCCCACTTTCAGGCCTCCCTGCGTTCCTGCTCCCTGACACCTCCCTTGGGGGCTGCATTCCCAGCAGGGTGTGCTCTCCTTCCAAGAAATCAAGCAGCTTGTGAGACACACCAACACTCGGGTCCTCCACCTCTATTGTAGACTCTGGGCCAGGGAGAAAGGTGGATCTGCATCCCTCACACATCATGAGTTTTGGGCAAAACACAACTTTCCTGGAACGGATTTTTTTTTTTTTTTCCTAAGCAGTGCCTTGCAGTAGTTCATCTTCCGCTTGGTGCCTTGTATTTCAGTAGGCTGCTTGTTCAACCTGCTGATTAAATCCAGATCCTGCGCTTGCTCAGAGACAGGTTTTTGGTCTGGGCGCCCCCTGCAGGAGCTCCAAAACAAGTTCAGTCCAGCTGGCTGCCAGGTTTGTTGGAGCCGGTCAACCCGAGGGCTTCACCCCCTCAAACAACTCAGGGGTTACTGTTTACCAGCTCCCCGCTCATTGGAGATTTGTACCCTCTTCCTCTGCTTTTGTCTCAGCTCTTTGCCCTTCGGTAGAGACAGCCACCAGGCATTTAGTTGCCTACTACAGCTGCAAAGATGACTTCATTCAAGAGCTGTGTAGCATGCTACAGGGATGCATGGCTTCCCACCCCTACGGAGTCCAAGGGCCCGGGCCCACAGTGGGCTGTTGGCTGCAGAAGACTCAGATGTGTCGTTTTTGAATGCAGAGCTCAGTCAGTTGCTTTGATGTCCTGTGCAAGGCTGGTTAGCTCCCCTAGAGTGTTCTGCATATTCCAAGAATTGAATTTGGTATCAAGACTTTCCCAACAGCAATATCTTGATAATCCTAGAATTTGAGAGATGGATTTATGTGGATTCATTAAATAATTCTACATTTGCCTGTGTTCGAAACTTTAATACTTAAACTAAATAGAAAGTCATCTTGGGCCCACTGGCAGCTTGGGAAAACTGGAGTGGTCAAACAAGAACCACGCATTTAGGGCCAATGGGATGCTTGGCAAGTCTTAAGAATTGGGAAGGTTAAGCAGCAGGTTCAGTGTACTGCTCTGAACTCATGGAACATACAGAGCAGAGCCAACCTGGGTAGTGCCCAGGTGAAGCTTCAGTCCTAAGCTATTTTGCCTTTGTGACAAAAGTATTCTTTGTACTCACACCAGGTTAAATAGGTTAAGTCTTACACTCAATGGGCAGTGAGCCTCATCCAAGTCACATAAGGAAAGGTAGTTCTTTTTGGTAAACCGCTTCCCAGAACCAAAGGGGTGGAGGGAGTTTTTTAACCATTACTGTTTACACGAGCACAGGGCTCTGGAAAAGTGCAACGCTTAATCTGTGAAACTGTGAAAACATTATCCAATTATATATGGATGTGGTGTGAGAATTAAAATAATCTGTCCTGGCCGGGCAGTTCAGTTGGTGTGCGTGGATACACCAAGGTTGCAAGTTGGATCCCTGGGTCAGGGCGTAATCAACCAATGAATGCATAAGTGGAACAATAAATGGATGGGTTTTTTTCCTCTTTCTAAAATCAATTTAAAAAATTTATCTGTGTAATTCACTTACCATAATGCTTGGCACACACAGAGTCACCATATTTCGCTAATATAATGACCTGTATAGGCAATAATAATAATAAGGCATATTTGGGATATATTTATACTAAAAACTTATTTGAAATTAAAATTTAACTGGGTGTCCTGTATTTTGTCTGACAACCCCAGGCACACAGTGAGTTGACAATCAATTTAATTTTTATTACCATGAACAGGAAGATTATTTCCAATACATATTACCTGAAGAGGATGTCATTTCCTGCTAAATACAGCTTTTCTTTGAAGACAATCTCAAAAGAGCACAGGGGGCTGGGGAGACTGGTGGCTGGGCAGATGGTGGCCACAGACTATCTTAGGGCTTCTCCAAAGGCAGGCTCCCCTACCTTCACCATGCCCTCTTCCCTGTCTCCACCCTCTTGGATGCATGGAGATGGAAGCATGGAGATGGAAGCATGGAGATGGGAAGACGGAGGCACCACCACACAGCCTCAATGTCTGGAATAGAAGGATTTCTCCATCTCTAGCCACCTCCCAGCCTCCAGCCAGAGTTGGGCAACTTCAGTTCAAGAGCACCATGTACAAGGAGAGATAGGATTTGCACTCCAGTTTATCTTATATATACATTTATCCTCACCAGAGGATATGTTTATTGACTTTAAGGGGGGCGGGGAACATCAATGTTAGAGAGAAACATGGATTGGTTGCTTCTCTTACAGACCATCGAACCTGCAACCTTCTGGTGTACAGGACAATACTCCAACCAACTGAGCCACCCGGCCAGGGCTCCAGTTTTATTTCTAAAAAACAAATTTCGTGTGGGGGTGGGGTGGGGAAGGTTTTTCCAAAAATGACTGCAAACTGCTGAAGTGGAGTGGAACCCTTGTACCTGGAGCTTTAAGCAGATCTTGGGCGACATGTTCTAAGGTGGTCCTGGGTCACTTCAGTAAAATGAAAAAAAAAACGAATCCCATCTTTTCCGCGAACACTGGACAGTGAATCTTCTCTTGCGGGTTTCGTTTTTCCTGTGATACAACTAGCTCCTGAGGCTGGAGCTTGAGCCTGTTGGGGCTCATCCCCAGAGCTGGGAACAAAGCCAGGGCCCTGCTGGTGGAAATGAATGAACGAACGGCAGCGGTGGAGGGTAGAACCCGGGACACGGACACGCAGCCGGCGACCCCCAGCAGGCAACTTCGCTTTACTTCCGCCCCAGGAAAGTTTGCCTCCTGAATTCCCAAAGCTCCCGCTTTTCCTCCCAGTATGCTCCGCGCCCACCGTGCCCGTGATTGGCTGCGCCTCCCCACGTGACGCTGAGCAGGCGGCGGCGGTTGCCGGGGTGACGACTGGAGAGTTGGCGGCCGGGCGGGGTGGGCGCGGGTCCCCGCGGCAGAGCCCCAGGTAAGCACATCCCCGATGGGGCCGGGCCACCCCCGAGCCCGCCGCCCCGGGAGGGAGGAGCAGCGGTGGGACCCGAGGGCCGCGGTGCTGCTGAGCCCTCGCCCGAGAGAGAAATCCCGACGTGCCAGCTCGGCAGCCGCTGCAGCTGCCTCCGCTTCTTTCTGCGGTCCAGGGCTCTCACTGCGGCGTGGGCCTAGGACAGGCCCAGCTGCTTCCCGCCAGTAGTCCCTGATCTTGGGTGCAGTGGGGCCACCCTTGGCGGGAGTCCCTTCAGATCGTTAGTGGCCGTGCGAGCGGGTGACCTGGGACTTCTAGATTCACCCCCTCCGTTATCTCCATCATCTAACCACCCTTCCCAGGCACCCCGGTGAAGTCCAGATTTCATTCACTCTAAGCAAAAACAGGATGCTTGCTGTGCAAATTCTTCTTCCAGACACACCCCACAGTCTTACCCTTAGTCACAAACCCTGTTTATTATATAGAAATTCAGAAGCTGCCACTGCAACCCTCAAAAGTGAAGAAGTTTTCTCTAGTTTCTGCATGAAGTAGAGCAGTGGCTCTCAAGCTTGAATGTGCATAAAGATCATCCGGAGAGCTTGTTTAAAACCATTTGGGGCATCGTGCCTGCCGTGATGTTCAGTGAGATCAGGGTGGTGCTAGGAACCTCCCTTTGCACAAGCATCCCAGGTGATTCGGATTCAGGTGGTGCAAACCTTGGATAATGCTGTGCAGTGGTTAATGTTGGTCTGGATTTAAATTCCCACTTTCCCACTTACTAGCTGAGTTACTGGGAGCACCGCAGCCTCCCCGAGTTTCTGTTGCCTCACCTGTAAAAGGAGAATATAAGTCATGTTGCCCTGTCAGGTATATTGTGAAAATTAAATGTAACTTTAATTTACATGTGCTTTTTGCACATTGTCTGGCATACATTAAATCCTCAATAAATGAACCTATTGTGATATAAAGGTTTAGAGAAAAATTCTGTAATTCCTAAGGATGTCAGAGTAATAGAATACCCAATAGTGAGTGGCTCACCTTCACTGATAGAAAATCACAACAGAATGCTATTTAAATGATGCTCACAAATTGCTTCTCTGAGGACGTGTTTATTGCTTATTAAGTATTTATTAAGTAGAGAGGTTTGCCAGGTGAAGCAGGAGATGGGGCAAGTGTTAGCAGGCAGGGAGAACAATATGTGCGAAGGCCCCGAGGGAGGAAGGAACTTGAGTTCTCAAAAAATAACAGTTTTCTTGTTCTGGGATCTTCAAAAATGCTGTTCCCTCTACTTGGGCTTCATTTATTCGTCAAACATCTTGGGTGCCTATCATACCTATGAGACACTCTGCTAGATTCTAGAGATACAAAAATTAAATACAGCTTCTTGCCTTGGTAAACGGGGTGATAAGTATAACAGTAGAAATAGATGTGGGGTACTGAGGCACCCCAGAGGGGAGAGCCTTGATGGGGAAGGAAGGGGAGGGGTTCATGAAAGACTTCCTAAAGGAGGTCAATCTGGATGAAGTTAGTGTGATGAGTTGAGTTTGCCTATGAGGTGGGGCGAGTGCATCAATCAGAGGGCTTAGAAAGAGCATGCTGTATGGGACAATGGCTGGGAGTTCACTATTGGCTGGGCCTGACATGGGGCAGTGGTAGAAGGGAGTTGGGAAAAGGACCGGTCCAGAGAAAGGCTGGAGGGGTGGGGTGGGTAGTCCTCAAACAGGAGCTGTCTTTCTCCTCACACCTTATGAATCTGGCAGGCCTGGAGGCGGCCCGTGGGGCCCAGGTTCTCTCTGCTCCTCACTGCTACTTCCAGACCACCACCCCCATATGCCATGGGCTTTACCACTTTGCCACCACTCCTTGAGGCAGTCACCTATCAGAGGCACAGTTGTTTTCCTTGAAGATAGTAGCTCCTGGCTCACTGTCTGTTTCTCCACCTCCTCATCCTCATTCTCATTTTATTTATTCATTCATTTGTTTATTTGTGAGAGAGAGAGAGAGAAAGAGAGAGAAAGAGAGAGAGAGAGAGAGAGAGAGAGAGAGAGAGAGAGAGAGAGAGAGATGTGAGAGCAAAACATCAATAGGCTGCCTTGACTCCCCCACAGGTATCAAGCTCTGACCAGGAATCAAACTGGCAACCTTTCAATACTTGGGATGATGCTCACCCAACTGAGCCACACTGGCCAGGGCCTCAACCTCATTTTTATTTCAACATCCTGGCCACACAAGTTTCTCCATCCTCCTTACTTTTATTTATTTTATTTTATTTATTTATTTTTTTAGGGTTAATTTATTTTTATTTTTATTTTTTTAAAGAAATATTTATTCAGATTATTACAATTGTTTCTCCTTTTTCCCCCCATAGCTCCCCTCCACCCGGTTCCCACCCCACCTTCTCCCCTTACCTCCCCCCCCCCACTGTCCTCATCCATAGATGTATGATTTTTGTCCAGTCTCTTCCTGAACACCCCCATACCTGAGAATCATCAGTCCACTCCCTTTCTATGCCCCTGATTCTATTATATTCACCAGATTATTCTGTTCCTCAGGTTTTTAATTCACTTGATTTTTAGGTTCACTTGTTGATAGATATGTATTTGTTGTTCATAATTTTTATCTTTACTTTTTTCTTCTTCCTTTTCTTTAAGAATACCTTTCAGCATTTCATATAATACTGGTTTGGTGGTGATGAGCTCCTTCAGCTTTTTCTTATCTGTGAAGCTCTTTATCTGCCCTTCAATTCTGAATGATAGCTTTGCTGGGTAGAGTAATCTTGGTTGTAGGTTCTTGCTAGTCATCACTTTGAAAATTTCTTGCCACTCCCGTCTGGCCTGCATAGTTTCTGTTGAGAAATCAGCTGACAATCATATGGGTGCTCCCTTGTAGGTAATTAACTGTTTTTCTCTTGCTGCTTTTAAGATTCTCTCTTTGTCTTTTGCTCTTGGCATTTTATTTTTTTTTTATTTTTTTTTCAAATTTTTTATTAAGGTATTATATGTGTACATATCTTACCATTGCCCCCCCCCACCCCACTCCCATACCTGCCCTCACCCCCCAATGTTTTGCATCCGTTGGTTACTCTTATATGCATGCATACAAGTCCTTCAGTTGATCTCTTATTTCCCCCACCTCTCCCTAACCTTACCGCTGTAATTAGACACTCTGTTTGATGCTTTACTGCCTCTGTAACTATCTTTTGGTTCATCAGTTTATAATGTTTTTCATTATCCCTAAATGAGTGAGATCATGTGGTATTTTTCTTTCATTGACTGGCTTATTTCACTTAGCATAATGTTCTCTAATTCCATCCAGGTGTCTACAAATGGTAGTAATTCCTTCTTTTTTATGGCAGCATAGTATTCCATTGTGTAGATGTACCATAGTTTTCTGATCCAGTCATCTGCTGACGGGCACCTAGGCTGTTTCCAAATCTTAGCTATTGTAAATTGTGCTGCTATGAACATAGGGGTGCATATATCCTTTCTGATTGGTGTTTCTGGTTTCTTAGGATATATTCCTAGGAGTGGGATTACTGGGTCAAATGGGAGTTCCATTTTCAGTTTTTTGAGGAAACTCCATACTGTTCTCCACAGTGGCTGCACCAGTCTGCATTCCCACCAGCAGTGCACGAGGGTTCCTTTTTCTCCGCATCCTCGCCAACACTTGTCGTTTGTTGATTTGTTGATGATAGCCATTCTGACAGGTGTGAGATGGTATCGCATTGTCGTTTTGATTTGCATCTCTCGGATAATAAGTGACTTTGAGCACGTTTTCATGTGCCTCTTGGCCTTCCTTCTGTCTTCTTTCGAAAAGATTCTATTTAGGTCCGTTGCCCATTTTTTTATTGGATCATTTATCTTCCTTTTATTAAGTTGTATAAGCTGCCTGTAGATGTTGGAAATTAAACCTTTATCTGTGATACCATTTGCAAATATGTTCTCCCATACAGTGGGGTTTCTTGTTGTTTTGTTGATGGTTTCTTTTGCTGTGCAAAAGCTTTTTATTTTGATGTAGTCCCATTTGTTTATTTTCTCTTTGGCTTCCATTGCCCTAGGGGCAGTATCACTGAAAAAGTTCTTTTGGCATATGTCTGAGATTTTGCTGCCCTTGGATTCCTCTAGTATTTTTATGGTTTCCCGTCTTATATTTAAGTCCTGTATCCATTTTGAGTTTATTTTTGTGTATGGTGTAAGTTGGTGATCTAGTTTCATTTTTTTGCATGTATCTGTCCAATTTTCCCAACACCATTTATTGAAGAGACTGTCTTGACTCCATTGTATGCTCATGCCTCCTTTGTCAAATATTAATTGCGCATATTGGTTTGGGTCGATATCTGGATTCTCTATTCTATTCCATTGATCTATATGTCTGTTCTTGTGCCAGTACCAGGCTGTTTTGAGGACAGTGGCTTTGTAATACAGCTTGAAATCTGGTATTGAGATCCCTCCTACTTTATTCTTCTTTCTCAGGATTGCTGTGGCTATTCGGGGTCTTTTTTTATTCCAGATGAATTTTTGGAGAGTTCTTTCTAAGTCTGTGAAATATGCTGTTGGTATTTTAATGGGGAGTGCATTGAATCTATAGATTGCTTTGGGTAGTATGGACATTTTGATGATGTTGATTCTACCAATCCATGAACATGGTATGTTCTTCCATCTGTTTACATCTTCCTCTATCTCTTTTTTCAGTGTCCTGTAGTTTTCTGCATATAGGTCTTTTACCTCCTTGGTTAGGTTTATTCCTAAGTATCTTAATTTTTTTGGTGCGATGGAAAATGGGATTGCTTTTTTAGTCTCTCTTTCTGTAAGTTCACTGTTGGTGTATAGAAATGCCATAGATTTCTTGGCGTTAATTTTTTTTTTTTTTAAATAAATCTTTATTCAGATTATTACAATTATTTCTCCTTTTTTCCCCCATAGTTCCCCTCCAGCCATTTCCCACCCCACCTTCTGCCCTTACCTACCCCCCACTGTCCTCATCCATAGGTGTATGATTTTTGTCCAGTCTCTTTATGAACCCCCCCATACCCCTTTCCCCCTGAGAATTATCAGTCCACTCCCTTTCTATGCCCCTGATTCTATTGTATTCACCAGATTATTCTGTTCCTCAGGTTTTTAATTCACTTGATTTTTAGGTTCACTTGTTGATAGATATGTATTTGTTGTTCATAATTTTTATCTTTCCTTTTTTCTTCTTCCTCTTCTTTAAGAATACCTTTCAGCATTTCATATAATACTGGTTTGGTGGTGATGAACTCCTTTAGCTTTTTCTTGTCTGTGAAACTCTTTATCTGCCCTTCAATTCTGAATGATAGCTTTGCTGGGTAGAGTAATCTTGGTTGTAGGTTCTTGCTATTCATCACATTGAAAATTTCTTGCCACTCCCGTCTGGCCTGCATAGTTTCCGTTGAAAAGTCAGCTGACAGTCGTATGGGTGCTCCCCTGTAGGTAACTAACTGTTTTTCTCTTGCTGCTTTTAATATTCTCTCTTTGTCTTTTGCTCTTGGCATTTTAATTATGATGTGTCTTGGTGTAGTCCTCTTTGGATTCCTTTTGTTTGGGGTTCTGTGGGCTTCCTGGACTTGTAAGTCTATTTCTTTCACCAGGTGGGGGAAGTTTTCGGTCATTATTTCTTCAAATAGGTTTTCAGTATTTTGCTCTCTCTCTTCTTCTGGCACCCCCATAATTCTGATGTTGGTACGCTTGAAGTTGTCCCAGAGTCTTCTTACATTATCTTCAACTTTTTGGATTTTTTTTTTTGCTTTTTGCTTTTTCGGTTGAGTGTTTTTTGCTTCTTTGTATTTCAATTCTTTGACTTGATTTTTGTGTTCCTCTTGTCTGTTTTTGGGTCTCTGTATAATATTTTTTATTTCAGTCAGTGTATGTTTAATTTCTAGTTGATCCTTTTTCATCTCTTCGAGGGTCTCGTTATATTTATCGGCCTTTTCTAGGATATTCTTAAAAAGCCTTATAACCGTGGTTTTGAATTCTATATCCAGTCGTTTGTTTTCCTCCATTTCTTTCGTTTGTGATCTGATTCTTAGACGCCGCATTTTCACTGCTTCCCTGAGTTGGTAGATTTGTGTGCTAGGTTTCCAATTTGGCCCAGTGGGTCTGCCTCCCCAGTTAACCTGGGGTGGACACTCTTGGTGCACCCCTTTGTGGACTGTGTGTACAGCCTTGTTGTAATTAAGTCTTTATTGTTGTTGGTATCACTGGGAAGAATTGACCTCCAGGCCAGTTGGCTGTAAGGATCAGCTGTGTCTATGCTGGGAGAAGTCCGGTGCTGGAGACAGCCTTATAGGATTAGACTTGCCAAATTGCAATAGCCTCTGTGCTCTGCTTGGATGGGGTGGAGTCTCAGTCTTGGCTTCCCATCAGCCTTGCCCTTGCTAGCACGTGTGTGCCTTCAGTCCTCTGCCTTCCCGGCTCCCGATTCTCCGCCCGAGAGTCCAGACTCCCCCCACAAGAGCGTGGGTCTCCGGGGGCTCGCCTGGAACTGGGGTTCACTGCAGTCAGAACTGGGGCTCACTTCAGTCAGAACTGGTGTTCGGTGCCGTCAGGAGCCTCTCACTCCCTTCCGCTAGGGAAAGCCTGTGGCAGCCTCCCGCAGCCTTTGTGCGCACTGGCGCGAGCGGACTTTCAGTCTTCCGCCTTCCCCGGCTCCCGAGTCTCCGCCCGAGAGTCCAGACTCCCCCCACAAGAGCGTGGGTCTCCAGGGGCTCGCCTGGAACTGGGGTTCACTGCAGTCAGAACTGGGGCTCACTTCAGTCAGAACTGGTGTTCGGTGCCGTCAGGAGCCTCTCACTCCCTTCCGCTAGGGAAAGCCTGTGGCAGCCTCCCGCAGCCTTTGTGCGCACTGGCGCGAGCGGACTTTCAGTCTTCCGCCTTCCCCGGCTCCCGAGTCTCTGCCCGAGAGTCCAGACTCCCCCTACAAGAGCGTGGGTCCCCGGGGGCTCGCCTGGAACTGGGGTTCACTGCAGTCAGAACTGGGGCTCACTTCAGTCAGAACTGGGGTTTTGTGCCGTCAGGAGCCTCTCACTCCCTTCCGCTAGGGAAAGCCTGTGGCAGCCTCCCGCAGCCTTTGTGCGCACTGGCGCGAGCGGACTTTCAGTCTTCCGCCTTCCCCGGCTCCCGAGTCTCCGCCCGAGAGTCCAGACTCCCCCCACAAGAGCGTGGGTCCCCAGGGGCTCGCCCGGAATAGGTGTTCAGTGCAGTCAGAACTGGGGTTCAATGCGGTCGGGGGCTCCCTTCCCCCTTCCGCCAGAGAAAGCCAGCCAGGCACTCCGCCGCCCTTCCTCTCTGCGCGCACAAAGACCCTTTGCCGTACCTCCAATTCTCTGTGAGCTTTTCTCCTTCCTTCTAGTTGTAGAATTTTCACTCAGTCAGCTTTCCTGCGGTTCTGGATGGTGTCCGTTCTGTCTTTTAGTTGTAGTTTTGAAATTGTTGTGCGAGGCAGCAGTTTAGGTGTTTACCTATGCCGCCATCTTGGTTTCTCTTCTTGGCGTTAATTTTGTATCCTGCTACCTTGCCAAATTCATTTATTAAGTCTGTTAGTTTTTTGATAGAGTCTTTCGGGTTTTTTATGTACAATATCATGTCATCTGCAAATAAGGACAGCTTTACTTCTTCTTTTCCAATTTGGATGCCTTTTATTTCTTCTTCTTGTCTAATTGCAATGGCTAATACTTCCAGTACTATGTCAAACAGGAGTGGTGAGAGTGGGCATCCTTGTCTTGTTCCTGTTCTTAGGGGAAATGGTTTTAGTTTTTGCCCATTGAGTATGATGTTAGCTGTGGGTTTATCATATATAGCTTTTATTATGTTGAGGTATGATCCTTCTATTCCCACCTTGTTGAGAGTTTTTATCAAGAAAGGGTGTTGGATTTTGTCAAATGCTTTTTCTGCATCAATTGATATGACTATGTGATTTTTATCTTTCAATTTGTTTATGTGATGTATCACATTTATTGATTTTCGGATATTGAACCATCCTTGCATTCCTGGGATAAACCCTACTTGGTCATGGTGTATGATCTTTCTGATGTACTGCTGGATCCGATTTGCTAGAATTTTGTTGAGGATTTTGGCATCTACATTCATGAGGGATATTGGCCTGTAATTCTCTTTCATTGTGTTGTCTTTATCTGGTTTTGGTATTAGGGTGATGCTGGCTTCATAGAAGGAGCTTGGAAGTGTTCCTTCCTCTTGAATTTTTTGGAATAGTCTGAGGAGGATAGGTTTTAGTTCTTCCTTGAATGTTTGGTAAAACTCTCCTGTGAAGCCGTCTGGCCCCGGGCTGTTGTTTGCCGGAAGCTCTTTGATGGCTGCTTCAATTTCTTCCATAGTTACTGGCATATTGAGCTGTTTAGATTCTTCCTGATTGAGTTTTGGAAGGTTATATTTTTCTAGGAATATGTCCATTTCCTCCAGGTTGTCCAGTTTGTTGGAATAGAGTTGTTCGTAGTATTTTTTAACAATCCTTTTTATTTCGGCGGGATCTGTTGTTATTTCACCTCTTTCATTTCTGATTTTGTTTATTTGGGTCCTCTCTCTTTGCTTCTTGGTGAGCCTGGCTAGAGGTTCATCAATCTTGTTTATCCTTTCAAAGAACCAGCTCTTGGTTTTGTTGATCTTTTGTATTGTTTCTTTGGTCTCTATGTCGTTTATCTGTGCTCTGATCTTTATTATTTCCTTCCTTCTGCTTACACTGGGCTTTTCTTGTTGCTCTTTTTCTAACTCTTTGAGTTGTTGGGTTAGGTAATTTATTACCCCTGTTTCTTGTTTTTTGCAGTAGGCTTGTAGAGCTATGAACTTCCCTCTCAAGACTGCTTTCGCTGTGTCCCATAGATTTTGGATTGTAGTGTTTTCATTGTCATTTGTTGCCATGATGTTTTTTATTTCTTCTTTGATCTCTCTGGTAACCCAGTCATGGTTTAATAGCATGCTGTTTAGTCTCCATGTGTTTGATTTCTTTGGGTTGTTTTTATTGTAGTTGATTTCCAGTTTTATGCCACTGTGGTCTGAGAAGATGCTTGATATGATTTCTATCTTCTTGAATTTGAAGAGACTTTGCCTATGTCCCAACATATGGTCTATCTTTGAAAATGACCCATGTGCACTTGAGAAGAATGTATATTCTGTGGCTTTGGGGTGAAATGTTCTGAAGATGTCAATTAATTCCATCTGGTCTAGTGAGTCATTTAGGATTGATGTTTCTTTGCTGATTTTTTGTTTAGAGGATTTGTCCGATGGTGATAGTGGGGTATTAAAGTCTCCTACTATGATTGTATTGCTGTCAATCTCTCCCTTGATATCCTCCAGGAGTTTTTTTATGTATTTGGGTGCTCCTGTATTGGGTGCATATATGTTTACCAGAGTTATTTCTTCTTGTTGGATTGCTCCCTTTAGTATTATGAAGTGGCCTTCCTTATCTCTTGTTATGTCCTTCACTTTGAGATCTAATTTGTCAGATATAAGTATTGCTACCCCAGCTTTTTTTTCAGTTCCATTTGCCTGGAAAACCTTTTTCCATCCCTTCACCCTCAGTCTGTGTGCGTCTTTTTTTCTGAGGTGGGTTTCTTGTAGACAGCAGATATATGGGTCATGTTTTCTTATCCAATCCATTACCCTATGTCTTTTGATTGGGGCATTTAATCCATTTACATTTAAAGTTATTATTGATAGGTACTTATTTGTCGCCATTCCTATTCTTTACACCTGTGTTCCTTCTTCGCTTCCTATTTCTTTTTTTTTTTTTTACAGCAGACCCTTTAGCATTTCTTGCATTGCTGGTTTGGTGGTAATAAATTCCCTTAGTCCTTTTTTGTCTGTGAAGCTCCTGATTTCACCTTCAATTTTGATTGACAGCCTTGCTGGGTACAGTATTCTTGGATTCAGACCCTTCCTTTGCATGACTTTGTATATTTCATTCCATTCCCTTCTGGCCTGATGAGTTTCTGTTGAGAAATCAGTTGCTAGTCTGATGGGGGTTCCTTTGTATGTAACTTTCTGTCTCTCTCTGGCCGCTTTTAAGATTCTTACTTTGTCGTTGGTGTTTGCCAATTTAATTATAATGTGCCTTGGCGTCGGTCTTTTGGGGTTCATTTTGCTTGGGACTCTGTGAGCTTCTTGGATTTGTGTGGGTTTTTTCTTCTCTATATCAGGGAAATTTTCTGTCATTATTTCTTCAAATAGGTTTTCTATTCCTTGCTCAGCTTCCTTTCCTTCTGGAACCCCTATTATGCGGATGTTGTTTTGTTTCGTGTTGTCCCAAAGTTCCCTTAGGCTCTCCTCCTGCCTTTTAATTTTTTTTTCTAGAAGTTGCTGTACTTGGGTATTTTTTCCCATCTTGTCTTCTAGCTCACTGATGCGGTCCTCTGCTTCTTCTAGTCTACTCTTGATGCTTTCTATTGAGTTCTTTACAGCAGCGATGTCATTTTTCATTTCTTCTTGGTTCTTCTTCATTTCCTCTTGGTTCTTGCTCATATTGTCGAATTTGTCTTCCATTCTTTTCAGCCACCTTATGACCATTTCTCTGAATTCTTTTTCTGGAAGGTTGCTTGCTTCCATTTCATTTACTTCCTTTTCTGGTGATGCCTGCTTTTCTTTCATATGCGGGCTGTGTCTTTGTCTCCCCATGGTCTCTCTTCTCTGGGTGTCTGGTTATGTAGTTCTCTCTCTCCTGCGTCGATTTAAAGGCACAAAATACAGCACTAACAGGTACAACACACAAGGCACTGAACAGAAATGTATTCACGATATTAACAACCTCCAATAAAGGTGACCACCAGAGAAAGACAAATCAGGGGATAGTAGAGAAAGAAGAAGAGGAAAAAGAAAGAAAGAAGAAGAAGAAAAAAAAAGGGGGTGTCAAAATGAAATTGGGAAAAGGGAAAAAAAGAAGAAAAAAAAGTAAGAGAGACAAGAAAGAGACTAAGAGAGAAAGGGAAACAGACTATATATATTGGGGATAAAACTCCAATAGAACAATCACTTATCCCAGCAAATGCCAGTAACAAGTACCTGGGGATTAATACAAACTACAACACCAACTAATATTGAGTGAGGCAAGGGAAAACAGAAGCACTAAACAAACAAAAAAATAAACAAAAGAAGAATAAGCAAAACAATCTCACAAAAAAGCATAAAAATTCGATATAATCTACATTCAAATGAACAACAACAAAAGGACAGAGAGAAGAACAATTTTTTGGATAGTTAAGACAGCGAAGAGAGAGGTGTGTATGGACTTGGAGCAGGGGATTGGAGATTAGATATATAAGTAGGGTGAAATTTTAAAAGGGGGTAAACAGAAAAAATAGGGAAAATCTAAAGCAGGAAAGGGGTAAGATAAACAGGACACTGAAAAGGGAAAAGTGAGGAAGAGAGTGATGGCATAAGGTAGATTTGAGATAGAGTAAAATGATGCTAAAGGAAAGATAAAAATAGAATGTAGAACATTAATCCCAAAACAAAATGAAGAGAAAATAAAATGACACTTAAAAAAAAAAAAAGATAAAATAGCAGTAGTAATAATACGGATTGAAAATAAAAATGTAATAATTAAAAAGGTAAAATCAAGTGAGGAAAAAAATTAGTTTCTTGAGTAAAAGATGCAAAAAATGAAAATAAAAAAATAAAAAATAAAAATAAAATGTGGAGTAGTGAAGGTCATTCACTTCCCCTGTTGTTCTGTTTGGCACACCTGTTTCTCAGTCCGGACAGTATTGCAGTTCCCTGCGTTCCACTGCTCTTCAGTGATGTAAGCCAGTCCTGATTTTAAGCAGGCGGTGTGTCTTAATTCGTATTCCTTTATTTTTGATTACACAAGAGTCAATTTGTGATTCAGCCCCTGGGTGGCAGTGTTTCTGGATTGACTTCCGGGTTTATCTATGGCCTCTCTAGGGAGTGTTAGAGCCTTCTTTCCCTGTGGCACTCACTACCAGTTTGTGGGAGTGGTCTGCCTCAGAGCTGGCTCTCCGATGGTCACTCCCCGCTCCGATCCCCAGGTTCCAGAAAAACAACTTTCCCCTGCAGTCTCCCAGGGTGTCCCCAACTGGGTGAACCTATGAATTGGGCTTAGTAATCAGAAGCAAGAATTTCAAGAGGAAAAAGCCCAAGTGTGCGCACTCCGTGGCTGCGCGTAAGTCTAGCACACCCCTGAAATTCTTAGGGTGTCCCTGCACTTCAGATCAAAATGGGTTGCTTTTTAGAGAGCCCTTCTGTTAGCAGCTCTGAGGACCCCCTTCCACATTCACAGATCACGCCAGCACCAGCAGCCACCGATTTTTCTAGGCACAGACTTCCCTGGTCCTCCAGCTCCCGCAAAACGCGCGTTCCTCTCTCGCGCTGGGACCAGAGACCTCACCTTATCTCAGGCGAAATCTGACCTTTCCGTGGTGGAGTGTAGAGCTCCTCTGAACCCGTGTGTTTGCGCCAATTGGGGAGCGTTGTTCTGGGGCTCGCAGCTGTTCCGTGGGTGCCGCAGTTGTGGATTCTCAGGCTTCGGATAAGCTCCACTTTCCGGTTCCAGATGGCGGCGACTCCGCGTCCAAGCCCGCAGCTCCCTGCTCTTGGCATTTTAATTATGATGTGTCTTGGTGTGGTCCTCTTTGGATTCCTTTTGTTTGGGGTTCTGTGCGCTTCCTGGACTTGTAAGTCTATTTCTTTGACCAGGTGGGGGAAGTTTTCAGTCATTATTTCTTCAAATAGGTTTTCAGTATCTTGCTCTCTCTCTTCTTCTGGCATCCCCATAATTCTGATGTTGGTACGCTTGAAGTTGTCCCAGAGGCTCCTTACACTATCTTCAACTTTTTGGATTTTTTTTTGCTTTTTGCTTTTTCGGTTGTTTTTTACTTCTTTGTATTTCAATTCTTTGACTTGATTCTTGTGTTCCTCTAGTCTGTTGTTGGGTCTCTGTATAATATTTTTTATTTCAGTCAGTGTATGTTTAATTTCTAGTTGGTCCTTTTTCATATCTTCGAGGGTCTCGCTAAATTTATCGGCCTTTTCTAGGATATTCTTGAAAAGCCTTATAACCATAGTTTTGAATTCTATATCCAGTTGTTTGTTTTCCTCCATTTCTTTCGTTTGTGATCTGTTTCTTTGTCGCCGCATTTTCACTGCTTCCCTGAGTTGGTAGGGTAGCTTTGTGTGCTAGGTTTCCTATATGGCCCAGTGGGTCGGCCTCCCCAGTTAACCTGAGGTGGATACTCTTGGTGCACCCCTTTGTGGACTGTGTGTACAGCCTTGTTGTAGTTAAGTCTTGATTGTTGTTGGTATCACTGGGAGGAATTGACCTCCAGGCCAGTTGGCTGTGAGGATCAGTTGTGTCTATGCTGGGAGAAGTTCGGTGCTGGAGACAACCTTACAGGATTAGACTTGCCAAATTGCAATAGACTCTGTGCTCAGCTTGGATGGGGTGGAGTCTCAGGGCAGAGCAGACAGTCTTGGCTTCCCGTCAGCCTTGCCCTTGCGCGCGCAGTCGCGCGCCTCCAGCCCTCTGCCTTCCCTGGCTCCTGAGTCTCCGCCCGAGAGTCCAGATTCCCCGCTGTAAGAGCGTGGGTCCCCAGGGGCTCGCCTGGAACTGGGGTTCAGTGCAGTCAGAACTGGGGTTCAGTGCAGTCAGGAGCTTCCAGCTCCCTTCTGCTAGGGAAAGCCTGTGGCAACCTCCACAGTCTTTGTGCACACTGGTGCGCTCACCTCCAGACCCCTGCCTGCCGGGGCTCCCCCAGGTCTCCGAGTCTCCGGGTGCCTTTCTCTCTATCTGACAATCCAGACTCCCCCTGTATGAGCCTGGGTCGACGGGGTTTCACCCGGAACTGGGGTTCAGTGCAGTCGGAACTGGGGTTCAGTGCAGTCGGGGTCTTCCTTCCCCCTCCCACCAGAGAAAGTCAGCCAGGCCCTCTGCCACCCTTCCTCTCTGCAAGCACAAAGACCCTTTGCTGTACCTCCAATTCTCTGTGAGCTTTTCTCTTTCCTTCTAGTTGTAGAATTTCCACTCAGCCAGCTTTCCTGTGGTTCTGGATGGTGTCCGTTCTGTCTTTTAGTTGTAGTTTTGAAATTGTTGTGCGGGGCAGCAGTTTAGGTGCTTACCTATGCCGCCATCTTGGTTTCTCCCCTGACGCATCCGCGGGGGGCTCGGCGGGGTGCGGGCGTGGGCCGGGGACGACGCCATCCTGCTGCGCCCCTCCTGGGGCTTCCTGGCGCACTCTTCCTCCTGCGCCGTGGGCGAGGGCGCGGCGGCCATCCTCCTTACTTTTAGGCATCTTTCCCTCCATCGTCCTCATCCACCTACGGTGTGGTCATGTACCACCTCCAAAATTTTTATTTCAAGCACCCATCCCCCTCTCTGACCACCACCCTCTCTCTTTAAAACTCACTTTAAGTGCCTCTTAAGCAGGTCTTTGGCCCCATTACTTTTTCTCTGGCTTACAACTCCCTTATGTACCTCCCTCCCCCCTTCTTAGCTTCAATGCTCCATCACTGTTATGCTTGTTTTTGCTTTCCCCTGTCTTCTGGGAAAACCTCACTCTGATTAACCTAACTCAGACACGGAAGGTGCAGAAAACTGGAAATTGTGCAGACTTTTTGTCAATGTTTAATATTTTTACTTGGGAGCAGAGGGAAGGATTAGTGACTGTGTTCATTTACATCAGATTAATTCTAATTCCTTCCTTAAAGTAGATGAATTGACCTTATCATTAAATTCTATTCTGTTCTAAATACACTTTGTGGTCTTTTTTTTTTTTTTTTTAACAATTTTTTGCATGAATATATATGTGTTTTTTTAATTTAATCTTTATTGTTCAGATTATTACAGTTGTTCCTCTTTTTTTCCCCCCATAGCTCCCCTCCACCCTGTTCCTACCCCACCCTCTGCCCTTACCTCCCCCCCACTGTCCTCATCCATAGGTGTACGACCTTTGTCCAATCTCTTCCCGCACCCCCCACACCCCTTTCCCCCCGAGAATTGTCAGTCCACTCCCTTTCTATGCCCCTAATTCTATTATATTCACCAGTTTATTCTGTTCATCAGATTTTTTATTCACTTGATTTTTAGATTTTTATCTTTACCTTTTTCTTCTTCTTCCTCTTCTTCTTAAAGAGCACCTTTCAGCATTTCATATAATACTGGTTTGGTGTTGATGAACTCCTTTAGCTTTTTCTTATCTGTGAAGCTCTTTATCTGACCTTCAATTCTGATTGATAGCTTTGCTGGGTAGAGTAATCTTGGTTGTAGGTTCTTGCTATTCATCATTTTGAATATTTCTTGCCACTCCTGTCTGGCCTGCATAGTTTCTGTTGAGAAATCAGCTGACAATCGTATGGGTGCTTCCTTGTAGGTAACCAACTGTTTTTCTCTTGCTGCTTTTAAGATTCTCTGTCTTTTGCTCTTGGCATTTTAATTATGATGTGTCTTGGTGTGGTCCTCTTTGGATTCCTTTCGTTTGGGGTTCTGTGCGCTTCCTGGACTTGTAAGTCTATTTCTTTGACCAGGTGGGGGAAGTTTTCGGTCATTATTTCTTCAAATAGGTTTTCAGTATCTTGCTCTCTCTCTTCTTCTGGCACCCCCATAATTCTGATGTTGGTTCGCTTGAAGTTGTCCCAGAGGCTCCTTACACTATCTTCAAATTTTTGGATTCTTTTTTCTTTTTGCTTTTCCAGATGGGTGTTTTTTGCTTCTTTGTATTTCAAATATTTGACTTGATTCTTGCGTTCCTCTAGTCTGCTGTTAGGTCTCTGTATAATATTTTTTATTTCAGTCAGTGTATGTTTAATTTCTAGTTGGTCCTTTTTCATATCCTTGAGGGTCTCGCTAAATTTATCGGCCTTTTCTAGGAAATTCTTGAAAAACCTTATAACCGTGGTTTTGAACTCTATATCCAGTCGTTTGCTCTCCTCCATTTCTTTCGTTTGTGATCTGTTTCTTTGTCTCCGCATTTTCGCTGCTTCCCTGAGTTGGTAGAGTAGCTTGTGTGCTAGGTGTCCTGTATGGCCCAGTGGCTCAGCCTCCCCAGTTAACCTGAGGTGGACACTCTTGGTGCACCCCTTTGTGGACTGTGTGTACAGCCTTGTTGTAGTTAAGTCTTGATTGTTGTTGGTATCACTGGGAGGAATTGACCTCCAGGCCAATTGGCTGTGAGGATCAGCTGTGTCTACGCCGGGAGAAGTTCTGTGCTGGAGACAGCCTTATGAGACAAGACTTGCAAAATTGCAAAAGCCTCTGTGCTCAGCTTGGATGGGGCGGAGTCTCAGGGCTGAGCAGACAGCCTTGGCTTCCCGTCAGCCCTGCCCTATGAGGCCCCTGGGTCTCAGTGTCCCTTGGTAATCGCTGCAAGCACCTCTGAGAGAAAGCTGCCCTCGAGTTTCGCCTGCTGCCAGACAGTCCAGTTTCTCCCCCAATGAATCTGGATTCCCAGATTCTCACCCGCAACTGGAGTTCAGTGCAGTTGGGAGCTTTCGCCTTCCTCCCGCTAGAGAAAGCCAGCGGCACACTCAGCAGTCAGTCCTCTCTGCGCGCACTTGCACGCACACCTCCAGACCTCTGCCTTTCGCGGCTCCCCTGAGTTTCCGTGCGCTCCTCTCTTTTCCTGACAGTCCAGACTCCCTGCGTATGAGTCTGGGACCCCAGGGTCTCTCCCAGAACTGGGGTTCAGTGCAGTCGGAACTGGGGTTCAGTGCAGTTGGGAGCTTCAGTCTCTCTCCCGCTAGAGAAAGCTAGCCAGGCACTCAGCTCCCGTCCTCTCCGTGCGCGTGTCTCCGTACCTCAGCCTTTTGCAGTTTCTCTGAGTCTCCGTGTTTCCCTCTCTTTCCTTCTAGTTGTAGAATTTCCACTCAGGCAGCTTTCCTGTGGTTCTGGATGATGTCCGTTCTGTCTTTTAGCTGTAGTTTAGAAATTGTTGTGCGAGGCAGCAGTTTAGGTGTTCACCTATGCCGCCATCTTGGTTTCTCCTGAGGATATGTTTTTATGGATTTGAGAGAGAGATTGACATGAGAAACAGTGATCAGTTGCCTCCCGTAGATACCCTGAAGGATCAAACCTGCAACCTAGGTATGTGCCCTGACTAGGAATCGAAACTGCAACCTTTGGTGTACCGACAATGCACCAACCAGCTAAGCCACCTGGCCAGGGAATACTCTCCCTATTTTAGGTCATGTTTGGCAACCTTAATGTCATCGGAAGCCTTAATTCCCCTTGCCTTGTAATATGACATATTGATAGCTTCCTGGGATAAAGATGTGGACATCTTTGGGGACCATTATCCTGCACACCACAGCCACCTTTTTGTGATTTCACAGAGGTTTGAAAGCTTTTGTTTAATATTTTTGCCTTGTAGAGATTTTTGCTGTGAGAATTAACAGTAACCTTTCAATATGGGGGATATCCTGGCTCATGAATCCGAATTGCTTGGACTAGTGAAAGAGGTAGGTATGTTATACTACAGAGAAAGCCTGGGAAACTTGTAAAGCTCGCATTTACAACGCGGCAGGTTCTATAGTGCCTTGCCCTGTCTCTCCTGTCATTACATCCCAGTTATCTATTTTCTATGACACAATTTTCCCTGTGTGTACATTTTGTTTTCATAATTAACTAAACTGAAATCTTAGAGCTGCTTTCTAGAATTCTTTTAAAGAAAATTATAAAAGCAACTCATAGTTATGGTAACAGATTCAAACAGCCTGAAAGTATAAACATTGAATTTCCCTGCTCCGCTCCTGCAGTGACCACGGCTAATGATTTAGAGTATTATCTTTCCAGACTTTTTTCTATGAATATTCAAAATATATTCACAGGCCTGTAATTGGTTTTACAAAATGTGATGGTTCCATACACATGGTTCATGTAGCTTGTCATTAGTCCGTCAACAATAACATAGCCTGCACATCTCCCTGTGGTCCTCACCTTTTTTAATGCTGTGGAGCATTTCACTGAGTGGCTGCATCATAACTTCTTACCTGGTGCCTATTGATGGACATTTCGGTGTCCCACGTGGATAGCTTTTGAAGGATAGGACCCATGCCTTATGCTTTCTGGTGTCCTCTGCTGCTTTTAGTGTGGGGCTGGCACGTAGTTGCTGTTAAAGAAACAGTCGTTACTGCTTTACTGTGTGATCCAACTGTCCACTAGGCATTGAGAGGTGCGGCGGTGGAGCAAGGACGAGGCGTCCACCTGGAGACGCAGCTTTGGGATTTGTTGGCATGATTATGAATAAATTCTCTTTTTTTCAGTATCTGTAGATACTTTAATAATAAAACTATTTCAATATAAAAAATTCAGAGCCTACAAAGTCATATATGTGAACGGTAAGCTATCTAAATGCATGCATGTCTAAAAGAGAAAGAAGTAGCAGGACAAAAACTGTCTATACTCAAATCAACATGAGAAGTCATCCTTCATTTGAGCTTTTCTTTTTCTTCTAAATATATTTTATTGATTTTTAATTTTTTTTTTTACAGAGAGGCAGGGAGAGGGATAGAGAGTTAGAAACATCAATGAGAGAGAAACATCGATCAGCTGCCTCCTGCACACACCCTACTGGGGATGTCCCCACAACCAAGGTACGTGCCCTTGACCGGAATCGAACCTGGGACCCTTCAGTCCGCAGGCCGACGCTCTATCCACTGAGCCAAACCGGTCAGGGCCATTTGAGCTTTTTAAGAACAGAAAACTTAATAAGGTTCGTTAAGTTATCAATGCATGAATAAATTCTTAACACAGCAGAGGGCTGTGGACAGGCCTGGGGACATAGTCACAGTTAGGAGAGGTGGAAACAGAAAGGTGTGACTGACAAAGTGGGAGGCAGGCGGAGTGTCACGAGCAGCAGTGGAGCCGTGGTGCGGGATGCAGGGCTGGGGCGTCAGGATCAGCAGTGCTCTGCCCGAAGGCCACTGCTGGCACGGCCCATCTTCTCGTGACTTCTCTTAGGGACAGGCATTATTTCTCATCCCTCTGTTTCAAGTAACAAATCCCCAGAGACCTACCTGACCCAGAGCCATCAGGCCGTCTGCCCATCACTTTTTTCTACAGCTGCAAACATGATTTATTTCCTATTAATAATGATAATGAATCATGGAGCTCACATTTTCCTCCTGAAAGCCAACTTATTTTCTGTAAAGAAGCATTTTCTATGTTACCATCTTTGTAGCCTTTTAGTGTATAGATGGATAAGTAAATTCTAAACTGGATCCCAAATTCTCCTAAAAATGACAGTCCCTTAACCCCATTAGAAATTGGTGATAATATTGAACTGGTGCAGTTACATCAAAGGCAGTTATGTTGTTGATGTTAACACAGAAAACTGTATGTACATTTGTGGTCTCTTTTATAGTATTTAGATTTTGCTGAATTTGAAGACACCTTGAAAACATTTTCAAAAGAATGCAAAATGAAGGGAAAAGCATTACCTAAAACAGCAGGTAGCTCTTTAAGGGACTCCAAATCATCGATAATCCAGGTAACATTTTACTTTTTTTAAATTTCTGTTGATAATCAAAATGCTCCCAATTTGTAAAGAATGCTGCTGTTTGAGCATGTTGGAATCTCTTCGGGGGACCTGGTCAGAGTGACTTTCAGACTTCTCAGGTGTCAGTGGATGAATTAGTAGTGTCATCTTCACATCTCTGTATCCTTCCTGGGAAGTGGATGGTGACATAAGATCTTTCACATACATTTCTTGGGAAGAATAAAAGAGGAAACCTTGCAATGCTTAGAAACTGAGACAAATGATGTTAATCCTGAGGAGTTTGAGGTTGTTAATTCCAGGTACCAGGGACACAGTGGTGAAGAAAACAAAGCAAAACCCTTGCCCTCACAGTGCTTGCGCTCTAGCTTGGGGAGTCTGGAGTAGGGAGCAGGACACACGGACAGGCAGCGTCCTGTCCAGAAAGGCTGGAGCCGCTCTGTGAATACGAGTGGGTTGCGAAGGGCAGACCTGGCAGAAAGAAACTTAAAGTCCCTTGTTTCAACCATTATTTGATGTCTCCATACCATTCATAACTTCCTAGGTAAGTTCATCTTGACTACATCCAGTGGCGAGAATATACTGCTTCCTGAGCAGCATATTTCAGCGTCGTATGATTTTATTATTTCAATTTATTTATTTGTTTCAATGCACCCACTTCCAAGAAAATTTTGAGACTTGTTTTGAGAGGCCCGCTGAGTAGCTGGAAGTTAGGCCACAGCCACTGCCTACTGCCTGTCTGCTCCTGGTCCCTGACTCCCCATAGCCTGGCATGGGGTGTGGCCGAAGAGGCCCGCGGAGTTCCAGGGGGGGCTGTGCCCTCTGCCCAGTGCCCCTCCGGGCCTCAGGCACTGGCCCCTGAGCTGCTGCCGTACTGACTGGGACTGTTAGGAAGGTCTTTTGGTTCTGCCTTGCACCTAACTCCCAAAGCCTGTGCAGCACGTATTTGTGATCATTCCTCTTGTGAGGCAGGTGACGTGCTAATCGCCATCTCCTTTCTCCTTGGGTGGCGAGTTGGGAAGCTGTCTGTGCCCTGCATAGTCAGGCTCCAGCTCTGAGGTTGGAATGGGTCTGGCCTGGCTCCTTCCTCCATCTCCAGCCTGAGTCTGTACCTGGAGTGCCCAGTCTCTATGTGGGTGACTGCGCCACATGCTTCTAGCAACAGGGCAAATAGCAGTGCCACCTCCAGGCCTGGGTTCGACGGGGTCAGTGTGTGAGCTCCTGCACCCCAGGACTTGGCACTGTGCTGCCAGCAAGCTACGGATTCAGGAGGAGTGTTCCGCTGAGGCCTGCCTGGGCTCTCAGTCTGGCCTCTGTTCATCTGTTGGGCAACTTCACTGTATTTATGTGCCTATGAGTTCTCTAGCCACAAGTCTTTGGCCTCTGCCTGAATCCTTCCATCTCAGAGGCCTTAAATGTCAGGTCGGGTTCTTATAAAGCCCAGATTGGATACTGCAAAGGGGTGGGGAACCAGGGTGGGTCTGCAGGAATCTCAGCTACGGAGCTTGAAGCCCCTGGGTCTCAGTTTTCTGCCCCTTCCCTTTGAAAAGGAGACTTGCTTTCCTCACACTGAAACCTGGAGTCCTGGGATGTCTGAGGTATTGGGAGGCTGTGAGAATTTTGGGTGTTGGAAGAAAGGACACCCTGTGATTGGGCTTCAGTCTGATGTCTTCTCCACAGAAGGAGCTCATTGCTGCGTTTGACAACGGAGCCCAGAAAGTGTTCTTCGATTTGTGGGAAGAGCACATTCCCAGCTCCATCCGAAATGGTGACTCCTTTGCCCAGAAGTTGGAATTCTACCTTCACATCCATTTTGCCATCTATCTTCTGAAACGCTCCATGCGGAGACCTGTACGTTCCCCTTGTGATGCAGTTGGTCCGAATAGTGTGTTAAGGGAGAATGATAGCTGTTATGTTTCCTAATGAGCATTAATTTAGTTTTATGGCCACTTTATCATAGTGCTGAGGGGTAGGTGTCTTGTGTCCTGATGAATAATTTTCTACCTCATTCCCAGCGGTTTCTTTTCTTTTTTTTGTTAATCCTCACCAGAGGATTTTTTATTTTATTTTTTTAGAGTGAGCGGAAGGAAGGGAGGAAGAAGGAGGGAAGGAGAGGGAGAGGGACACATTTATGTGAGAGAGACACATCGATGGTTTCCTCCCATACGTGCCCCGACCCAGGCTGGGGATTGAACCTGCAACCCAGGTATGTGTCCTTGATCAGAAATCAAACCCATGATCCTTTAGTGCATGGGCTGACGCTCTAACCACTGAGCAACACACTGGCCAGGGCAGCAGTTTATTTTCTAATTTACATAGAGAGTTAACAGTTTCTGTAATGAAAGCTACATTGTTTTCCTGAATACCTCAGGTTTTTGAAAACTCAGCAAACATATGTATGTATATCTAAGAACACATATGTAGACCACATATTACACCATACACACACACACACACACACACACACACACACACACACACACACACATATATATATGTATATTAGAAGAGAAGTTTAAGCATTAACAGTAGAAAAATGGTATGCTTGTGCGTTCGTTGAGTTTAGCTTCCGAGGTCTTTCCCAGGTGGGACTGGAGACCTGCAGAGAGGAGAGGGCTTCGAGGCTGCCGGGGCGGGTGAGCCTCCCAGTGCAGAGCCAAGGAAAGGGAGCAGGGCCGTGCTGACACTGGACCACGTGCACTTGGTTAGTGGCTTGTCCACACACTACCTGCCGCCCTGAGGACCTGGGTTAAATTATTGAACTGTCAGAGGGGCCAACGGAGGGGTCAGTGATGGAGGGAGCAGCCCTACAGAACATGGTAGTAGCCATTCTTGGAAGGCTGTCCTCAAGATAGCACTCATGTGGGTACCATCATGGGAGATTCTCATTTTCTTTGTATTTATTTATGTTTTCTAATTTTCCCATTGATATAAGATTAAAAAAATAAATAAACATGATATATTTTTTACCTCTGGTTGTTACAAGGTGATTACAATGTAGGTGCAGTGAGATGCTTTGACTAGAACAGGCTGTGAGGGGGGTAACTGGTGAGGCCAGGGTGTCTTGGAAGGAAAATGCCAAATTCAAGGCTGGAGGCGCAGGAGGAGATGGAAACCCTGGGAAGGACTTGCCTTGGATTTCGTGGGGAATTAGTGCAGCAGGCAAGATCGGTGCTCAGTTACCGTAATGAAGGAAAGGAGTGTGATGTGGAAACTTGTTTCAAAAAACTACTCACCTTTTGAAATCTCTCCCAAGGGAATCATGGAAATGCACACAAATATTTATGATCTCGGGAATGTGGAAACTGTGTACATATCTAAAAATGGGGAATTGGTTAAATTGTGACAGACCCACAAGATGAGGTTTTGTCCTGCCATTAAAACGATGTTTATGATGAGTCGTAAGGATGTGAGAAAATGGTAATAAAGTAAAAGGCAGTATATTGAACATATGTCTGTTCTCTGATATTCCTGACAGTTTCATGAAGGGGTGAAATTGCGGGCGCTGTCAGAATGACTGGAGACGGCGCACTTGCCAGGCAGCTGGGAGGCTGCCGGCGCCGAGGCTGGAGAGAGATGTGGGGGTGGACGGTGGGCTGGGCGGGCTGGCGTCAAGCAGGGGACCTCAAGCAAGCATCTTCCCTTCCTCGTAGGACAAAGAGGAATTGGATGAAAGGATTTCTTATTTCAAAACCTACCTGGAGAGCAAAGGGGCAGCGCTGAGCCAGACCACAGAGTTCCTCCCTTTCTATGCGCTGCCGTTTGTTCCGAACCCTATGGTGCACCCGTCCTTTAAAGAGCTCTTCCAGGTAAGTGACAGCCTCTGAGCCTCAGTCCTGGCAGCATGTGGCTTCACCTTGTTCACGCTGGTGGCTTCTGAAAGGTGCTGTAAAGCTCGCGTTGGCTTATGTTGCAGTTTAAGAATACTCAGATAATTTGCTTTATCCTGTGCTATAAAGTGTGATTTTTTTGGTTGCACCATGATTTGTTAATATAGACCAACATAAATATTTTTAATATACTAATCTCTTAAATCATTCTGTGTATACTTTTTCAGTATTGGATGGATAATTTAATTACATTGACAGTAGCCTGAAAAAGAACTAGAGTACTTTACATAATTGCTGGTCATATGTAGATTTTTGATTTTAAAGAGAGAGAGAGAAACAAAAAAACATCAATTTGTTGGTCCACGTATTTATGCATTCATTGGTTGCTCCTTGTATGTGCCCTGACCAGGAATCAAACCTGCAACCTTGGCGTTTTGGGATGATGCTGAAATGAACTGAGCTACTCGGCCAGTGCTTGGTTATGTATATTTTAATTTGTAATAAAATTCTCACTTATTTGGTGTATATTTGGTTACCTGATTTGTACTATTATTTCCATCACACTATTTACCTATAGGTCTTTAAAACATTTTTTTTTATTGATTGATTACAGAGAGAGAGAGAGAGAGAGATGTCGTTCCACTTACTTGTGCATTCATTGGTTGCTTTTTGAATGTGCCCTGATCCAGGACCCAACCCACAACCTTGGAGCATATTGGCACGACACTCTAACCAACTGAGCTACCTGGCCAGGGCCTACCTATTGCTCTTTTAATTTTTGCTTGGGCGGGGCCAGGCATGGGGTGGGCCAGAAGGCGGGGCCTGTGAGGCAGAGGCAGGGCAATGCATGGGGGCAGGGCAGAGGGTGATCTTTTCATTGTTATACTCTATTTTTTTAAAAATATGTATTTTTATTGACTTCAAAAAGGAAGGGAGAGGGAGAGATAGAAACATCAATGATGAGAGAGAATCAGTGATTGGCTGCCTCCTGCATACCCCACACCGGGGATTGAGCCCACTACCGGGCATGTGCCCTTTGCTGGAATTGAACCCGGGACCCTTCAGTCCAAAGGTCGACGCTCTACCCACTGAGCCAAACTGGCTAGGGCTGTTATAATTTATTTTAGTTAAAATTTCAGCATAATATTTATTTAATAAGATTTACTTATTATAGTAATTTTTGTTGACTTACTAAAATGAATATGTCCCACAGAATTTTATTGAAATGTATTTTGAGCCTGAACTGTTTTGATGTAGATTGCTTTATCTAAAGATCTTATACTATTTCCAAGAATCTATATGGAGCTTACTCCTCTGCCATTGAACACTGGATGCAATTCTCCTGAAACCAGTGCATTTTAGTTTCCTATTCCGTTATGATTCAGTAAAACAACTTTCTCCCTCTTTATTAGTAGCTGATAAACCAGAGGCTGACTGATTCACCAAAGCAGGCTTGTTGTAAAGTAGCCTACATTGAATTCTGTGCTTATTTGTTTTGTTTTCATTCAGTCCAAATTTAGTTTTACCACTTTCTTCTCCGAGAAGGTTGAGATAGAAGGGTTAGGAAGGTGGTAACCTTGACAAGGATGGTAGATTTCCTCACAATAAAGACTTCAGTTTGTGAAAACTGTGACATAGCAGCATGGCTACAGCTTAGCTGAGGGTGAGGTGAAGCTGGCGGTCAGGAATTGAGAGACCATCAGTATTCGTGGAGTTGTCTTATTCCTTTTTTCTTTTTTTCTTTTTGCTACTCCCTACATATGTTCTTGTATTGGTCATCACAGATACTTCAGTGTGTATGCATAATAAAATCTAAAGCTAATGTCTTTATTCTCTTTCTGACCTTACAGGTTCTGAGAATGTGTTAACCTCATTCATCCCCTTTCCAATTTATGTGTTATTATCAAATATTTTAGTTTAACCCCACAAATTAGACTTTTTTGCTATTTTATGCAATCAGTGTGTGCATAGCTTTATCCTTACCTTTGCCCATATTTTGCTTGCTACCTCATCTCACGTTGAGGACCTTCCATCGGGGATCATTTTCTACTCCAACTTAAGAACGTTCCTTTAAAATCCCCTTTGGTTGTGGACCCCTTCTTTCAGTTCTCGTTTGTCTGCAAATGTCTTGACTGCATTCTTGAGTTCTGGATAGTAGATTTACAGTTACTTTCTTTTAGCACATTGAAGGTGTCATCGTTTCGTCTCCCAGCTCCCGTTGTTGCTATTTTAAATTTGGCATCAGTCTAATTGCTGCTACTTTATAGGTGATCTGTCTTTTTTGCTGGCCTTTAAGACTATAATTTCACTACAGTGTGTCTAGGGACACCCAGATGTTCTGTTTTGTTTTGTTTTTTAATGTCTTGATTTATGCTGGCCAACATAGCAGTCTTTTCCTGGGATTCTTTTCTGTACACTGAGTGGCGAGATTATTATGATCTCTGAACGCATAATAATCTGGCCACTCAGTGTATATCCTATATCATAAAAGGCTAATATGCAAATTGTCCCCTCCCCTGGCCAGGCTGGCCGGACCGCACCCATGCACAAATTCATGCACTGGACTATATATATATATATATATATATATATATATATATATACACACACACACACACACACACACACACACACACACACACACATATACACACACACACACACATTGAGTGGCCAGATTATTATGCATTCAGAGATCATAATAATCTGGCCACTCAGTGTATATTGAGCACAGAGAGCCTAACATTGTGTTAGTTTCCTGCGGCTGCCCTCACAGAGGACCACAGATGAGGTGTCTTAAAACAACAGAAACTTACTGCCTCACAATGTAGGAGGCCAGAGGCCTGAAATCCAGGTGTCTGCGGCGGAGCTGGACTCCCTGCGAGGCCTCTGGGGAGGGTCTCTCCTTGCCTCTCCAGCTTCTGGAAGGTTCAAGTGTTGCTTGGTTCGTGGCAGCATAATTCCAGCCTCTGATCTGTGCTTACATGCCATCTTCTCTCTGTGTCTATCTGAAATTTCCTTTTTCTTATAAGGACACCATTCATGTTGGATTAGGAGCCCACCCTCTCCAATACAACCTCATCCTAACTAATTACGTCTGTAGCCACCCCGTCCCCAATGACCTCACATTCTGAGATTGGGACACAGTTCAACCCATAACACACACACATTATAAATAGTTATGCTATGTCAGGGAATTATGAAATCTTTTTAAAATGCAAGACTTTTCTGCTTATCTGCTTATTTTTTGAAAGTCAGGTAACACTCCGGATGACTGATTGGGTGGGGCAGGAGGTGTGGGTGAGGATACAGAGCTGGAGGGGAGCAAATGGGGAGGGCAGGAAGGTCTGTGGGCGCTGGGCAGGAGCTCGGGGCAGTGGATAGGAAATTTTGGTGATACAGCTTCATTTTGGTGGAACTTCTTAGTTTGGGTGGTAGATATTTTTATATAAAGACTATGAGGAAAATTGCCCTGAGAAAGATTGTTGCTTATGATACCTTTTTCTTTCACTACTTATTTTTTTCTTCTCAATGAGCATTACTTGAGAGAAATAATTTATTTTTAAGGAACAAATCAAACTAAAAACATATTGTAACCCCTGACATGATGGAGTACTTGAGATACTGTCTTTCTTCCTTACCTACATGAGGTTTATGGAAGCGAGCGCCGTTCCTCGGGAGGCCTTAGGTAACTTGGTGGTCATTGTGTGTGCCTGCCAGTGCCACGCATGCCTAAACTGTATTGAATCCTTTTGGGTAATCAACCTAATAAGGTTACTTGTCATGCTTGTGTTTAAATCACATGAAATATTCAAATCATGTACAGGGTTATTTCCCTGTTTATGAAAGAACCCTGTTTTTCCTTCTAGCTGTGGGTGCTTGAATCTGCTATAAATGAATTGGTCAGTTGTCCTAAAACCTGTGTTGTAAGCACCACGCCACTGCCAAAACATCTAGCTTACTTAACCCTGAAGGCCACAACTTGATGATGCTGTTGGCATTTAGTGACCTAGCTTTTATTTTATTTTCCTTGTTTTTTTCCCTTCAGGATTCTTGGAGTCCAGAATTGAAGTTGAAGTTGGAAAAGTTTCTAGCTTTAATTTTCAAAGCCAGTAACACACCAAAGCTTTTAACATTATATGTATCCTTTCAAAGTCGGTGGAGACCACCGTGGTGTTAGAGAGGCTCGCTGGCTTAGACTGCCTCACAAACAGGCATAATTGATGAGGCCACTTTCACACGCACCGGGTGAATAAATTAGTAATGGGAGGGTGTGCCGAGGCCCATAAAGGGTTGACTTCTGTGGCATTGGGTCTCTGAGACTGGGTAGGGTCTTTTTTTTTTTTTTTTAAGAGAGATTGGAAGAGAGAGGGAAAGACAGAGAGAAGCATCGATTTGAGAGAAACGCATCAACTAGTTGCCTCCTGCACATGCCCTGACCAGGGCCAGGGCTGGGGAGGAGACCTGCAACTGAGGTATGTGCCCTTGACTGGAATTGAACCTAGAACCCTTCAGTCCATAGGCCGACACTCTATCCACTGAGCCAAACTGGCTAGGGCTTTAAAATAAATAAATAAAATATATATATTTTATTGATTTCAGAGAGGGAGAGAGAGAGACAGAAATATCAATGATGGGAATCATTGATCAGTTGCCTCCTACATGCCCCCTACTGGGGATCGAGCCCACAACCCAAGCATGTGCCCTGACCAGAATCGAACCCGGGACCCTTCAGTCCTCAGGCTGACGTTCTATCCACTGAGCCAAACCAGCTAGGGCTAGGGTCTTATTTTTATGTCATGTACTAGAAGCTGTGTTAGTAGGGAAAAAAATGTCTGTCTTTTTGAAAAAATACTCCTTGGAATAAATGGCCCTTTGTAGAAGACTGTTCAGCCATTTTTAAAGCCTTGAAGCCCTGGTTCATGGGTTACGTGACCATATAACTTGTTATTCAAATTGGGACTTTTTAAAAAATTGATTTCAGAGAGGAAGGGAGAGGGAGAAAGAGATGAAACATCAATGATGAGAAAGAATCATTGATCGGCCGCCTCCCGCATGCCCCACACTGGGGATCGAGTCCACAACCCGGAGATATGCCCTGACCAGGAATCAAACCATGACCTCCTGGTTCATAGATTGACGCTCAACCACTGAGCAACACCGGCTGTGCTGTTTTCACCCCAATCCCAATTTCCCTGGGACAGTGATCGGCAAACCGCAGCTCTGTTAACTAATGAGTTTGCCGACCACTGCTCTAGGATAAAGCTTTAGCACTCAACTTACAGTTAAAGGGTATGAATTCAGATTTGCACGTTTAGTAGAACGTTTTGGTAGCAATGGGGAAGGTGTTTTGAAGGGGGTAAGGAGGCCAGTTAGGAGGCTGTTGAAATAGTATAAGACTTGGATGTACAGGGAAGCAATTGACATGGAGAGAAGAGGATTTATTTGAGAGCGAGTCGCCCAAGTGATGAGAAGCCATTAACTATCTTAGCTATTTGTAGCAGCATTAGGTAGGAAGTGGCCTTCGCCGTGCTGAGAATCCTCTTTCCACCATGCTGGGGTGGGATACCCCGAGGACTGCAGCCTGAGTGCCCATTTTCCTGAACTGCTTTCTCATTCCAGAAGGAGAATGGACAAAGTCACAAAGGTAAACCATGCCATGTTGATTAACAAGTTTTAAATAACAACCTTGCCAACTCAAGTTTTAAGTAGTGAGATGGAGAGAATTCCAAAGACTTGGAGAATGAGGGTTTTAAAAGTCTAAATATTTATAAAGTGCTTTGCAATTATTTGTATCTGAGATTCCTTGAGGCCCACTTTTCAGGAAGGCTGGTGTTTTAGCTTCATCTTGCATGTCAGGAAACTAAGACTTGGAGAAATGAAGCAAATCCAAGCGCTGTGCCCGTGTAACTGCAGCCGCGCAGTTAGAAGATAGCCCGGCGGGGCGGGGGAGGAATCGTTTTAGTATCTTCCACTTTCTCCTTGAACTAGACTAATAGCAATATGGAGTACCCATTCTTATAAAGCATTTCCATTTTTTACCTCCAAGGTAGGAATTCCAGTCTTGATTTTTTAGCGTTAAAATGATGTTTTTCCGTGATTAGTCATTTTTACTGGAATTGTCACTTTTCAGAAAGATGAGAAAGACTGTAGTTATCATGAAATTGGCCAGAGTTGAGGTTCTTTGCCTGAGTTTTTCTTTGATACTGCATTATAAAAACCACTTAAATGTTTGTGCTGAAAGTATGTGATGTGCTTCAGGCCTTGGGTAAGGATAGGCGGCATCATCCTCAGTTCCAGCAGGTGGAGTCTTACCACACGGAGCAGCACGTTTCCCTCCTCACAGCTGAGTAATGTTAGTGAGGATTTCAGAACTTCCTGCCATTGTTCTTCCTGTTTCTCTTTAGAAAGTTGACGTTTTCTAAAGAGAGGAAACATTGATCAATGAGTTAGCTCTTTGCTTTCCAGGGAGTGGACAAGTGAGTGATGCTTTAGCAGCTTCAGATGAGAAGAGTTTAGATGTTTGTTTTTGTGCTTGGTAGCCGTGCAGATCCCCAGCTCAGCAGTTCTGAATTCTGGTTCTGCCAGCTGTGCTGCCCCTCTTAGACCCCACTGACCTTTCATGGAGGAGCCGCAGTCCTGTGCCTGAGCACGGAGGAGCAGGGTACAGATGTGGCCTCCTGGGGTCCACATGGAATGGTCCCAGGGTTGCCAGGCTGCAGCCTTAGAGCTTCTCAAGATGCTGTGCTCCCAGCACAGTCATGTCCGAGGACAAGCCCCTCCAGCCATCTCTCAGCTGCTCAGGCCTGCTCCCTGCAGTGTTGGTGCATGTCCCAGGCCTTGGCTGGGCGGCTCTAGTGCAGCTTTCTCACATCAGCACAGCTGGAATCGTAAAGTGGGCTGGGCACTCGGGGCTTGCCCTGCAACGCCTGGAAACGTTTCTGTGCCCCACTGTTACTACTGCTGTTGCTGCCTCGCATACCACCTCAGGCATGAAACAACAACATCCTTTTTTATTATTATCATCTTGTGTGGTCTGGGAACTGGACTCAGTTAGGCAGTTCTCCCTTGGGATGTCTCGTGGGTGCAGATGGAGCTGATGGAGCCATCACCAAGGCGTCCTCACCACGTTCACACATCTGCTGGCTGGTGTTGGCTGTCGGCTGGGGTCTCAGCAGACCCCTTGACTGGAACACCTACATGGACTCCATGTGGCCTGGGCTTCCTCAGGCATGGTGGCTGGGTTTCCAGGGTGAATGTCCCCAGAGAGAGCCAATGGAAGCCGTGTCACCCTTTCTAACCCAGCCTCTGAAGTGACTCAGGGTCATTTCTCTGCATTCTCTTCCTTAGAATTGAACTTCTATGGTCAGCCCACATTCAGGGAAGGGGAATTATACCTCACCTCCTGACGAGAAGGAGAGTCAAAGACTTTGCAGTCATATTCTAAAACCACCACCCCACCTCATGGGTCCCAGAGAACTGCCTCGGCCCTGCAGTCAGGCTGCTCAGTCCCTGCTCAGATTAATTCTTCGGATGCCCTGGCACTAGGGGAGGGAGGTGGTGAGAAACTGCTTCCAGATTCCTGATTTTCTCCAGCCCCTGAAATCCCAGCATACCCTGCAGTATTTGAGGCTAGCTTTCTGCTGGGAACAGTTATGTGTCTGAAAAGTGGCCCAATTTTGCAGGCAAAATAAACATGGGAGGGGATTGCAAATAGAAGAACCTGTATTTTTCTACAGATCTTTCATTTGAAATTTCAGCAAGGAGACCAGGCTTTTTGAGCCTTCTTTAATTTTGTTTTAATTGAGTTTTCTTAGGAGAGCCAAGCAAAATTGAGTATGGCAGGCACAGTGTGTTTCTGTGGCTGAACACATCCCGAAATGAAGTATTGCCATGCAGGTTAGACATTAGCTCTGCAGAGCACTTGCACCAGGGGCAGGCCCAGTGTCAAGACAGCCAGTGGTCGCCTCTTTGTCCCCTCCTCTCAAAACTATAGTTGCATTGACCATAAGGCACAGACATGCCTCCAATTTAATTTAATTCTAGACTTAGGTGTGTGTGTGTGTGGGGTGTGTGTGTGTGTGTGTGTGTGTGTGTGTGTGTGTGTTTAATCCTCAGCCAAGGAGCAAGAGTATTTTTAGAGAAAGTGGAAGGGAGGGGGCAGACAGAGAGAGAGAAACATATTGATTGGTTGCCTCCCACTCAGCCCCAACCAGCTGGGGATTGGACCTGCAACTGAGGTACATGCCCTTGACTGGGAATCGAACCTTCCACCCTTGGGTCCACGGGCTGACATTCTAACCACTGAGCAACCGGCCAGGGCAACAGTTCCATATTTTAAAGTTGTCATTTTGTCTTGAACAGCTAAGGGATCTCTAAAATGAAATCTCACCTACTCTTTTAAAAATTAAAAAAGCAGTGCCCTTAAATGAAGGAGGAATGTTAGCAAGGGGAGGTTCGACTGACTGTGGGGAAGATCGCCACCACTTTCCTTACTGTTCATTGCTCGGGAACAACAGAAAACTTTCTATGCCCTTAACTGGCGTTCTTTCAGTGTGTTAAGCACTTGTTTAAAATTCAGAATGCAGTTCTTCAGACTTTGGAAATACGAAGAATCTCAATAAATTTCACTAGCATGAGTAAGCCAGTTTCATTAAAATAACATGGAATAAGACATCTCCATTAAAAGTTGAGCTCTCACATTGCAAGGCGTCTTAGCTTAGATTTCCTTGTCTCATAAAATGTTTGACAGGATAAAAGAGTCAATTCTGTTTAATGCTCAGAAGTAAAGTTGGTGTTTTGTGCTGCGACTCAAACAGCTTACAGTAATGTTCAGGTCCTGTTTGTCAGCAGCCAACGTGTCTGCAAGGTGATGGCTCTGGATAGCAGGCTGTTTTGCTAAATGGTGTATTTGAAATGGTCATAAATGTGTCAGCCCAACTGCCTTCTCTCCTTCCTGCAGGCTGCGGGCAGTTAGATCTCTTTTCCATCAGTGTACCATACTTGGAAGTTGTCACAGATTCCAATTCTGGGTTTCTAAGGCAAAAGGTCCATAAATAGTCTCTTACATTTACAGTCATTGTATGGTGAGTTTCGAGGGGAAGAGTTCTTTAGTGCGTCCCCTTTACAGAGGGACTACTTGGATGACATTGATGTTTGGGAAGTCATTTGACCCAGCAAATGGGTTTCGGTACTTCATTCAGTATCTGCCACTTGGTATGTGATGAGAGAGTTCACACAGATACTCTCTAAACTTATTACTACAAAATGGAATTATCAGTATCCTGTAAAATTTTCATTGTTGGAAGTTCCAGTTTATGTAATTTTGAATTTTGTACATATGAAAAAGCTTTCATAGTACTCAGTGTAGGGAGAAGGTAGTGACTCCCTCTCCCTAATAATATTTAAGGAGAAGCTTGATAAAGGACCTCCAGGGATGTCCTCCAGAAGTTAAAGTACTGAACGTAAGTTTGTGCTAGGTGGCCTTTCAAAGTTATCTTTCACTACTCAGATTTGATGGGTGCTAAATAATGATAGTAATAATTGTTCATTATTATGTGACTAGAGGCCCAGTGCACGAATTCGTGCATGGGTGGGGTCCCTCGGCCTGGACGGAGATCAGGGCCGATTGGGGAGGCCAGTAGGGGATTGCGGGGGGAGGGACTGCGGGAGGTTGGCCAGCCGCTGGAGGTTGGCTGTGGGAGCGTACTGACCACCAGGGGGCAGCTCCTGAGTTGAGCGTCTGCCTCCTGGTGATCAGTGCATGTCATAGCGACCGGTTGACCAGTCGTTCGGTCGACTGGTCGTAATGGTCACTTAGGCTTTTATATATATAGATATTTTGGGTTTTAGGAGTTAAAATATTTTACTTCTGCACATCAATAAAAAATAAAAGCTTTTGAAATACAGTTTGAATATGGGTGATCCTCATAGCTGTTTAAGACACAAATTAGGAGGAACAGATAACAGGACAGTGGCTCTGGAATGTTAGCATGTGTCAGAGCCATTGGGGGACTGTATAGATACTCAGCCCCCACCCAGGAGCCACAAAATCAGTCTCTGGGTTGCATCTTTATTTCTGGATGATGCTGATGTATTTTAAGTTTGCAGACCACTGCTGTAGGATATAACCTTCTGCCACTTTTTAAAGTTATAGAAATACATTTAGAAAATATTTGTCCCCTTCCCATGAAAGGAAATAATAATAACAGTTACCATTTATTGATCACGTGCTATAGGCTAATATTGTGCTAGGCACTTTGAATGTATTTGTTAATTTAATCCTCACAGTAACCTTTTGAGATGATTATCATTTCCCCCATTTTATAGCTTAAGAAATGAGACCAGAGAACTTAAATATCTTGCCTCAGTTTATCCAGCAAAAAAGTGATAGAGTAGGGATTTGAGCATTGGTCTTTATAATTTTAAAATCTCTCTCTGTATATATGAACTGTGTTCTAAAATAAAGACTTTAAATATTACACAGAGGCTGGATTGGGAGGACAATAGTGAGTTAACCTGGGTTTTTCCATCCAAAATGGAGCATTCCAGGGAAGGGGAGAAGTGTGGTGGGTCAAAGGAGTGTGGGCACTGCTGAAGAGTCGCCTGTCCCAAATGTGCCCAGGGTAGCGTGGCCACCAAGTGCTGCCCATGGGAGGACGTGGGGCGATTCTAAGAAGGAAGCCTAGAACCTTCCAAGTCTGCCTGCTCTTAGTGGGTGGTTTATGCTTTAAGAAACTGGCACAATGAGCCCTGGTTGGTGTTGGTTGGAGCATTGTCCCATACACTGAAAAAGTTCGAGGGTTCGATTCCCGGTCAGGGCACATACCTAGGTTGCGAGTTTGATTCCTGGTCAGTGTGCATGTGTGAGGTAGTCAGTCAGTGTTTCTCTCTCACATAGTTGTTTCTCCCTCTCCCTCTCCTTCCTCTCTCTCGAAATTCAATAAAAACATATACTCAGATGAGGATTAAAAAACAAAACAAAAAAGTGGCAGAATGAGCACCTGGAATCTTCTAGATTCTAGTTTTTCTCCAGCATCAGTCAAGCAGCCCTAACCTTTACTTAAAATGAAGAACTGCCTCACAGTTATGAATTGTCCCCCAGACAACCTTACAGAGAAAAAAACACAAGTTTGGTTCAACCATTTTGCGAGCTGACTAGAGAATGAAATGTTGAATTTGTTTCTTGTATATAAAGAGAAGAACTAAAAGAAATTGTGTGGGGTTCGGTCCAGGAGAAAGATTTTATTAGGAAAACTAGAGATGATTTAGTTGAATTACCAGAGACAAAAAATAAAAAATCAGTGATTGCAAAGCACTTTAACTAAATGTGGCATAAAATAGAAGCAAAGTGTTAGACACAAATAGTGTTAAGTTCATTGTTATAGCAAAATATGATAATAGGCATGGTATTCCCTTGAGAGGAATGTTTTTTATTTTGCAGGGTTTTTTAATGTTTTTGTTTTAATATAAATATAAATATCTTCCTAGAAATGTTGCAGCAGCTCCACCAGCAGCTGCTAGAAGCTGAGCGTAGGTCAATGACATACCTGAAACGATACAATAAGATCCAGGCGGACTACCACAACCTCATCGGAGTCACGGCAGAGCTGGTGGATTCTCTGGAGGCCACGGTCAGTGGCAAGATGGTAAGGAAGTTCCCCAGTGATTCATGTCTTTTCAACATAAAGATGTACGGGCACGAACCATGTTGATTCCTGGCCACTCCCAGACACGACTTTGCCTCTCTGTTTCACAGAGCCAAAGTGCACACAGGAGACCAGGCTGATGTGCTATGCTGTTTATCATGCTGCTTACAGCATTTTATGCATTTTTCCTGACACGTTATTGCCCATGTCTTTATTTCTCTACCTGATTCTTAATATCAGTAAAGAATAAATTGGCAACAGAAAAAGACTATATAGTGGCATAAAAATAAGAGGGCAGTGCCCTTCTAGTAGATAGGAAAGCTATAGATTTTAACATGTTGATTTTGGATCCAGTTACCTTTCTGAACTCTGTTAATCTGATAGATTTTTTTGATTGATTCTCCTGTGTTCTAGGTTAGTAGTCATATCATCTTCAAATAATATTTTTGTTTTGCTTCTTTCATTATATATCTTTTTTCCTTAGCATATTGTGGCTAGGACTGTGGGACATTTTTAAATAACAAGATCATGGGTATCTTTGTCTATTCCTGATTTTAATGGGAGTGACTCTAGTGTTGTACTTAATAAAAATTAGACAGTATAATAAAATCTCTTTGTGGAAATAAAAAAATTTTAAGTGGATGTAATTAGAAGTTCACATGCAATTTTAAGAAACAATGCAGAGAGTCCTTGTACAGTTTCCCCAGTTTCCCCAATTGTAACATTTTGCAAAAGTATAGCATAATGTCTCAACTAGGGTATTAGCACTGATACATTGCTCTTATTCTGATTGCCCTAGTTTACTTGCGCATGCGTGTGTTTGTGTGTGTGTGTGTGTGTGTGTGTGTGTGTGTGTATTAAGCTTTATATAGTTTTTAAAATTTTTAAATATATTGATTTTTTACAGAGAGGAAGGGAGATAGAGAGCTAGAAACATTGATGAGAGAGAAACATCGATCAGCTGCCTCCTGCACCTCCCACTGGGGATGAGCCCGCAACCAAAGTACATGCCCTTGACTGGAATTGAACCTGGGACCCCTCAGTCTGCAGGCCGACGCTCTATCCACTGAGCCAAACCAGTTAGGGCACTTTATAAAGTTTTTATCACTAATGTAAGTTTGTGTATTAAAATTGTTTTTAACAACTTAAAATATGATTACAAAATATATATTGTAAAAATTTCAAAAATGTAGAACTTTGCAAAATTAAAATTACCTGTAATTGTGTCATTTAATAATAACACTTGTTAACAGCCCATGCTTTTTTCAATATTTATATACATGTTTTATAAAAATGGACTCTAGTTCATAGTTTTCTAATCCGCCTTAATATTCATTCAGTCATGTGTTCATGACGTCATAAAATATTCTTCACAGTGCCTCACCTCTAGTGGCTAGGCCAGTGGTCGGCAAACTCATTAGTCAACAGAGCCAAATATCAACAGTACAACGATTGAAATTTCTTTTGAGAGCCAAATTTTTTAAACTTAAACTTCTTCTAACTCCACTTCTTCAAAATAGACTCGCCCAGGCCATGGTATTTTGTAAAAGAGCCACACTCAAGGGGCCAAAGAGCCGCATGTGGCTCATGAGCCACAGTTTGCCGACCACGAGGCTAGGCTATTAAACATTTAGGCTGTTTCCAGGTTTTCACTTTTATAAATTATCAGTATAGTGGGAGATATCCTTGAGGATGAGCCTGCCTCACATTTTTTAAAGTTGATTTACTAGGTTGAAACCTATGCTAAGGCCTTTCAAGGAGGCCGTGCTAACCTGATTCCACTGAGACAGTTCATGCTCTTATACCCTTGTCAACCATGGGCATTATCAATAAAATTTTTATATTTTGTAAATTAGATCAATGAGAAATAGCATGTCGGGATTTAAATATGCATTACATTGATGACACATGAAATTAAACATTTTTATATACTTTTAAAAAATATACTTTTCTCGCCCTAGCTGGCTTGGCTCAGTGGATAGAGAGTTAGCCTGCCGTCTGAAGGGTCCCATGTTCAATTCTGGTCAAGGGCACATGCCTGGGTTTCGGGCTCAGCCCCCAGTAGGGGCGTGCAGGAGGTAGCCAATTGATGTTTCTATCTCATCGATGTTTCTCTCTCTCTCGCCCTCTCCCTCCCTCTCTCTGAAGTCAATAAAAACGTATTTTTTAAAAAAGCAGGAAACAGTATCAGGAGTAAGGGGTTGATCTAAAGTCTCTAAGCCACAGAAAACTAGAACTGAAAAGTATGCAATGTTTTTGACATTTAAAAGGACATTGGTGGTGCTTTAACTACTGAGAGCTCCTGAGTTAAAGCAAAATTTCCTCTCTGGCCCTTAAAGAAGCCTGCTAGAGACAGCTGTGACTGCCAGGCCGCCTCCGCTATCTCTGGGTGGGTCTCATCCTTTCACCAGCCAAACTCATATCTCTTTGCAGATCACTCCTGAGTACCTGCAGAGCGTCTGCATCCGCCTCTTCAGTAACCAGATGCGGCAGAGCCTGGCGCACAGCGTGGACTTCACGAGGCCTGGGACGGTGAGGCTCTGTGCCCCTGATCTGCCCGCCCCCCCTAAAATATTGTAACTAGCCCCACTGGCGTGACTTCGAGGTTGAACATCAACCTATGAACCAGGAGGTCATGGTTCAATTCCCGGTCAGGGCATATGCCCAGGTTGCAGGCTTGATCCCTAGTGGGGGGTGTGCAGGAAGCAGCTGATCAATGATTGTCTCTCATCATAGATGTTTCTATCTCTCTCTCCCTCTCCCTTCCTCTCTGAAATCAATAAAAAATATATTAAAAAGGTAATGTAACTAAAAAACTGAAAGAGCAGGAGAAAATAACATTCAGAGGCTGCACCTCAGCTGACGTTGGGGTCTGTAAATTCCCAGGAGGAGGAGAAGGTGATTTTAAAGGAGTGAGCAGTTGGAAGACGGCCCCCTGGGGAGAGGCGTGTTCTGCTCTGCGCAGTGGCATTGCTTGTGGGTGCCAAGTGCTGGTACCAACGAGGGGAAATATTGGAAGTTGTATGGCCTAGAGCAGGAGTATTCTTTTTAACTTTTTACTGGGAATTGCCAACACAGAAAAGTTGCAAAAATTGCACAAAGGACACTTTGTGTAGCCTTCACCCAGATTCAGCTGCTGGCAGTTTATCCATTGGTTTCTTTACTTTCTGTCTCTACACAATCTGTTTTCTGAACCATTTGAGGGCATGTACCATGGCCCTTTATTCCTAAATTCTTCAGTGCAGAGTATATTTCTTAATAGGAATATTGTCCTGTATAACATGTGATTATCAACTTCAGTAAATTTAATATTGATTCGGTATTCTCTAATCTGTGCATTTTCCAGTAGTGTGAGCTGAGCCATTCATGTCCTTTACAGCCTGCTGCCGTTGGAAGTCCAGGCCATGCATTGCTGTCACATCTCTTAGTCTTCTTTACTCTTGAACGTTTCTGCGGTCTTTGTTGACTTCCGTGAAATTGAGATTTTGGGAGAATATAGTCCTTTCCCCTTTCTAAAAATAGAACCTTTCTCCTTTTGTGTTTGATGTTTCCTCGTGATGAGGTTTGGGTTTGCACCCCATGCCAAATACCACAGAGGTGCCACCGTGTCCTTCTTAGGCGGGCTCACGTGGAGGCCTGTGCTGCTGAGTTGGGGTCCTCACTAGAGGAGCAAGGACTCTAGGATCTCCCAGGGAAGTCTTCAAAGTTCATGAACCCAGGTCCCTGGAACTCACACCACCCTGCTGCCTGGTCCAGGGGCTGAGTGGGTGCAGCCAGGTACATTGGATTAGGGAGGAGGTGCCAGGGGATCCTGAGGCACCCCCATGGGTCAGAGCCACGACTTTCAATTAAGGGTTTGCCCATTAATATTGGGGTCTTTAAAACATACTAGGGCCAGAGAAACCAAGATGGCGGCATAAGGTATACACCTGTACGTGCTGCCTCTCACAACCACACCAAAACTACAACTAAAAGACAAAACGTCTATCACCCAGAACCCCGGGAAAGCTGGCTGAGTAGAAGTTCTACAACTAGAAGGAAAGAGAAAAGAGCATTGAGACCGGGTAGGACGTGCACAAGCACGGCAAAGCAGAGGTATGGAGGCGCGTGAATCGGGCTGGCAGCTGGCGACTGGGTGCGCTTTTTTTTCAATCTGAAGGGAGACACAAGCTCCCGACTGCTCTGAACTCCAGTTCCCGGTGAGACTTTGGGGACCCAGACTCCTACGGGAAGAAGCTGGACTGTCTGCCATCGGGTCGGAAAATGAGGGTGGTTATTTTGCAGAGGTGCGCACAGGCATCATTGTTTACTGCGCTGGGGTGCGGGATGCGGGGATGTGGAAACATGGAAACATGGAGACGCAGAGATGGCTGACTGGCAGCCATTGCTGTTTGCGCTTCCCTAGTGATTCCCTGAGACCCTGCCCTGCCCAATTTACAAACCCACCCAAACTGTGCGCAGCGGCTTTTGCATATGAATGGCTTGCCCTATCCCAGCTTAACCTAACAAACTGCAGCTCTGGTCAGACAGCTCCAAAACTTCCAAACCCCAAGCAAAGAGGAGAAATCTGCAGATCTTGCTGTAGCCCCTGCTGGGTGGCCTCAGAAAGTAGCTGACCTGCACCCCATTGGAGATCCAGAAGCCAGTATACCTAGTGGTCAGTGTGAGACGACACCAGATTTCAACTCCTCAGATCCATAAGTGACACATTCAAGAGGTAGACTCAGTGAAAAACCAAAGCCCCACTGAAACAAGTCCTGCCCCATAAGGGTGTCTCCAGCACAGCAGTTCTTCCATTATAGACACAGCGGGTCCTCACAGCCAATTGGCCTGGAGGTCAATTCCTCCCAGTGATACCAACAACAATTAAGGCTTAACTACAACAAGACTGTGCACTCAGCCCACAAAGGGGTGCACCAAGAGTGTCCACCTCAGGTGATTGGGGAGGCTGAACCACTGGGTCCTATAGGTCACCTACCACACAAAACCACTCCATCAACACAGGGAAGCAGCCAAAATGTGGAGACAAAGAAACATGTCATGAATGAAAGAAATGGAGTAAAGCAAACTACTGGACATAGAGTTCAAAACCACAGTTATAAGGTTACTCAAGACTCTTTTAGAAACTTCTGAGGAACTTAGTGAGACTTTTAAGGATCTTAATGAGAATGCCAAAAAAGTGGGAAAGGACCAGTCAGAAATTAAGCATACACTGTCTGAAATAAAGAATATACAGTAGACCAAAGGACCCAAAGAATCAAACCAAAGATTTGAAATATGAGGAAACAAAAAACACCCAACCAGAAAAACAAAAAGAAAAAAGAATCCAAAAAACATGAAGATAGTGTAAGGAGCCTCTGGGACAACTTTAAGCGTACCAACATCAGAATTATGGGGGTGCCAGAAGAAGAGAGAGAGCAAAATATTGAAAACCTATTAGAAGAAATAATGACAGAAAACTTTTCCTACCTGGTGAAAGAAATAGACTTACAAGTTCAGGAAGCGCACAGAACCCCGTACAAGAGGAATCCAAAGAGGACCACACCAAGACACATCATAATTAAAATGCCAAGGGCAAAAGACAAAGAGAGAATCTTGAAAGCAGCAAGAGAAAAACAGTTAGTTACCTACAAGGGAGTACCCATACAACTGTCAGCTGATTTCTCGGCAGAAACTATGCAGGCCAGAAGGGAGTGGCAAGAAATATTCAAATTGATGAACAGCAAGAACCTACAACCAAGATTACTCTACCCAGCAAAGCTATCATTCAGAGTTGAAGGTCAGATAAAGAGCTTCACAGACAAGAAAAAGCTAAAGGAGTTCATCACCACCAAACCAGGATTACATGAAATGCTGAAGGGTGTTCTTTAAGAAGAGGAAGAAGAAGAAAAAGGTAAAGATAAAAATTATGAACAACAAAGTGACAAGTACATACCTATCAACAAGTGAATCTAAAAATCAAGTGAATAAAAAATCTGATGAACAGAATAAACTGATGAATATAATAGAATCAGGGGCATAGAAAGGGAGTGAACTGACAATTCTCGGGGGGAAGGGGGTGTGAGGGGTGCGGGAAGAGATTGCACAAAAATCTTACACCTATGGATGAAGACAGTGGGCGGGGGGTAAGGGCATGGGGTGGAGGGGGGAATCAGGTGGAGGGGAGCTATGGGGGGAAAAAAGAGGAACATCTGTAATAATCTGAACAATAAAGATTTATTTAAAAAAAGGAAATAATTGGAAACCCAGGATAAAACATTCAAAGAAATTTAGTTACCATTAAAAAAAAATATTAGGGCCTTTTGTAGTATTAAAATAATAATTTATTCCCGCCTTGGCTGGTGGCGCAATAGTTATAGCATCAGCCAACGTAACGAAGGGTAACAGGCTCGATTCCCAGCCCTGGTCCAGTTGCATGCGGGAGGCAACCAATCAATGTTTCTCTCTCACATGAATGTTTCTCTCCCTCTATCCTTCCCTTCCACTCTCTAAAAAGCAATGGAAAAAATATCCCCAGGTGAGGATTAATAACAACAAAAATAATAATAATGATAATAAATGATTCTTGGAAGGAAGGTGGGTGGGTGGGAACTAATCAACCAAAGAACTTGTATGCATATATGCATAACCCATGGACACAGACAGCAGGGTGGTGAAGGCTTGGGGGTGGGGGGCAGGGGAGGGCTGGAAGGGATCAATGGGGGGGAAAAGGGGACATATGTAATACTTTCAACAATAAAGATTTAGCCCTAGTCGCTTTGGCTCAGTGGATAGAGCAGCCGAGGGCAAACTACGGCCCACAGGCCGGATCCGGCCCGTTTGGCTGTTCTATCCGGCCCGCGGAGCCGAAAGAGCAGAGGGTTCTCTTGCTCTCCCCTCCACTCCTCCACCAGCAGCAGTGTTAACATGGCAACATCGGGAAACACGGCCGCAGCTCCTTCTTCTGAGTGGGCGGATTTATATCCGCCCATTCAGTAGAAGGAACAACCTCTCAATCTTTCAGAGGCTCCTTGTAATGCCCGCGGACGCGTCCCCCGACATCACCCTGGGAATGCTAGACACGTTATCATGGTGATGTAGGGAGACACGCCCCTGGAGAGCACAGTATCAGAGCATTAGCTAAAAAGGAGACCAACAACACTGTTCCCACCGAAGTTGATGTTTTAAAGACCAAAAACCTTTCAACCCAGTCTACATTGCCATCTACATCTACGTCCCGGGCATAATTTGGAAGTTGCACTAAAGAAAATGTTTAATTTACTGTTTACACATTTTGTTCTTTTCTATTTGTTTTAGTTTTAAATTATTTTATTATATTTAAGTTTAATTTGAAAGGCTTTTGTACCTTTCCTTTGTTAGGCAATTTTATTTTGCATTTGCCATCTTCAATATAAGGTATGTTATTGTGCTATGATTCCTCCATTTTTTGAAGTTTCAAATTATAATAATTAGTGTTTACATTCTTCTAGTTAAAATGTTTGAAATGAATAAAACTATTGAAATAATAAAAAAAAAAAGACCGTACCCTTTTATGTAATGATGTTTACTTTGAATTTATATTAGTTCACACAAACACTCCATCTATGCTTTTGTTCTGGCACTCCGGTCCAGTTTAAGAACCTATTGTGGCCCTCGAGTCAAAAAGTTTGCCCACCCCTGGGATAGAGCATTGGCCTGCGGACTGAAAAGTCCTGGGTTCGATTCTGGTCAAGGACACATGCCCGGGTTGTGGGCTCAATCCCCAGTAGGGGGCGTGCAGGAGGCAGCCGATCAATGGTTCTCGCTCATCATTGATGCTTCTATCTCTCCCTATCCCTTCCTCTAAAATCAATAAAAATATATTAAAAAAACAAAAAACAATAAAGATTTAAAAAACAAAAATAAAAAATTTAAACAAAGATGAAAAAGGAGGACATATGTAATACTTTCAACAAAAAATAATAATCTAATATATATGTATGGTGTCAGATGGGTACAAGATTCATTGGGATAATCACTTAGTGAGTTATATGATTACTGGAGTGTACATCTGAAACCTCATTCTCAAGTAGGTTTGAAACAGCTTATTATTATAACATTAAAAAACTCAAATATGAGACATGAAAAAATAAAAAATAAAAGTAAAGAAGTTGTGGTTAAAACTCATAGGAACAGAAAGTAGACTGGTGGTTTCCTGGGGCTGAGGGTGGGGAAAATGGGAGATGTTGGTCAAAGGGTAAAACCTTTGGTTATGAGATGAGTAAGTCCTGGGGTTCTAACGTACAGCATGGTGACTATAGTTAGCAATACTGTATTATATACTTGAAAGTTGCTAAGAGAGTAGATCTTAAATGTTCTCACCACAGGAAATAAAAGGTACCTGTGTGAGGTGATGGGCGTGTTAACCAACCTTATGGTGGTAATCATTTCACAATGTATACATGTATCAGATCATCACACTGTACACCTGAAACTTACAGTGTTATACGTCGGTATCTCAATAATGCTGGGGGGAAATAAATTGTGGTTAAAGGAAAATAAAGGTAGGAATAATAAAAGTAAGCCAGGGCTAAGCTAGTATAAAAATACATGTCATAAGATGCTGGACATCTGGAGAGAGGCATATTTGGCTCTCAGGGCTTGTGCAAAAAGGGGCATGTGAGCAGTTACGTGATTTAGTTATAATGAAGAGAAAATAGTTCTCTAATATTTATTATCCACTGTTTGCTGCATCTAAGCAGCCTAGAAAGCACAACAGTAATGTGAATGCCGCCACAAGTTCCCAAAATAGACCATGTCAGCATCACTGAAGTTCTTAGGTGCCCTGCAGACCGTGAACTTTTTCCAAGTAGGTGTGTTACTATTGTAATTTAAAAACATTTTAAAAAGAAGACAGAAGGTCGAACAAAGTGGCTATTCTGGTGCCGAGACCTGAGGGTCATTTCTCTTGTGGATCTTCATAGAAAGGACATGGTAACGAGGTGAAGAGCAGCGTCCTTGACCATGTCCCCTGGGCGCGTGGGGAAGTGGCACCTCACGTGGACACATGATGTTCAAAGCTGCAGATCTGTGCTTCATGATGTGGCCCCGGGGATTTGTGCATGCACAAGGCTTAGAGAGTGGCCAGTTTTTTGTTTTGTTTTGTTTTAATCTTTTTGTTGAGATTATTACAAATGTTCCTCTTTTTTCCCCCCATAGCTCCCCTTTACCCGGTTCTCACCCTACTCCAGGCCCTCCCCCCGTCTCCCCCCCTGCCCCCACTGACCTCATCCATAGTTGTAAGCTCTTTGTCCAGTCTCTTCCCGCACCCTCCACAACCCCTTCCCCCCGAGAACTGTCAGTCTGCTCCCTTTCCATGCCCCTGATCATATTACATTCACCAGTCTGTTCTGTTCATCAGGTTTTTTATTCATTTGATTTTTAGGTTCACTTGTTGATAGATATGTATTTGTTGTCACTTTGCTGTTCATAATTTTTTATCTTTACCTTTTTCTTCTTCTTTTTCTTCTTAGAGAATACCCTTCAGCATTTCATATAATCCTGGTTTGGTGGTGATGAACTCCTTTAGCTTTTTCTTGTCTGTGAAGCTCTTTATCTGACCTTCAATTCTGAATGATAGCTTTGCTTGGTAGAGTAATCTTGATTGTAGGTTCTTGCTATTCATCACTTTGAATATTTCTTGCCACTCCCTTCTGGCCTGCATAGTTTCTGTTGAGAAATCAGCTGACAGTCTGATAAAGAGCTTCACAGACAAGAAAAAACTAAAAGAGTTCATCAGATAAGGTCCCTTGTAGGTAACTAACTGTTTTTCTCTTGCTGCTTTTAAGATTCTCTCTTTGTCTTTTGCCCTTGGCATTGTAATTATGATGTGTCTTGGTGTGGTCCTCATTGGATTCCTCTTGTTTGGAGTTCTCTGCGCTTCCTGGACTTGTAAGTCTATTTCTTTCACCAGGTGGGGGAAGTTTTCAGTCATTATTTCTTCAAATAGGTTTTCAGTATCTTGCTCTCTCTCTTCTTCTGGCACCCCCATAATTCGGATGTTGGTATGCTTGAAGTTGTCCCAGAGGCTCCTTACACTATCTTCATATTTTTGGATTCTTTTTTTCTATTTGCTTTTCTGGTTGGGTGTTTTTTGCTGCTTCGTATTTCAAATCTTTGACTTGATTCTTGGGATCCTCTAGTCTGCTGTTGAATCTCTGTATATTATCTTTATTTCAGTCAGTGTATGCTTAATTTCTGATTGGTCCTTTTCATATCCTTGAGGGTCTCACTAAATTTCTTGGAGATTTCTGGAAGATTCTTGGGTAACCTTATAACCGTGGTTTTGAACTCTATATCCAGTATTTTGCTTTCATCCATTTCTTTCATGTGTGACTTGTTTCTTTGTCTCTGCATTTTGGCTGCTTCCCTGTGTTTGTTTCTATGTATTGGGTAGCTGCTAAGTCTCCTTGAGTTTATAAAGTGGCCTTGTGTGGTATGGCCCAGTGGCTCAGCCTCCCCAGTCACCTGAATTGGACACTCTTGGTGCACCCCTTTGTGGGCTGAGTGCACAGTCTTGTTGTAGTTAAGCCTTGATTGCTGTTGGTGTCACTGGGAGGAATTGACCTCCAGGCCAATTGGCTGTGATGACCAGCTGTGTCTGCACTGGAAGATCTGTTGCAGGAGACACGCTTATGGGGCAGGACTTGCTTCAGTGGGGCTTTGGTGCTCACTGAGTCAGTCCCTTGAGTGTGTCTCTTATGGATGTGAAGAGTTGTAATCCGGTATGGTCTCACTCTGACCACTGGGTACACTGGCTCTTGGATCTCCAAGGAGGTGCAAGGTCAGCCACTGTCTGGGGCCGCCCAGCAGGAGCTACAGAGACATCTGCAGATTCCTCCTCTTTGTATGGAGTTTGGAAGTGCCCAGACGAGGCCCAGCTGTGAAGCAAGGCAGGCTGCTCCTGCCGGGCCTTGGGCCTTCTTTTGGAAGCTCTGGGGCTCTCTGATCCAGTTGTAGTTTGACAGGTTTTAGGCAGAGAAAGGACAGGCCATTCATATGCAAAAGCCGATGCGCACAGCTTGGGTGAGGTTGTAAATTGGGTGGGGCGGGTTCTCAGGGAATCACCAGGGCAGAGCAAACAGCAATGGCTGCCAGTCAGCCCTGCACCGGAGAGGTCCCTGGGTCTCTGCATCCCACGCCCCCATGTAGGAACAATGATCGCTGCAAGCACCTCTGAGAGAAAGCCGCCCTTGCATTCCTGTCCTGATTCCAGACAGTCCAGTTTCCCCCGTATGTGTCTGGGTCCCCCAGAGTCTCTCCCAGAACTGGAGTTCAGAGCAAGTGGGAGCTTGTATCTCCCTCCCCATTAAAAGAGCAGCACATCCAGGTGCCAGCACTTTCCCACCTCCACACCTCTTACCAGTCTCAATGCGCTTTCTTCACCTCTCTAGTTATGGAACTTCCACTCAGCCAGCTTTCCCACCGTTCTGGGTGGTAGTTGTTCTCCCTTTCAGTTGTAATTTTGATGTGGTTGTGAGAGGCAGCGAGTATAGGTGTTTACCTGTGCCACCATCTTGGTTTTCCAAGAGTGGCCAGTTTTTAAATGTCAGTAAAGCACACAGAGACATCCAGGTTTCAGAAAAGGGGCCCTCCAGGACGAGGGGCTTCAAGCGCATCCCCGAGGCCTGGCCGGGTGGACTTCTGTGCACACGTACGGTGAAGTCGGTGTGGAGCAGTGTGTTTATCAAAAGGGATGGCTGCTTAGCAGTCCTGAGCCTAGCAGGTCTGTGTCTAACAGGACCACTCCTTTCTTCCCTGCCTTCCATTTATTCGTTAATTCCAGGTTTGTGGTATAGAATCCCATCCTTTCTCGCATATGCAGGAATGCCTGTATTTCCATTTTCTGGTGGTGGAGTGATACACCAGCTTGTTTAAAACTGCTGTCATGTTAATAAGGAGCAGTTTAAAGGGAGAGGGGCACAACACAGCTGTCACTTTATCCCGTTAGAAGCTAACACCATGTGTCCGGACCTAGTCCTGCCCTCCTTCCTGTTAGGAGCCACGAAGGCACAGAGCCACAGCCTGAGAAGCCGGGGGAAAGGAAGAGCTCTGTTTACCTAGGCTCATAACCGGATTCATTTTACTGAGCCACTCAGGAACAGACAATAAAGCTGCAAACAATCTTTTATTGCTCCTAGTAAATTTATCTACAAGATGATAAAAAGTGGGTCTGAGTCATGGTAAAAGTACCAGAGAACATAGTAGTTGATTAGGCGTGGCTAAAGTTGTCACACTTCAGATTTATAATGTGTGAAGAGAAACTTAGGGTACAATTTAGATGGGACGTACTGGTAGGATTTAGGATGGAAGGATAAGGTTGCTTTTCATTTTTTTTAAGGGAATACATTCTACTCTAGGTCCAAATAGTTTCATCAATTTCAAGACCAGTAGGCAGGCACAGACCAGCCTCTCTTATACCATGTCTTGGTCAGCATCTCCTTGGGTGCTGGGGCGACCCTGAGTGTTCCGCTTCATTGCACTCTGAAAAGGGGCTCAGCTGGGGCCCATCAGAAAACTGCTATGCTCTATCAAGTTCGGTGCATTTGGTACCAGCTTCTGAATCTGGCTGTTAAAAATCTGGCCTTCTGCAACCTCATTCACTGCTGAAAATTCAAAAGGGCTCAGAAAATAGCACCTTCCCCACTGAGGTCTGCACCAATAGAAAAATAGGACAAAGAATAAGGAGAAAGTAGCCGAAAATATCTTTGTCAATACTTATAAAACTTATATTGGAGAATATGGATTTTATTTGTAGGCAGGTGGGTTTCCCTTTTTTTAAATATATATTTTTATTGATTTCAGAGAGGAAGGGAGAGGGAGAGAGAGATAGAAATATCAGTGATGTGAGAAAATCATAAATTGGCTGCCTCCTGCACACTCCCACTGGGGATGGAGCCCACAACCCGGGCATGTGCCCCTAACCAGAATCGAACCTGGGACCCTTCAGTCTGCAGGCTGACACTCTATCCACTGAGCCAAACTGTCCAGGGCTCCCTTTTTTAAAAAAAATTAAAAATTATGACGTTTTATTCAAGGGTCTTAGGATTTGCAAAATGAAAACACAGCATGTTCCAAAGAAGAAAGAAAAGTTGAGAGTTTTAAAAAGCACACATTTGAGAAAAGTCAGTCCTACATTCTTAGCCCCAGATTAGTTATCTTAAGAGACACATGCATCTCCAGCACACGAACATTCTTTATAAAATTCTTCAGAGGTTTATCTATGGAATTTAGGTAAATCCAGGAAACTGATGGTTCCCTACTTTTGAACCCTGGAATTAAAGAAATGTACCCACCCAGTCATGCACAGCTCTGGCCAAGCCTCTTACTACCACCACCACTGGGAGCAGAGCTGCCCTCTGCTCTCTGAGCAGTCTCATTGCCTGGAATGAGGGGGTCGGGAGGGAAGGGTGAGGATCACACTGGTGGAGGCCCTGTGGAGGAAATGCGTGGGAAGAAATGTGTTTCCATTCTGCCTAGTTCATGCCCAGTTAACAGTTCAGAAGTCTGCTCACGGTATCCAAGCTGGCAGTCAGCTCCAGGTGCCCCCAGAAGGACTGATAAGAACGGGATTGATTTTTTTGAGACCAGAACTCTCCCAGGTGCGACTGCCTGTCACTACCCTGACCTCAGGCTTGTCATTTGGTCATCCTTACCAATCATCTGAGATCAGCCAGTGAAAGGAGTAAGAGGGAAACTTCTTCCTCAGGACACAGTCTCAGTTTTCTAAGATTACACAAGTGATACCTGACTATGTGTCCGCTGGAAAATATAACAATGTAGTAGTAAATGGAGCAAACGCAAATCGCTTCCCTTCCTCACACTCACCCCATCTCACCTTCCTCCCTCAGTAACCTGTTGACTACGTTTCATATGCATCCTTCCAGACCTTTAGAAATTATATATAATTAAGGTTTTATTGCACATAGCGTTCTGCAGCTGTCTCTTAACAGTGCCTTTTAAATCTTCTGTATCCTCTTAGCCTGTTTGTATTTCCCTTGCCTCCTAGCGTTTTAATTGGGAACAGTATAGCACATTTAACCATTACTCTAGCAGACGTTAGGCTGCTTTTTAATTGTTTGCTGTTTCTAGTCTTGCAACATGCATCTTTGTATGCTGCAAAAAGCGTCTGAGAGCATCTTGCTCTGTCTTTCTCTTATTAGCCCCCAATTTGCACTGGGCAAGCATGAATGCAGAAACAGTCTGAAGGTGAAAATCTGAGTGTAGCCCCCTGGGTGAATCCCAAGTCCCACCGAATGGCACCTCTGGGTTTGTGGATTCATTGGATGGGGGAGTTTCCATTTTAATGCGTCCAGGGAAAAGGGCCCATTTGGGAATTAACTCTTTCTTTCTTCAACAACACCAGGTAGACCTCATTGGAAATACAAGTTAAAATACTTGCAGGTGTGATAGCATTAAAGACATTAAAGGCCCAGTGCATGTGAATCTTAGAAGGCATGTACCTCCGCGATCAGCCACCTTTATTAGCAATAAACCCAGCAGGGGCTGGAGGAGGTGGGGGCGGCCCTTTTCCAGGACAGCCTGGTGCAGTTATTCAGGATTCTTCCTGAAGCTTCCATTGTGGGGACCAGGACTTTGGCTTGAAGGCCAACATCTTCAGTCCTTGGATTCTCCCTTATGTGGCTTCCTTAAGTTTTAGCAAGGTGCCTGCCCTCTGCCCACATCAGCACTGCATTTCGAGGCAGTCTTTCTGGGCCCGAGCTCTGTATGTGAACGAGGGGTTGCACAGCTGGCTACACCTCATATACCATGCTGTCCCGTACCTGTACTGACCTTGGTGACCTGAGGACTTGAACACCTTTGATCTCAACCAGTTGGTAGGGTGTAATTGGCAGAGTGTGATTGTGCCATTAGCTCAGCCCTTTCCCCAGTCTCCAAGCCCAGACTCCGTGCTTTCTCCCCGTGAATGTCTGACAGGCACGTCACATTGTCTCCGTCTAAATCCGAGCTCATCTTTTTCTTCAAACAAGTGGTCTCTCCCCACTGTGTTTCCTGTCTAGTGAATGATACTCTGGAAACCCCTGGGAATCATTCAAGGTCCTTCCCATCAAGTCCAAAATGCTCAGCCTGGAGTCTGTGGCCTTCCCTGATCTGATGCCCATCTGGCCCTCCAGGCTCAGCTCAGGTCCAGAAACCCCATGAGCTCCAGCACCCCAGCTCCAGCACTGCCCCGTATGTGGGTGTTGCTGCATCTTGCTCTGTCTTTCTCTTATTAGCCCCCTATTTGCACCTTGCCCGCAGGTCCCTGAAGCGGGTGCCCTTGATGATTTGGGGAGCCCGAGAGGCTCCTGCCCGAGAAGCTTCTATGGAGCTTGGGAGCTCATTTGGACGCTTGCCCACTCTCCACCTACTTAGCTCCATTTCCAAATCTCATTCGCAGTTTTCCGTGCCAGCCGCCCCCTCCTGCATGCACAACCCTGCATTTCATGTTGTGCGCGTCCCCCTTCTCATTACAGTGTTGGCCGTAGCAACCTCCCTTCCCCACGGGGTGGGATGTTCCTCTGGTTCTCCACTTCCTTCCGTTGCTCTTCAGTCCCGGTCTGGTGGCTAAGGCACATTTCCTCATGTGTCCAACTGTGACCTTTAACCTCCCCTAAGTCAACATTCCCCTTGAGGGCGCTTGCCAGGTGACCTGCCTTTGCTGTTCCCCTGCTGTCTTTTAATTTTAAAAAATAAGGGTTAAAAAATTTTAAAACATATATAATCATGAGCCATTTAAAAGCAGGTGTGGCGACTCCCAGATGGGAACCTGCCTGCTGTGTAAATCCTGCGGCAAAGCAACAGATAAACCAGTGGAGAAACCAGTGCAGGATTCTGAGTGCCCACTTCAGAAGTCAGTCCCTGTTCACTCACTCATACAGCACGTGTCGGTGAGTGCCTCTGTGTGTCCAAGCACGGTTCCAGGTGCCGGGGACACAAGGGTGCTGAACCTCCAGCCGCTGTGGAACCAATGCCTGCTGAAAGAGACACGGAAGTAATTGCAAGATAATCACAGGTCAACATGAGAAGCATGGACAATGACCATTTGACATCAGGGGCCCCACAGACGGCTGAGATTTCCTCTCTTTGCCTCTACTTCATTTTTTTTCTGGAGTTCTTTAAAACCTATTGCGAACATATCATTTCACCTGCAGAGAAGTCAGTATCTCTAACAGAGAAAGGCTTTGAAAAACAAACCAGATTATAACCACAATGTCTAATACAATAAGCACCAGTCCCCTAGCATTATGTAATACCAGTGCAGTCTGTGTTCCATTTTCTCAAAATAGCGTTTTACATTTGGTTTGAGTCGGTTCATACAAGTGCCACCCAAAGCATTGGGTTATTTCTATCTTACTGTATGTTTAATGTAGCATTGCCTGCAGTGGCCAAAAGGGAGGGGGGACACGCAATGTGAATACCCATAAAGCGGGCAATGATTTGGATTACAGAGGCGTGGGATGGGAGGGGGTTATTTATCTTTTTCTACAAACACCTCTATATATCTATAAACACTTCTATAGTGTTTGACTTGGTACAAAGGGCAATGGGTTCTTTTTATACTCAAAGATAAAATTTTAATAAAGAAAAAAACAAGGTAATTAAATGATTTTTATGGCTTCGTCCTTTCTTCTGTCTTCGACCTGGCAGCGTTAGTACCTCTGGGAGTTTGGTCAGGAGGACCCACCTGGTATTTTCATAGATTGCTCCTGGGAGTGGAGTGGCCCCAAACCAAGGGTGGATGGCCTGGGAAGTGCATTAGTAGTGTGTTGATTAACTTGGACTTGGGCTAATTTTTAAAACATATGATTATGGTTGGAGAATCCCGGTAGACCAGAAACTTTGCAGATATGTAGATTTTGTGCTGTTACAGTGATTTAGGGTCAATGCACAGCCATCAATGTGTAACACGGTCTGTTCTTTTCTGTCCCCTCGCCCCCACCCTCCCAGGCTTCAACCATGTTAAGAGCCTCCGTGGCACCCATGTGAGTAATTGCTCTTAGCAATTGTTATTGTGGAACAGCTGTGGGTAAACTGGAATTCAAAGTAACTTTAATAAATGCTCATCTGAACAGCTGAGCTCCATGTGGATAGTAAAGGAAATACCAGTAATTATAAGTAATAGTGTTAAGCCAGAAGTGTCTTTTAATCTTAATTGTATTTATTTTGGTGAGGTAACCTCAAATAGAAAAGCTTGTTGAATAGTTTCTATAATCTCTAGAAATCGATTTAATTTACTGTCACCAGGCAGTCAGCAGAGAGTCACAATGTCTAAATTTTGCGTTCTCTGTCGAGGGGCCACAGGATAGCATTGTGTGAGCCTGAGCATTTCTATTGTGTTGTCACTGTGGGGGTGTCTGACGCACGGGAACTTCACCAGGCATGTGTTTTGAACATCCCCTTTGCCCTCTTCTTTCTCTTTGAACTTGTGTTGCTGAGTAGGAAATTGAAGGATGTCCCACTGCTGCCCTCCTTGGATTATGAGAAACTGAAGAGGGATTTGATTTTGGGGAGCGACCGCTTGAAAGCTTTCTTGCTGCAGGCTCTGCGCTGGGTACGTACCTTTCCCGCGAAGCTGAGAAAAAGACTGCTGGTTTATTGGGCTGCTACCTTGCTCCATCTTTTAACCCATCTGCTAAAGATCTTCCTTCCTGCTGCCTGCTGACACCTGAGCTAAAGTGAAAACAGCTCCTGAAGATAGCCTGTCCTCTCTTTAAAAACCGCTTCATTGGCCTCACTGTGGCCATTGCCTTCCCCAGGCCGTTTCACACAAGCAGTTTCTAGGCCCAGGGGACTTCCTGTCACCCAGCCCTTTCCTGGTCTAGTCACACTGACAGCTGGTGGGGTCGGCCTGTCCGACCACCTCCTGGTTCTCACAAAGCCCCCAGTGTTCACCAGCCATGCGAGCAGGCCTCAGGGTGAAAACTACTACCATTCCTGTAAGGGAAAATAGAGTCTAACTTGTTGCTTCTCTCCCCCCTCTTCATGTCGATCATGGGTAAGTCAGTGGTCCTCAAGCTCTTTGCTCTCAAACCCCTTTACCCTATAAGAAATTACTCAGGACCCCAAAGAGCTTTAGTTTACATGAATTTTATTTACCAATATTTACAGTGTTAGCAATTAAAACTGAGAAATTATAAAATGTATACTTATCAATTCATTTAAGATGAACAGTGATAAACCCAGGATATAGCAACCTATTTAAAAATATATATCTTCCAAAGCAAAAAAAAATTAGAAGAGCAGCATTGTTTTATATTTTTGCAGATTTCTTTTATGTCTGGCTTCGTGGAGGACAGCTGGATTCTCATATTTGCTCCTGCATTTGATTTGTCACAGTAACACTTCACATAGCCTCTGAGAGACTGTGGGTGAAAACAACATTATGCTTAGTAGTATTATGAAAACAGTGGTGACCATGTAGACTCCCCCAAAGGGCTTCGGAACCCTGGGTTCCCCAGACTACACTTTGAGAACTGTAGATCTAAGCTCACACTGGTTTGCTGCTGAACTGGACGATACATTCTAACTCACCCTGGAATAATGTCAAACTCCTTCACGGACCTCCGAATTTCAGGGTGCCTTTGAGCAATTTCCCCATCCGGATAGAAAAAGGTCTCCTCTCTTGCACTTCCGAGGCCTGCGTGCTTCCTGTGACAAGGTCTGGAGTGCTCCGAGGAGGCACCAGGAGCAGCAGGAAGAGTCCTGTGTCAGTCGCGATGTCTGCTCATCTGCTGTGTTTTCGGGAGCTGACCAGATGGGTGTGGTGGCATGATTCATCTCTGGTGGCCATCCCTGCCCCGATGTTTGCCTCTCCTCTCAGGCGAGCAAACTCATCTTGTCTTTGGCTCTTCCGATCAGTTGGTGCTCCTGAGCCTCTTGGTGAGACAGGATGTTCCAGAAAAAATAAACAGGTGTCTTACAGTTTTGTCTGTGCCCCCTCCAGCATCTCCACTCCGGCCCCGTGCCCCTCACCCCACCCAGTGCCCCAGGCCTGACCTCAGTGAACTGGACAGAAGGGTGGCGCCCACAGATGGGGCACGCCTGGCACCACCTCCTTTGATCTAGTCCTCTCCCCCGGTTGGGCCTCCCTCCTTGGCTATGTTGTCCCAGTCTGTCAGTGACACCAGTCTCCGCCTTTCAGTTCTGGGGGCTCTGCGGCTCTTTTTGACCTCTCCCCCCCCACCCCTTGTCCTTTACACGGCAGCTTGTCCTCGGCCAGAGCGGGGCCTGCAGTCTCAGGGATCTTCATCTAGTAAGGCCTGCAAAAGCAAGGACATTTGCTCACGTTGGTCATGTGGTTTTCTTATATCCTAAACTCATGCCGGTCCACAAGCACACACCATTTCCCATGCTCCCCATGCTCCATTTTCCTTCTGGCCCTACGGGCAGTAAGGAAATTCTGACTTAAAACAGCACGACTTAGGCTTTTCAGAATCTACAAAATTCTACCCAGCCACCCCTATACACACACACACACACACACACACACACACACACACACACACACACAGTATTGCTGTGTCAATCCCAATAAGATAAAATCTATTTTGTTGGCATGGTGTTCATTTTGAGCCCTCTACAACTTCCCCTGTGCCTACCCCTGTACTTCCCCACCGCCCTGAGCTGGCCCACACTCTCCCCACCATACTCACATCCCCTGTGCTGGCTGACAGTCTGCTCACCCTTCAGAGGCCAACTCTTGAGCCGCTTCCTGCAAAAAAAACAACAACAACAAAAATCCTCTCCAGGCATTGGTGAGTGCTCCCTTATCTGTACATGCACAATCCAGACATTTTTCCACTTCCCTGAAAATATCATATGTATAGGTTAACTCCTACATCTCCCATATCATCCACTTAAAAATACATCATAATTTCTTATTAGTGGATAGGTTGGCTGCTTACCTAGCTCCACAGGATGTTACTTATTCTGTTTAGTTAAATGTTTAGTTACTGGGACTGCCGTTTAAAATATACCCACTCTGCGGACATTTTCCTCCACAGTCAGACTTGTTACTTTTGCTTCTCTTTGTTCCAGCGCTTGACCACATCCCATCCCGGAGAGCAGAGGGAGACCGTGCTGCAAGCCTACATCAGCAACGACCTCTTGGACTGCCATGGCCACAGCCAGGTGGGTGAGCGATGGGCCGGGGCCCAGCAGGGCCTTCGTTTTTCGGGACTGGTCCTAGCAGTTGGGGAGATGTCCATTTCTGCATGTTTCAACCTGGTGACTGTATGTCAGCCTGAGCTCCTTAGCTCTGCTCTTCACCCTGGATGTCAGCCCACTCTTCACGTCTGATAAAGAGTCCTAACAAGTTAGAACTGCTGGATTCAACTCTGGAACTCTGTTCTGCCATTTTTCCTCTTCTCAAATTCCCAAGTCTTTTCTTCACCCTAGTTTATCTTAAGCCCTGAAAACTCAGCATGACTTATGATCGGCAAGGTAGGTAAACAAATTCAGTGTTTCTTCTTCCTTTTTTATTTTGGAGGATATGTTTTTATTGATTTTTACAGAGAGAGAGGAAGGCTGAGGAAGAGAGAGAAACATAATATGAGAGAGAAACATGGATTGGTTGCCTTTCATATGTGCCCCAACCAGGGATCGAACCTGCTACCTAGGTATGTGCCCTGACCGGGAATCAAACTCACAACCATTTGGTGTATGGGATAACGCTACATTTGGTGTATGAACCACCAGCCAGGGTGCAAATTCAGTGTTTTTTCACCTGGGCCTGCCTTAAAATGTGTCCAACACAGTTTTTGTATATAGCTCTGGGCCAGCTTGTTCTAGTGGGAAAATGTAGGATTTGGAGTGAGATGAACTAGTTCCAGACCTCTGCCCTGCCCCCTGTGACATACCTTTCATGGGGTGAACTTGGGTTCACTGGGGCACTTGGCGAGCCCCTTCAGTGTGACAGCTTTAGTCTGGGAACTTTGCTGAGTTTTTTGTAGGTGAGTCCCTCCGTCTTCTCTGTCTCTCTCCGAGTGTCGGACCTCCTCTTGAACTGGTTCTCTCATTTTCTTATCTTCTGTCTCATATTTTCCTTTTTTTTTTTACTCCACTTTCTGGGAGATTTTTTCATCTTTATTTTCCAACCACTCTGTTGAGTTTTTCATTTCCTTTTTTAAAGCATTCTGTTGTTTTGTAGGTAAAATTAACTTCTGATATCGTTAAGTATTATTAGTGACATCTTTTTGTTTATATTTAGTTTTCTTATCCCTGCCTAGTCTCATTTCTTCTAAGTTTGTTCCACTAACCCCCTCCCCTGTTTATCTTGGCCCTATTTTCCATGTTAGAAACTTGGACTTCTGGTAGACCTTGGTTATCTCCTAATGTTTAGAGTGGAGGACTGAAAAGCCTGTTGGAAATTCTGAGTATGAGGGTAGGGACTGTAGACAGAGACCCCCACTGGGGTTGAGCCAGGTGGGCCATGTGTCAGGGGCCGCTGATTTCAGGACCTGTAGTTCTTTCTCTTGGGCCAGGCATTTTCCTCCAAGAAGAGTTTTCAGATCTTCCTCCTGAAGGGTAAGGGTCTGGCTGCCAGTGTTCTGGGAGCCAGGTAGGGGGAGCGGACTGGGGGCAGCTCTTTAGACCCCCCATTTTGGTGTAGAAGCCCTGCTCACCTGGGCCTGGTGTCCCCCATCCAGAGACCCTTGTTACCATAACAAGAGAGCATCCCGAACTCTGGTGAGAGGAGGACAGTAGTGGAGGAGCAGCATGAGCTGCTTGTTTAACAGCTTTCATTCATTCATAATTATTTTTCTCACGTCTTGAGCCTTTGAGGATTAAGTGATGTAAGTGGGATTACCTCCTTATTGCCCACATGGCATTCTTGAGTCTGCTAAGTCTTTCCATCTGTATTTCCACTTCCAAAATTGTGTTGTTACAATTTCTTTTGCTGTTCTCTCTTATCTTGAGAATTTGTGTCATTCTTTAAAATCCATTTACTGTAGTTTTACTGTGGCTTCAGGGAGCCAAATTAGAAGTGTTCGATCTGTCATCCTAACCTGGAAAAACATCAAAATAAGAGAAAACCATATTGCTGCCTTTGTATCAGTCATTTTTTAAATAAGTTTTTTCATTTTTCAATTACAGTTGACATACGGTATTAGTTTCAGGTGTACAACATAGTGATTAGACATTTATGTAACTTTGGAAGTGATCACCCTGATAAGTCAAGTACCCATCATATAATTCTTTTAATTTAAAAGTTTAAATGACTGATATTCATCAAATCTCAGGAAAAATCAGTTGGCCATCAAGATTTCCAGACGAACTGTTTAGCTTAATCTGTTTATCTCACTTGTAATAAATTTGTGCAGAGGAAGACAACAGCGGCCCCACGGAGGGGCCACGTTTGTCTCTCCTGGTCTTTGACTCCTTTGTCCCTGCCTCTCTGCTGCCCCGCAGAGGAGCGTGCTGCAGCTGCTGCACGGGAGGAGCGATGTGGTGCGCCAGTACATGGCCAGGCTCATCAACGCCATCGCGTCCCTGGCAGAAGGTGAGACGCCAGCTTTTCTTCAAAGAGAAGAGCTAGGCCTTATTGATGCATTTTTTTCTCTTTAAAAATGGACGTTCTTCTCCAGCTTTTTTAGAGATGATGTATGTTTCCTCAATTTATGCCTGTTTAATACATCGGAGGTTTTTTGTGAAAATTGGATGTTGTCATATTGCTGTACTTTATGCCAGAGCAAATTTTGACGGTTTTGGAGTTTCTTTTGTAAGCCTTCTGGCTTTACTTTATAAGCTTTCTGGTTTTATAACTGGTACTTCTTGAATTGCCTTCAGCTATATAATAGATAATACATTTTCTATGTCAGTACATTAAGGCTGGTGACACAATTAAAGCTGATCCCAATAATTGCATCATTTCCTGCAAAAGACTAGAAGATTTAAAAGCTCCAAAGATAACATGCCAGTGTGACTGAATTCAAATGATTTTACAAAGTGTCGTTATCTTCCAAGTTTAATTTGAGCTCTTTTTAGAGTGAATAAAGGGAGTTTCAAATTATGACTATATGATACTCCAACAATGTGTCCCTTCATTTATGTGTACAATTTTCATCTGTTTAGTAAACAGTTATCATAAGCCAGGGTATGTGCCAGGGACCATTTATATAATACTGTTGAAATTTATGTCCAAAATTAGCATTTGCATCAAGCCACAAGCCCACAACAGGCTAGTGATAATCCAAGCCCTACTCTAGGGTTCCAGGTCTGGTCCCCAACCTCTCTGGGCCATGGGCACGTGCAGAAGGAGCAAGGGGTGTGGCCAGAAAGCACTGCTAATGGATTCATGACCCACAGGTTTCCCTCTCCGTTCTTCTCCTCAATCTGACTTTCGGGTTCAAGATTTCAGGTGAATGAAGGACAATGCTCCCCAAAGAACACAGTGGTAAATTAGGTTTAGATTACAAGAAGGGGTTTTCTATTACTTGATAGTTGATTGACTAAAACCAATTTTGCAGAAGAAATATGTGTTAACTAGAGACCCAATGCACAAAATTCGTGCAAGAGTAGGCCTTCCTTCCCCCAGCTGCTGGCACCGGCTTCCCTTTGGCACCCGGGACCCGGGCTTCCCTTGCAGCCCCGGCTTTGTCCAGAAGGTCGTCCTGAAGGACGTTTGGTCTAATTAGCATATTACACTTATATTTTTATAGATAAGTTTTTTAGAATCTAAAATTATACAAGCTCTGCATGTGCTAAATGCAAAGGTTTCATAGAAAGTGGTTTTGGAGCATGATCTTAACACAAGAGCAGTCTTCCCTCTTTTACTTGTTCATCTCTGGTTGTGTTACCAGGTCGCCTCTACCTTGCCCAGAGCATGAAGGTGCTGCGGATGCTGGAGGAGAGGCTGAAGGAGGAAGACAAGGACGTCGTCACCCGGGAGAATGTGCTCGGGGCCTTGCAGAAGTTCAGCCTCAGGTGCTGACCACGCAGCAGGTCACAGCAGCTCCTGCAAAATCAAAGTGGGGTTTTCAGAAGCCGCTGTTTTGTGTTTATTTAGCCCGATGACACCCCAAAAGGCAGATGACATTTTTCAGCTAACACCGAGGGCAGGTTTGGTGACTTTCTAAAATAGAGCTAGAAAGCTCACCTCGAATATGATGGAGGAAGATGATTTAAAAGAGCTATTGTAGCTTCCTAGTGAGCATGATTGTGTCTCAGCCTCACAGAGCCTCAGCCTTCCGATGGTGACAGTCCCATGTCCCACAATGAACAGTCACAGCAGGTGGGCGAGGCGGCTCCAGGACCCTGTCCACGTGTCCCAGAAACACACCCCGGAGTCTCAGCCCTGACCCCGTTGTGACTTGGAACTGCTCCGCATTAGAAATTTAAAGTCAGACACCACTTCTTTAGCCAGGTCTGGAGTCCTCGCAGAGCTTTCTTTTCTAATCCCTAGTTTTATTGAGGTGGGCTTTACATACCACCCAATTCACCCATTTTAAGTGCACAGTTCAGTGATTTTTAGTATATTACAGAGTTGTACAGCCGTCACCACAGTCTAATTTTAGAACATTCCCATCACCACAGAAGGAGCTTCATGCCTGTTTACAGTCACTCCTCAGTCCAACCCCGAGCCCAGGTGCCCACGACTCTACTTCCCGTAGACCTCCCTGTCCTAGATGTTTGATTAACTGGAATCAGATAAGGTGGCTCCTTGTGACTGGCTTCTTCCACTTAGCACAGTGTTTTTGAGGTTCATCCATGTTGTATAGCATGTGTCAGTGCTTTGACCCTTTGTATTGCTGAATGGCATTCTATTACGTGGAGAAACCACATTCCTCAGTTAGTGGGTATTTGGCTAATTCCACTTTTGGCTATTATGCATGATGCCCCTGTGAACTTTGCATACAGGTCTTTTTATATATGTTTGGTTTTTTAAAATCGATTTCAGAGAGGAAGGGAGAGGGAGAGAGAGAGAGAAACATCAATGATGAGAGAGAGTCATTGATCAGCTGCCTCCTGCACGCCCCCTACTGGGGATTGAGCCCACAACCTGTGCATGTGCCCTTGACTGGAATCGAACTCAGGACCCTTCAGTCCACAGGCTGACACTCTATCCACTGAGCAAACCAGCTAGGGTGTATACGGGTCTTTGTGTGGCCATGCTTTCATTTCTCCTGGGTATGTATCTAGGAGTGGAATTGCTGGATCCTAAGCTGATTCTTCCAGCATCCACAGACCCTCATGACCATCTTGCTTTCTCTTTGACTTTATTAAAAATTCTAGTACCTTGAGTTCTCAACCTTTCCTGATGGTCAGCACTCCTCTGAACACACTTCCTTCCCATCAGTGCGGGTGACCTGCCAGTCTGCCAAGTGACAATCTACGTGTGTGTATGCTTGGTGGGAAAAAGTGGCACGTAGTCAGCTCTTCCTTTTTGCCAGGTTCCTGCCAATGAAAATTTCTTATCCTAACTCTATGAATTGAAAAGAACTGTGAATAATCTCCAGAGTTATTACTTCCTCAGATCACATAAACACTTCATTTCTGTTTGTTTAAAAAGATAATAGCTGACTGGAAAATTTTTAGAAATTCAATAGCTTACTTAAATAACAGCTAAGATAAGGTGAAGAAATACTTCCGCCTGGCAATGCAAATATTTACTGCCAATTTTCCCTTTTCCTCCAGTCATTTGAGCTTTTTGTTCTGAAAACATGGTAATGTTTTCCAGGGTCTCTACAATGAAGGTAGAAAGTAGTTAGGCTTACCAGGAGTGTGCGTCCTCACTGTATGCTACTAAAGGTCACCGGTGGGTGCGAAGACCAGCAGGAGCAGGTGCCGTCCACTGGCAGTCTCACCACTGTCCCTCAGGAGGTGCACAGCGTTGCTTTGATTTTCAGAGAATTCAGACGACTTCTCATGGTGGTATCAGGCTCAGTGTTATCAGTTCTTAAGGCCTGCGTGCTGACAGGCACCATGGCACATTCCGACGAGGCACTGCATTTTGAAAGCTGTGACACCTGGACTTTGGGGGGAATATAGTTCTGTGTAAATTGTATTATCCAGGTCACTAAGTCGTCCTTACTCTGTAGAGATCTGAATCAAAATGGTATTGAGCTGGTTTTTTGCTTCTCTCTTACGTTTTCTTTATTTTTTCACAGAGCAAAATGCCTAAGCTAGATGACAGTAGACTAGAGTTCAGTAAATATTTGTTGTCAGTGAACTATTTCTATGGCTCTGCTTCCTGGGTTAAGTAGACCAAAAGCTATCAATAAATACTTTAAATATTGGAAAGGAAACGTTCAAAGTAGGAGGCCTCCTTACTGCTTTATCTTTCTTTAAACTCTTAATCATACCCATGAAAGGTAAAGAATTTGTTGTTGCAGTTGTATGGGTCTGACAGTGAAATATTCCTCCGCATCAGTATCTCGTGCACTTGGTCTTCTCTGACATGCCTTGCTGTTGCGGTGTCCTGCTATATGAAGTTTCTCACCAGCATGAGTTGACCTGTGGGCTGTTTCCTCCCAGGCGCCCGCTACAGACAGCCATGATTCAGGATGGCCTCATCTTCTGGCTGATCGACATTCTGAAGGAGCCCGATTGCCTGTCCGACTACACGCTGGAGTACTCGGTGGCCCTGCTCATGAACCTCTGCCTCCGGAGTGCAGGTCTCACAGCCTCCCGGCCTGGGCCCTGGCTCCAGGCTCCAGTGTGTGGGAGGGGAGAGGTCCTGACCCTTGTCTGATGACCCATGAGCCTGGCATGGCTTCCTCTAGTCTCCCTCATAGAAAACGGGAGACAGGAGGAGTGTAAAGCATTTCCAACTGGGTATCAAGCTGTGAATCCCTGAAGCCAAAATACCAGTCTGACCTTGGAAAGAATGTTTTATAGATATATATAAATTTCCATATATATATATATATATATATATATATATATATATATATATATATGTATGTATATATATATATATGTGTGTGTGTGTGTGTGTGTGTGTATAACCACCTATATGCAATATATGTATGTAGTATCTGCATTAAGAGGGAATTAAATTAGTTCATGTTTTTCTTCATCTTCATTGCATGACTCAAAGATAGGAGGTTAAGAATTAGAATACCTTCTGTCTGAAGGCAGAGAAGTATGTTCCCAAGATTGTACAGGATTAAATTGGTGGCCGAGCCTGCTGCCTACCCTTAATCACAAGTCATTCACATACCTGATCAATAAAGGTAATGATGTCAGCTTTTCTACAGGCTCCATCCCACTTAAGCGATGTGTTCCCTGTGGTGAAAGAAGCTTCCTTAAAAGAGGTGCCAAGGCCAGCCTGTGGCTGAGCTCAGCTGAGTAGCCCAGTGTTGGCAGGTTGTGTGGATACGTGGCTCAGGGCTGTTGTTAGCAGCTCCTTCACCCTCGGATGCTTTGTTATCTGAAGCACAGTGTTGCTGACTGAGTAAATGACTACTTCAGTCTTCTGTTTTAAAATTAGCCTGTGCACAAAGTCATAGCTTTAAACCATTACTAGTTTATAGTCAGCTTTTCTTATCATTGGTTTATTTGCAGTGAGTGTTTTTTTCTTCATTTGGTTTTTTTAAAAATATATTTTATTGATTTTTTTACAGAGAGGAAGGGAGAGGGATAGAGTTAGAAACATCGATGAGAGAGAACCATCAATCAGCTGCCCCCTGCACACCTCCTACTGGGAATGTGCCCACAACCAAGGCACATGCCCTTGATCAGAATTGAACCTGGGACCCTTCAGTCTGCAGTCTGATGTCCATCCACTGAGCCAAACCGGTTAGGGCTGCAGTGTTTTTTTGTTTGTTTGTTTGTTTGTTTTTTAAATATATTTTATTGATTTTTTACAGAGAGGAAGGAAGAGGGATAGATAGTCAGAAACATCGATGAGAGAGAAACATCGATCAACTGCCTCCTGCACACCTCCTACTGGGGATGTGCCCACAACCAAGCTACATGCCCTTGACCGGAATCGAACCTGGGACCCCTCAGTCCGCAGGCTGACGCTCTATCCACTGAGCCAAACCGGCTTTGGCAGGGCTGCAGTGTTTTGATGACCTGTGTGATTTTGATGGTGATGGTCTGTGTGAGGCAGAATTTCACTGCGATGAAGAGCTTGTGCTCTACCTGAAGGAAAATAACCCCATTTGCTGAGCACAGGAGTTGCCAGTCTATTCCTGTACTTCATTCCACATCACCTTTTGAGGTAGATATTAATGATCTACGGATCCCAGAGGAAGAAACTGGGACCCAGGTTGGTTAAGTGACTCACCCAAGTTCACACAGCTCATAAGCAGAGGAACAGAGATTTGTATTCAAGTCTGACTGACCTGGAACTGTGCTTCTGAATTTAGACACATCATGTTGTTGTTTTTTATTTTGTTTTCTTAAGGGAAGAACATGTGTGCCTCAATGGCAGGCCTCGTACTGAAAGTTCTTTCGGATCTGCTGGGCCATGAAAACCACGAGGTACTCAGCCACGAGGGCTTGGGGAGGGCTGGCCGGGGACAGTTACCACACTCTCCCTTCTGCGAGTGTTTGTATGAGCTACTTCAGAGCTTTCATAGTTTCTGAATTCTAGACTCGGGAGCAGGAAGTCTTCCCAGCATGCCTCCCTTATTGGCACACCACAGCACCGGCCTGTGCCGGCTGCCTCCTAACAGTTATTTTTCTCCTTGTCTTCCCCCCATGTTGATATTCCTCTATTGTGATTAACATGTGTCTGCGTATGTGTAGGTAGTCTGAAAATGAATTAATATTCTGTGTATTTATTTTATATAAATAGTGTTGCAGTCTAGATCTCATTACTTTTCTTACATTTTCCCTGTTTTCAGTACCTTTCTGTGGTGCTCTGTACACATCTCTAATGAACAGCTCTCACTACTGCAGTTCGGGCTTCCATTCACAGCCCTCCCACTTTCCCTGCCTGCTCCCCAGGGCTCCCCGCTCCCCAGGGCTGCCCGCTCCCCAGGGCTCCCCGCTCCCCAGGGCTGCCCGCTCCCCAGGGCTCCCCGCTCCCCAGGGCTGCCCGCTGCCCAGGGCTGCCCGCTCCCCAGGGCTCCCCGCTCCTCAGGGCTGCCCGCTCCCCAGGGCTCCCCGCTCCCCAGGGCTCCCCGCTCCCCAGGGCTGCCCGCTCCCCAGGGCTGCCCACTTGGGTTGCCTCCAACTCGCTGCCACCTGTGAAGTGCATCTCTGTGAGTAAAATGGGAGAAACAAGTATAAATCTCAACTACACTGGCTCCAGTCCAGTGGTGGAGGCGTGTGAGGGGCAGAGCAGAGCCTCCACCGGGAGCTCAGGAAGTGTGCTCCCTCTGACATGTCTGAGCTGGTATGAGAGGAGGAGTCACAGCTTTTCAGTGGGGAGTGCACCCAGCAAAGTGAACTGTTAGAACCAGGGCTCAGGCACAAGGCATGTCTCAGCATGGTGCGGGCGTCCCCTACACAGTGTGGACTCTGCAGTGTGCACTTCATGGCGGCAGGGAGGGAGGTGATAGAGGCCAAACCCCGTAGGGTCCTGCGTGCCGCGCTAAGGAGGTGAGATGGCCCACGGCCCAGGTAGACTGTGGCCAGTGGCCGAGGTAGGGAGAGCGGGGGTTTGGGCAGTGATGTGACAGTTGGATTAAAGGGTGCGAATCAAAGGTAGAGACTCATTTGGAGTTTGATGTAGCCTAGGTCATGGACATGTTGTCTGAACAAGGACAGTAGCATGCGGATGGGAAAGGGGTTCCTATCAAAGACAGTGTGGGGACTCCACAAAGGAGAGTAAAAAGAGAGAGGAATTGGTGATGACTCCTGAGTTGCCAGCCTGGATGACCGATGACTGGTTCTGAACTCTTTGATACAGCTGTCACTGGGACATGCAAATGGAGAATGTCTGTCATTTGGAGACACTCACCGTGCTCATCAGCCAGAGTGTCTCAAGTGTGCTGTTTGATAATTGCGTTGTATAGTATGTGAGAACTTGCAAATGACTATTTTTTTCTCCCCTTAAAGATACAGCCATATGTGAATGGAGCGCTGTACAGCATCCTCTCTATCCCATCCGTTCGTGAGGAAGCAAGAGCGATGGTAAGAAACACTCTGAGACATATGTCCGCTTCTGTCAGTGCCACTGTCACTATGAAAGCAAGGGGTTCCTGGGCCGGCCCCATGGAGGATTCTTAGATAGTTTATGAACTCCCAGAATTGTACACTAGGTACATCAGGATGTCCCCCAAAATGTACACACACTTTACCAGCTGATGGTTCAATTTTGAAAATGAAATGTATTTGAATAAACATAGCCTTTATCATTACTCAGAGTGTGTATACATTTTTCTGGGACACCCTATATTTGCAGTTTTTTGATGAGAGTCCTTAGCTTTTATCAGACTCTCAAGGGATCCCTTCAACGATTAAGAACCACAGTGTTAGAAAGTTTCCAGCAGGTTTATTTTTGGAAAGTTATCGACATTCTTTTTTTAATTTAAATGACTCATGTAAACTTGGGGCTTGGGGGATGTGTATGGATTTCGTAGTAGCAGAAGCTTAGCAGGGAAGTGGTGAGATGGAGAAACCATCACTCAGATTCACCTGCAGGACTCCGGGAGGAGTCAGGGCCGCCTGAGAATTGGTACAATCAAAACTCTCTGAATCTGCAGCAACCTAATGGGACAGACAGGCTGGTGAAGATGACATACAGCCCAGACTTGGCTTGTTTGCTAAACAGTGAATTCAATATTTACTGTGTCTACGTTAGTGCTTGTATTTGAAGTATAAAATAAGCCACAGGTGGTTAGTGTCGTGTCTGGCGATGACAGATGTATCTAAATCTGATCCTCCAAACCCTAGAGTTTTGTCCTTGGGATGGGATAGAGAGGATGTGAAACCCCGTTAACAATGTACATATTAAATGCTGTGATAGCCCAGCCGGCATGGTTCACTGGTTGAGCATCGACCTGTGAACCGAGAGGTCGTGGTTCCATTCCCTGTCAGGGCACATGCCCGGGTTGCAGGCTCGATCCCCAGTGTGGGGCATGCAGGAGGCAGCCAATCAATGATTCTCATCATTGATGTTTCTATCTCCCTCTCCCTTCCTCTCTGAAATTGATAAAAAAAAATTTTTTAAACGTGATAAAAGGATTAAATGTATTTCCAGAGGCTAAATTTAGTTCGAGACCAACAAGACATGGCCTTCCACTTTGTGTTGCTTACTTAGAAGAATTGTTCAATCTTCTAGTTGGTCATCTAAATTACATCATCAGTTACACCAGAGATAACAACTCATTTAACTGTTCTGTGTGGTCGCAGTCAACGATGGGCCTTAATTGCCTACTGCTTTTAAATTAAAAATTTGTTTTCTCAATACAGAACAGGGAAGAATAAACGTGATTAAATTCTGCATTATGGTCATTCAAGTGGAAGAGAGGAATTGTCAGCCAACCAGGGCACAAGGAACAAAACGTGGGCTGCAGAGAAAGAAAGAATGGAGGCAACATGGAATTAAAAGGGTGAAAGGCAGCATGGAGGCAAGACCTGCAGGGTGGAGAAGGCTGCAGGGGATGGCAGTGAAGGGACAGGGACCAAGCGGGGAGGGGAGACACGAAGTTGTAAGACATTAGAGAGGGTGGCCCCTAGAGGTCATCCTGGCCAGGGGTGGCGGGGAGGAGAAGGAGAGGGAAAGAGCCCAGAGACTGTGACCATGTCCAGAGGTCTCAACTGGAGTCCCAGCAGGAGAAGAGAGAGCAGTAATGGGGCAGAAAAAGGGTTGAATAAACAAGGTATCTAGGAAATCCCCAAATGTTTGGAAATGAAAGTGTTGCTACTTGTAAGAGTTATCTATTGCTGTGTAACAAATTACCCCAAAGCTTAGTGGCTTAAAAACTTTTTTATCCCTCTCCGTTTCTGTGGGACAAAGTTCAGAAGCAGGTTAGTGGGATGGTCCTGGCTGAGAGTCTCTCGTTGTTTTAGCCAGGACGTCAGCCCAGGCAGCCAAGGCTTTAGTTCTAGTTGAATCCGTTCAGATTTCCCTTTATGGTTTCAGACATGTGTTTCTAGACAGCCTCTGAATTACTGTCTTGTGGACTTGAAGAAGAAAACCTGGACCACTTGGGAAAGGTGTAAGCAGCATAGCCTCCCTCTGGCATTTTAACAGGCGTTGAAGTCAAGGTCGGGAGGAACCCGGCAGCCTGAGCGGGGAAGCTTCTGGACACAGCACCTAAGTGGTTGCCTACTTAACCGTTCATAAGAGAGGCCTCTAAGGGAGATTGTGGCCAAACTCTCAAAACCCTGAGCTGTCCCACAGTTCACTCTTACCCCTGAGGAAGTTTTTCAGTTGATAAAGGAATTACATTCTTTTTGTATGTGACTAGAATAAAGCTAACCAGGCAATGAGGGGGGAAACATCATAATCTCACCACCTTCTTCGGCTCTGATGTGCTGGGGAAGCGGAGGCAGAGCCGCCTTCTCAGCCTGCTGGTGTTCTCGGCGTGCACAGCCCTTTCAAAAGGCAGTCGGCCAAAACCTCCACCTCTGACACATTTATTTTCCTCTGCTCATCAATACAGAAAAGGAGCTTTACCAGAAGATGTACATTTTAACATGTTTTGTTTGTTTTTAATTTATTGCCTGCCAGCATGGCTCAGTGGTTGAACATCATACTATGAACCAGGAGGTCACAGTTAGATTCCTGGTCAGGACACATGCCTGGATTTCAGGCTTGATCTCCAGTGGGGGCATGCAGGAGGCAGCCGATCAATGATTCTCTCTCATTGATGTTTCTCTCTCTTTCCCCTTTCCCTTCTTCATTGAAATCAATTTTTAAAATGTATCTTTATTATTGAAAGTATTACAGGTGTCCCCTTTCTCCCACTATTGCCCCCCTCTGCACCCCTCCCCCAGGCCTTCACCGCACTATCAACATGTTTGTAATAGTGAAAACTGGAAGCAGCACGAGTGCCTGGTAACAGAGGAATTGCTAATGAAATTATGGTCCTTTTGCTCCCAGTACTAATAGCTATTGACGATGATAATTAGGAAAGGCAGTGTGGAAAAATGTTATTGTATAATGAGAGATAAAAGCAGACTATGTCAGTATAACAACTCTGATTTTGCAACTGTGTAAAACATTTGTGTACTTGTGGGAAATGACCAAGACTACATAAAAATATATTAGTACCAAATGCTATTACGTGGTTTTAAATAATAGGGAGAAAAAGATAAATGAGTGTCCTGAAGCCCGTGTGAACTTTGAGGGACTGCCACGGTCTGGGCCGGAGAGTAGAGCAGGGCAGTGGGGCTGCCCTAGCCCACCGCACCGCTGCCTGCGTCCGGGGCGGGGACAGCTGGGCTGGAGCGCTCCCCGGGGAGGTAAACCTGCCAAACGTTCTGCCCGGGCTGGTGCAGACCGGGTGCCCGGTCAGGAGCTGGGTTAGCGGCCACAGGGCCAGGAGGGTGCCCACGTGCTCCATAGGCTGCTCCAGTAACAGCTGGACCATGGCAGCTTGTACCATGACCCCGGGCCCGTGGCTCACACCTGTGAAGCAAAAAAAAACTGCCTCTGCTGTCCCCAAAGGACTGGATGTCGCTGCTTCCCACCTGTCACATCACCCACTTCCAAATCAGTCTCACGCGGGTACATTGATTGGCAGAATCTGGGTCATGTGCCCGGGAATTGTTTATTTAGAAATCTTCCCTCAAATGATCCTTCTAATTACAGAGAAGGAAGTTGTGATTTTCTTTTTCTTTTTTTAACCCCCAAGTAACAACTGAGCTAGAGCTACTAGTACATGCAAGAGAGCAAGTGGGGGAAAAAGATTTTTCAATATATGAGCAGATGATTGTTTGCAAAAGTAACGTCTGGGAAGGAAAAGACAGAGGAGAGCCCGAGTGAACATCTCACTCCATTGGTGAAAATATTAAAGACATTGACCTTGACTGATGCATGGCGACCCTGGTCTTTGGCCTTTTAGGGCTTATACTGCTTTCACTTCATACGCTCTTCCTCCTCTGGCCCTCACCTTGGGTGGAGGTGGAGAATGGAGAGACCAGTTTAGGAGATGGAGAGGCATAAACTCAGCTTTCCTGACAGTGAGGAGCCTGTCGCTTTGGTCAGACAAGCCCAGGTATCTGACCGGTCCCGCAGGAGCCCTCAGCACTGCTGACCACGCCTGCTTTGAAATGCTCATCTTGACTTAAGGGCTTTCCACAGCTCTTTCCTCCCGACCCTCCTTCAGGTTCTCCTGAGTGCTTACCGACCTCTGCCTGCTAGCTAAGTGTTTCTGTTCCCTAAGGTTCCGTCCTCACCCTCTTCTCCCTCTGCTGCCACTGGGAACCTCCTTTAGCTGCCAGCTCTCTCCTGAGCCACAAGCCCCACAAGCACAGCCTCACCCCTTGATTGAGCATCTGCTGTGTGCCCGCCATTGGACTAACACTATAGTTTTAGGCTTAATTTACAAAGAAATGCACAGGCCCTACATGAGCATTTGACAAATGTATTCGCCTACAAAACCAACACCCGACTATATACTTTATCTTTAAAAACTCTCATGTTAAGGGAGAAACCAAGATGGCGGCATAGGTAAGCACCTAAACTGCTGCCCCGCACAACAATTTCAAAACTACAACTAAAAGACAGAACGGACACCATCCAGAACCACAGGAAAGCTGGCTGAGTGGAAATTCTACAACTAGAAGGAAAGAGAAAAGCTCACGGAGAATCAGAGGAGCGGCAAAGGGCTGAGGTATGGAGACACGCGCAGAGAGGAAGGGCGGCTGAGTGCCTGTCTGACTTTCTCTGGCGGGAGGGGGAAGGAAGCCCCCGACTGCACTGAACCCCAGTTCCGGGGGAAACCCCGTGGACCCAGGCTCATACAGGGGGAGTCTGGACTGTCAGGTAGAGAGAAAGGCACACGGAGACTCAGAGACTCGGAGACCCGGGGGAGCTGCAGCGGGTCTGGAGGCGTGCGCACACGAGTGCTCGCAGAGAAAGCTGAATGCGGAGGTTGCCGCAGGCATTCCCTAGCGGAAGGGAGTCGGAAGCTCCTGACTGCACTGAACCCTAGTTCCGACTGCACTGAACCCCAGTTCCGGGCGAGCCCCTGGGGACCCACGCTCTTACAGGGGGAATCTGGACTGTCAGGCGGAAACTCAGGGGAGCTGCGGAAGGCAGAGGTCTGGAGGCGCACGCGCAAGGGCAGGGCTGACGGGAAGCCAAGACTGCTCCGCCCTGAGACTCCACCCCATCCAAGCTGAGCACAGAGGCTTTTGCAATTTTGCAAGTCTGATCCTATCAGGCTGTCTCCAGCACCAAACTTCTCCCAGCATAGACACAGCTGATCCTCACAGCCAACTGGCCTGGAGGTCTATTCCTCCCAGTGATACCAACAACAATCAAGACTTAACTACAACAAGGCTGTACACACAGTCCACAAAGGGGTGCACCAAGAGTGTCCACCTCAGGTTAACTGGGGAGGCCGACCCACTGGGCCATATAGGAAACCTAGCACACAAAGCTACCCTACCAACTCAGGGAAGCAACAAAAATGTGGAGGCAAAGAAACAGATCAAAAACGAAAGAAATGGAGGAAAACCAACGACTGGATATAGAATTCAAAACCACGGTTATAAGGCTTTTCAAAAATATCCTAGAAAAGGATGATAAATTTAGCGAGACCCTAGAGCAGGGGTGGGCAAACTTTTTGACTCAAGGGCCACAATGGGTTCTTAAACTGGACCGGAGGGCCGGAACAAAAGCATGGATGGAATGTTTGTGTGAACTAATATAAATTCAAAGTAAAGGAGCGGAGGGGAGAGCAAGAGAACCCTCCGCTCTTTCGGCTCCGCGGGCCGGATAGAACAGCCGAACGGGCTGGACCGGCCCGCGGGCCATAGTTTGCCCATGGCTGCCCTAGAGGATATGAAAAAGGACCAACTAGAAATTAAACATACACTGACTGAAATAAAAAATATTATACAGAGACCCAACAGCAGATTAGAGGAACGCAAGAATCAAGTCAAAGATTTGAAAAACAAAGAAGCAAAAAACACTCAACTGGAAAAGCAAAAAGAAAAAAGAATCCAAAAAGTTGAAGATAGTGTAAGAAGACTCTGGGACAACTTCAAGCGTACCAACATCAGAATTATGGGGGTGCCAGAAGAAGACAGAGAGCAAGATACTAAAAACCTATTTGAAGAAATAATGACTGAAAACTTCCCCTACCTGGTGAAAGAAATAGACTTACAAGTCCAGGAAGCGCACAGAACCCCAAACAAGAGGAATCCAAAGAGGACCACACCAAGACACATCATAATTAAAATGCCAAGGGCAAAAGACAAAGAGAGAATCTTAAAAGCAGCAAGAGAAAAACAGTTAGTTACCTACAAGGGAGTACCCATACGACTGTCAGCTGATTTCTCAACAGAAACTATGTAGGCCAGACGGGAGTGGCAAGAATATTCAAAATGATGAAAAGCAAGAACCTACAACCAAGATTACTCTACCCAGCAAAGTTATCATTCAGAATGGAAGGTCAGATAAAGAGCTTCACAGATAAGAAAAAGCTAAAGGCGTTCATCACCACCAAACCAGTATTATATGAAATGCTGAAAGGTATTCTTTAAGAAGAGGAAGAAGAAAAAAGTAAAGATAAAAATTATGAACAACAAATACGTATTTATCAACAAGTGAACCTAAAAATCAAGTGAATTAAAAATCTGATGAACAGAATAAACTGGTGAATATAATAGAATCAGGGGCATAGAAAGGGAGTGGATTGACAATTCTCAGGGGGAAAGGGGTGTGGGGGGTGCAGGAAGAGACTGGACAAAAATCGTACACCTATGGATGAGGACAGTGTGGGGGGGAGGTAAGGGCAGAGGGTGGGGTGGGAACCGGGTGGAGGGGAGCTATGGGGGGAAAAAGGAGAAACAATTATAATAATCTGAACAATAAAGATTTATTAAATTAAAAAAATAAAAATAAAAACTCTCATGTTAGCTCAAGTTGCTATCCTCACTTTATAGTTGAGAGAGGTTAAGTAATGTGACCAAGGACACACAATTAACTCGGGGGGAGCTAGGATGACAATCCAAATTTAACCTCTCTAGAAGGTGATGATGCTCTGCTTTATTTTTTTTATTTATTCATTTAGAGAGAGAGAGGATGGGGGAAAGAAAGAGAAACATCAATTTGTTGTCCCACTTATTTATGTGTTCATTGGTTGCTTCTTGTATGTACCCTGACCAGGATCAACCCCACCACCTTGGCGTATCAGGACAATGCTCTAACCAACTGAGATACCCAGCCAGGACTGATGCTCTGCTTTACATGATGATAATCATCATGTTTAAAGCTACTCTTGGCACTTCTTTAATTCAGTTCTAGAACTATGGATTCCAACCTGGCCTGCATGAGAAGGGAACTTGTTAGCTCATGTAATTGGACAGTCCAGGCATAAGTTTCAGGCACAGCTTGACCAGGGTCCACACGTTACTAGATCCATTTCTTTGCCTGCACCTCTCGACTCTGCTTCCTCTTTTTTTTTTTTAAATATATTTTATTGATTTTTTACAGAGAGGAAGGGAGAGGGATAGAGAGTTAGAAACATCGATGAGAGAGAAACATCGATCAGCTGCCTCCTGCACACCTCCCACTGGGGATGTGCCCGCAACCAAGTTACGTGCCCTTGACCGGAATCGAACCTGGGACCCCTCAGTCCGCAGGCCGACGCTCTATCCACTGAGCCAAACCGGTTTTAGCTCTGCTTCCTCTTTTGAGTTCATTATTAGATACTCATTTCCCTTGTGGTGGTGTGAAGGCTTCATCAGGCCCAGCCATCCATACTTATTCAAATCATGCAAGGAAAGAGAAGGGGGATATAGACACTTACCTCTACATTTCCCTGAAATTCTGTTAGTATTGAAAGTTATGATGTCAGTGTTTTGTAATAAAGTAAATAATACATAATGTAGTGACTTTATAATTCTTTTGAATAATAAAATATTTACTGATTTTAAAAAGGTCCTATTTGTTCATTTATTTCCCTGAGCATAGATTTTATTTTTCAAAGACCAAATTTGGCCCTAAAATCTAGAAGGTAGTGTATAAATTTAAGGAAAACACAGGAAAGACCCTCCTCCCCCCAAAAAACAACAACATATTGCCAAACTAAAGGAAATATTTATGCAGTAAAATTGTATGGTAGTTTTTTTTTACTAAATGTGTTGTAATTGGGTCAGATAATCAACCAAAAAGGAAATAATTTCACTGTGCATTATAAAAAGAACAAAAATAATTTTTAATACTGAGCTGAGGAATTTTCTTTGTGCAAATAGAAGAAAGTGTTTAGGGGATTAGCTGAAACTACGACATGTTAACGGTTACTCTCTCCAATGCCTTAGGGAATGGAAGACATCCTTCGCTGCTTCATGAAAGAAGGCAACGCTGAAATGATCCGCCAGATCGAATTCATCATCAAACAGCTTAATTCAGGTCTGTTTGATGCAAGAATCTATAATCTATCTTTTGAATCTTTCACGTGTGCCAGAAAGATATGAGAGGGCTTGTCATATCTTGGAGCTTATTCAAGAGCCCAAGTGAACCCAGAAACAAAAGTTCAACCAGGTAGTGAAGGCCACATTGTCCCCAAATCAACAATCACTTATCACACTTTAGGCTGATAGTCAACAAAACTCTTCTCTAACTGTAAGTTCCCTTTATGTGGGTCTCTCCTAATTCTTCCCCCCACCTCCAAAGAGTGGCTTCCCCGAGTCCTCGGGTAAATAATGAAGATAGATGCCGATCTTCCTAGCGCCACTGTAGAAAATGTGAGCCTCCTTTCACATGCACTCATTCACTCCAGGAAAAGTTATGTTGCCATTGAGAGCATGGGAGGATGTGATCTTTCTATCCAGCTTCCTCCATTACCATGACAACCCACATCCCATAATGAGCAGAAAGGCTGGTGAGGGATGCCTTGGATGGGACTGGGGTGGTGGGGAAATGCTTAGCGCTTTCTGTGGATTCCCGACACCCCCATCCTGACTTGTACATGTGCCAGGGGCACCTGGCACTGCCAGCATCTAGGGGCCAAACATGTCACTTATGTCTCTCTACCTGTCCTTCCTTGACACCCAGCCGTCCACATCACTGAGAGTCCCAAGTTCACAAATCTGCTCAGCACACGAACAAGGTAGAAAAGGAATCTCTCCATCTCTGCTCTGACCCCAGGTCAGCAGTTTGGCCGAGGCCAGGCAGAGAGATGCCAGATGCCCTTCTCTGGAAGAAGCCTGCAGGTGGCTCCTCCAGCTCACGGTGCACAGCCCGGCCGCACAGGGCAGCCCCCACCCCAATTAAACCAGAACCTCTGGGGGCCCAGCTGGGAATGGTGTTTAAAGCTTCCAGGTGATTCCAAATGCAGCCAAAGTAGCGAATCCCTGTCTTGGAAACGGGGGAGGCATAGGAGGGCCTCACTGGGCTCCTGATGGACAGGAGGCAGCGGGACAGCAGCCAGGAGTCTGAGAGCTGGCTCACTTCAGGCCGGGCCCATTTCCACCTGAACACCTTCCTCTGGTTTTCATGGAGCAAGTATAATTCATCCCAAAATCAGGCAGTCAGGAATAGGACTTCGTTTTCTGCAGCAACTTTGATTCTGACTTTGAGCCTCCATTCTGCTGGGTGGACATAATAGAAAAATTAAGTGAAATAAAACCTTACCCTCAGTCCTGGCTGAGATTACTCCCTAATCTTCTGTGGGTAGCAGCCCCAGCTTGGGAAGGTGGCGAGTGGCCGGGGAAAGTTGTTCCCTCTCTTCTCCAGGGTCACCACGCTGCTGAGGCTTCCTCCTGGGCCAGGGCTCCTCTGCAGCCGCAGGGTCCTGCTGGTCGGGACTCTCCTTCAGGGCCGACTGTGTTACAATTTACCGACACTCACCACCTCCGTTTCCTGGTCAGCCTTCCCACCTCCCTGGCAGCCAAGAAGCAGGGTGGGCCCCTCGCTCTCCATCTCTGGCTAGAAAACATCTCTTTTCCTTCCATAAAACTGGCACTTGGACCAATTTGCCAAAGAATGTGAGCAGGGAGGGGTCAGTGTACGTTTCTGTCCGGGATGTGCTTTGGCAAGAAGTTATCTGGGCAGAGCTGGGCCGTGTAACCTTGTGTCTTCAGGAAAAGCTTGGGAAATACCTGCTTAACTCAGTAAGTTCCAGCTTAAATGAAGACTGTCTGAAGTGTTTCTCTTTTATCTCAAGCACCTGCGTTATTCTGTATCCAAAGGATAATGGCAGGGCCCAGAGATGATTCTCCAGGAGTCTGCTACTCTGACACAACATGAGAAAGTCGAACATTTGGATGGAGGGCCAGACTTACGAGCACAAATACCCTAACAAGTGAACCACTAGCAACGTGATGGACCTGGAGGAGGGGGAGTTGGAGAACGTCTGTCCCGTTGGCTTCCTCCTCAAGGGCAAACACAGCAGAGTGGGAGGCAGCAGCAGGTCACTAGTGTAAGCTCCATAAAATGGCATTGCCTCGTTTTAGCTGAGTGAACGTAAAAACCCGTGGTTGGGTTTTCATGCTTTCAAGTCCCTCTCAGTCCTCCAGCGCTGTTTTCCCAATAGAGTTTGAAGATCTTCAAGTACAGAGATTCCAGTACATTTTGGAACCTAACCCACAGGGAGGGAAGGACTACTCTGGTGAGGCCTAAGGGGTAACCCCGCCCTCAGCTAGGGGAGCAGATACTGGCGGGTCCCTGGAGAGAGGACAGGAAGGCCTGACCGCCGGGCTCTCAGGGAAGGAAAGGTACTGGCAGCTGCTGAGCCACACCCTGGTAGTTACCCCCAGAGAGGAAAGCCGAGGTCTCTAAGCACTTCAGTTCCCAGGACTGGGTTGTTCTGAGATAGGATGAGTCTGAACCAATAGGCTCAGGGATGGGAATATGGCTGGACCAGCCTGTGGCCTCATGAAATGTCTAAGCTTCTTTTTTTTTTTTAAAGGCATTTCCATATTTGAAAAGAAAGGTTTGTCATTGATGAACATTGCAGCACCTCCATTTTTTTTTAATTTTTTTATTAAGGTATTATATGTGTACATATCTTACCATTGCCCCCCCCCACCCCACTCCCATACATGCCCTCACCCCCCAATGTTTTGCATCCGTTGGTTACTCTTATATGCATGCATATAAGTCCTTCAGTTGATCTCTTATTTCCCCCACCTCTCCCTAACCTTACCGCTGTAATTTGACAGTCTGTTTGATGCTTTACTGCCTCTGTATCTATCTTTTTGTTCATCAGTTTATAATGTTTTTCATTATCCCCAAATGAGTGAGATCATGTGGTATTTTTCTTTCACTGACTGGCTTATTTTACTTAGCATAATGTTCTCCAATTCCATCCAGGTGCCTACAAATGGTAGTAATTCCTTCTTTTTTATGGCAGCATAGTATTCCATTGTGTAGATGTGCCATAGTTTTCTGATCCAGTCATCTGCTGACGGGCACTTAGGTGCAGCACCTCCATTTTGAAAGCCACTTGCTTGCAGGCCCTTTGGGGAAGGTGGACTTCGGTCATGCTGTCCAGGGGCCGGTGGGGAATAGAGTCAGGTAATTACGCTTCAGTGACAACAGCCTCCTGTCTGCAGAGTGGCTTTTTGACTAAACAGATTCCATGACGACAGCTCGGCCCAAGAGAGGCATGGAGGCATGCTGGCCCCACAGGTGTGTCCTGGTGCTGCGGGCCAGCTACGTCAGGAGGGCCTCACAGGGCTCACAGGGAGGGCCTCACAGGGCTCCTGATGTACAGGAGGCCAGGGGACAGCAGCCAGGAGTCTGAGAGCTCGGCTCCCTTCAGGCCGGGGCTCATTTCCATGAAAACCAGAGGAAGATGTTCAGGTGGAAGTGGGCCTTCCCTTTAGAATGAGGACTGTTTCAAGGACAGTGGCTGGGCTGTCCCAAGGTTTCTGCCTATTCCCTTCTAGGAAATGGCTTGGGGCTTGATTAGTTAGGGTGAATCTGCCACCAGTCTCTTCAAGAATAACAGCCTTTGATTCCTTCTTTCCTCCTACTTCCTATTTGACTTCCTTTCCTCTTTCAGGCATTCTTTACTTTCATGTCATCTGTTCAAGAAATGAGTGATAATGAGGAAGGTGCAGAAGGGATACAGAGATGAGTAAGTCAGGGGCGGTGTCCCCAGGGACTCACTATCCAGTACAGTGGGTGAGGAAGATACCCAGACAAGTCAGTAGCCATCATTAGTAAACATGGATTGTCCAAAAGTGATGATATGACCAGGTTGTAGACAGATGCCGAGTGTGTTCAGGGGAGACACTGGTGACTGCTCAGTGAGGGGTGGAGGAAGGCTTCATGGAGGGAAGTAACCAAGTTCTATGTAATGCCTGCGGTGGACCTGGCCCTGGGCCAGGTGGTTTAGTTCTGGCGTGTTGTAAGACCCTCCCGACAACCCCAGGAAGTAGTTAGTCTAATACCCATTTTACAGACAAAGAAATAGAGGCTCATTCTTTCTGTGACTCCACTGCGCTACTAATGTATTCCTCCTTTGTAAACTCTTTTAAGATCTAGCCGTGAACCCCGGGAGCGTTCAGGAACCCTACCTGCCATGACCACTCCTCCTGGATTAGCCTGTGGCCTCATAAAATGTCTAAGATTCTCTCTCTCTCTCTTTTTTTTTAAGGCTTTTCCATATTTGAAAAGAAAGGTTTGTCATTGATGAACATCGCAGCACCTCCATTTTGAAAGCCACTTGCTTGCAGGCCCTTTGCAGAAGGTGGAAAAATCATGGGGTTTAAAAATCAGAATCATTTTGAATCTCAACTCTGTGACTTACTGGGAATGTGGCCATAAGTCCCTTATCCTCTCTGTGTCTCCATTTGCTATAAAATGGGGATAAGAGGCAACAAAATCTTCGTTAGGATTGAGTGAAATAACATGTGTGGCAGTATCTAGTACAAGGCCTAGCATTAATACTAGCTTACTTTCCCCTGAATTCCTCTGAAATTGTGTGTTGGCTTTTAATTTTTCTCATGCAACTACTAGTGTGTTCTGATAAAAAAAAAATGGAAAGATGTATTTAAAATCAAACTATGGCTGAAATGGTACCAGGAGCATGATTGCTTTGATGTAACTTATTCTCACTAGGGTGTTTACAGGTCTCTGCAGAGCCCCAAGGATTTTGCTGACCAAGGCTCCCAATTGTGTTCACAGTCACTCATGGATTTTTTTCTTTATAGAAGAGTTCCCGGATGGTGTTCTTGAATCTGATGATGATGAAGATGAAGATGATGAAGTAAGTTGGAGGCTCTTGACACCCACAGGAAACTTGTGTCAGACTATTCTGAGTCCCTTCCTTGCCTTGAAAAGTTAGTCCGGAAAAGGAGATTTTTCTCCCTACTACATTTCTCACAGTTCTGTAAGTTGGCTGGAGTTCAGCTGCAGGGTTTTCTGCTGGTCTTGCTTGGGGTGGAATGTGGCTGCTGCTTTCTGTGTCCAAGCTGGCCACGCACCACCCCCAGGGCCTCTCTACATGGGGCCTCTGATCACTCTGGGGTCTAGCCTAAACTTCCTTATCAGTTGGCCGCTGGTCTCCAAGAGGAAAGAAGTGACAGCTTCTGATCCTCTTCTGGGCTCAGCAGTCTCAGAACATCTCTTCTGCAGCCTCTGCTCAGGGTGCATCCCAGGACCAGCCCGGGGTGTGGGCTGGCAGTTAGACTCCACCAGCAGGAGGTTCAGGGGGGAACTGGTGGAGCCATGTCTGAAGTCTGTCCGCCACATGGCGGATGTGCGTCCTGCTACCGTGGCACTTGGGACTTCTGGGAGGTTGAAAGATAATTCTTCAACAGGAGTTTTTTGCTTTGAAGGGGCCTCCACCTGCCTTAAATGGTGGGAACGTTGGGCATGAGGCTCATGGTGAGAATCTGTAGCGGGCAAGTACAGGGTGTGGTTCAGAGCTGGTAGTACTAACCAGTTTACTTGGTTCTTTTGCATTCTTTTGATCCGGGTTTCCTCAGCTGTGAAAAATCTACTTACATGTTGTTTTAGAGCATGAAGGTTCAGAAGTAATGTGGGTGTGTCTCGTGAAGTGGTATAGAGAACGGTGGCTCATCAGCTGGAGAGGGGTTTTCAGATGACATGCCTTCTCACTGTTTTCCCTTCAGACCTAGAAAAAACATACCCGGTGCCCTCCGTAGTTCTCTGAAGCACTATATGACTTGTGTTCTTTCTGTTTTGTGGGGAATGTAGGCTGGGAGATGCCTTTTTATTTGGAGTTGGGTCTTTCAGTTTAAAACGTGTGTAAAAGCCAAGTTTCTGTCCATTGATGTCATCCGATGGCGAGATAGTTCGTTTAAGAGCCCTCACCAGGGAGGACAGCTGTGCTGAGTGAGACCTACAGGTGATGGTCCCTCCTCAGGACATTGTCTTCACGGACTACAGGTGCTCCGGCTCACTTGGCTTGGGGGGCAAGCACAGTTCTGGACCTCAGCCCGCATCCAGGCCAGCAACTCCTCCAGGCCCTTCCTCCGCGAAGGTGGGCTGAGGCAGGAGTGGGCCAGCTGCAGGTCACCAGAGAGTTAATGGCAGTAAAATCTGGTTTAGAACGAGGATCAGCACACTTTTTCTGTAAAGAAGAAGATAGTGAATATTTTAGGCTTTGCAGGCCACAAGGTCTCTGTTTCAACCACTCACAGTAGCGATCAGCAATACATAATTGGATGACTGTGGCTGTGTTCCCATAAAACTTTATTTTTAGATAGTAATTGAATTTTGTATGACTTTTGTATGTCACTAAATTTTTTTTCAAATATTTAAAAATGTAAGAATCCATCTCAGCCTGCTAACCTTCCAAAAACAGGCCTGGTGGCCCGAGGGCCACCTTTGCCAAGCCAGCTCCCTGACCCAGGCTTCTCAGGACTGTGATAAGACATGATAAGACACCACCTTTGTGCCTGGCCCTTCAATGCTGTTTTAAATTATATTTTGAGTTAATATCTTATTTAATTTCAATAACTTTTTGTCATCGTGTCCCACAGTTCCTCTCAAGATCTGTTTTTCCCTTCCTGTGTTACCCCTTTGGGTTGTGTGTGTGTGTGTGTGTGTGTGTGTGTGTGTTCTGTTTTGTTGCTATTAATCCCTTTATTTTGTATTGCAAGGGAAAATTCATTTGGCTCAGTGTTCTACTGGATGATGGAAATTCAACTTATGGAAATTTCCCTGTGAAAGCAATTATAGTCTACTATAAATGAAGGAATATAGAGATCTTTTAATTTTCTGGGCTTTTTGCAACATTGCAGATTTTTATTGAAAGAGGATAGTGTTTGAAAATACTTGTTGTGATAACTAGAGTTTTTCAGAAGGTTCCTAGAAGGAATTTGTTTTTTTATTTTTTTAAATATATTTTTATTGATATCAGAGAGAAAGGGAGAGGGAGAGAGAAATAAAAAATATCAGTGATGAGGGAGAATCACTGATTGGCTGCCTCCTGCACGCTCCCTACTGGGGATCAAGCCCGCAACCTGGGCATGTGCACTTGACTGGAATTGAACCCGGGACCCTTCAGTCCATAGGCCGATGCTCTATCCACTTCCAGGGGTCCTCAAACTACGGCCCGCGGGCCACATGCGGCCTGCCGAGAACATTTTCCAGCCCGCCGGGTGCCGCTGCCTGTCCTGCTTAGCAGCCGACTCGTCCTGGGCCTGCAGTGCACATAGGAATTTGTTCATAGTTTTTTTTTTAAACTATAGTCCGGCCCTCCAATGGTCTGAGGGACAGTGTACTGACCCCCTGTTTAAAAAGTTTGAGGACCCCTGAACTGTCTTAGCCAAATCGGCTAAGGCCCTAGAAGAAGTTTAGATGGGAGATGATAAGGAAAGGATCTGTCATTTGGGGCCAACTCAACTCTGTGGTGAATCAGGTTAGCAGCTCCTGGGCTCTCCCTCCCTCGTGATCCTGACCATTCACTGCAGAATGTTAGCAAGGGTGACCTGCTCTACTCAGCTTCCACCGAGGGCAGGTGTTACTTTTAAAATTGCCTTTAAAATTTAGAAAGTGAGAGATGCTTAGACTAAAGGAAATTTTCCAAAAATCATTTGAGCAAGTGGCACTGTTGTTGGAATGTGGCTGTCACTCCCAAGGTGACAACTTTGCAGGAGACAGCAAAGTGACTTTCAGAGCCTTAGAGTCAAACGTCATCTTGCTCAGAAATGTAAACTATTCTTTAATGTAATATTTAGACCCCAAACACAGATAGATAGTGGAGCCATTGTTTTGAGTTGGCTGCTTCGTGCCTCCGAAGATACAGCGGCTCTGTCGGACAGGGGCCTTCACCTCACATTGAGCTGAAATCCCTGCACTTACAGCTTCGGCAGGCGTCCTGCTCCACTGGACACACTCAACAGGACCCCCGGGTGCAAAATCTAATGTTTTCTGTCTAATTTATGAAAATGGAACAACTTGTTCCGATTGTTAACATTTACTTAGTAGTTATGACTGATATACATATAATTATGTGCCAGAATTTTAAAAAATGTAAAGGTGGATCTAGAAATGTTTTTTATGCCTTGTAGACTATCCAAGATATAATGTCAGAAAAAGGAAATTGCAAAGTAATGTGCACAATGTGATTCTATTTCAGAAAAAAATAAACATATAAAACCCACATCCTTCTGAATTATATATGTGCTTATATGTCCATGTAGCGGAAAGTTGTGGGAGTTCCGCCCTCCCTGGGGCGGTAGGGAGGAGGAAGGGTAGGTAAGAGGTGAAGAGAGGCCTGATCAGTGGAAGTGGGAAGTGAGAAGGGCTCGAGGGATCAGTGGATCAGAGGTCATTTGGGGAGCAGACTGATGGGTCAAAGGCCAAACTGAGTGGTTGAGGAGCATGAGGAAGGGAGAGAATGGAGCTGATAAGTACATACAGCACTTTCCGCAGACCTGGCTGTGAGCAAGAGGAGACTGGATGGTAGCTAAACAGGGCATTTTGGTTTGTTTTCATTTGCGGGAGCCCTGAGCATGTTACAATGTGGATGGGAAGGATCCAGTAGAGAGGGAAGGGAGAGGCTGAACATTGACGGCAGAAGGAGAGAGACATGGCGTCAGGGCAGATGTTTCCATTATTTCCTAAGTTGCTTCTTATACTATCTTGGCCCACAAGCTCCAGACCCATTCTTCAGAGAAATGAAACCATCATTAGATTAGCTTGGACAGGACACACAAGGTCATGGACAGAAGACAAGTACAATTTAAGGGGTCAAGCACATCTCATCTAGTGCTTTGAAGAAATGTATTATTTAACACAATTTATTCGTCTTCAGGTATTGGGAAGCTATCAAGCTCACAGTCGCAGATACAAGTGTTTTTTTGATTATTTTCTCTTGACATTTCAAATTTTATTATTGATAATAGATACCATCCGTTGTTCTCCTTGAAGTGGCAGGCTTTCCTCATTAATTTTTGAGGAAATGTCTGCCAAATACCCAAGTCTGAAGAACCAGTTTGTCTGTCATTCTTTCAAGCAAAAATGGTGTTCCTTAAAAAAAGTTCCTCATTCAGCGGGCAGCTCGGATAGTCCCACAAATGCTTCTCCTCTGGAAAACCATCATGTGCATCCCACTGCTACACAGATGGGCCACAAGAGCCGGGATTTATTAACATTAATTCCAGCTGTTTCATCGAGGACATTGCTAAATGAACTCTGTCTGTCATCTTCCTGTCATCTACCTGTCATCTTTATCTGTCTCTTGTCTGTCAACCTACCTGGTGGCAGTGGAGAATACAGTGACTATGCGGGGTTTGGTAGCATTGCCTAATCGATGCTCACACACCAGTGGTTTTACCTTCATTGCTTTTGCACCATCAGTGCAGACGTCAGGGCAGCTGTTCCAGGATAAATGGGGAAAGTCAATAACAGTGTTCAATACGTTAAGTATTTCAGCCAACAGCAGTTGTGTTTTGTTGCCAAGCATTTCCATAAAAGATCTTTGATGAGGAGTTACTGTTGACACTGGATGAATGCAAGGCAAATTGCAAGTCCAGGCATAATTCTGCAAATGAGATATTAATTCACCATTTATGTTTGCAGCTTAATCTTTATTCAACAAGCTACTGTTTTATTGGAAAGGAGCATGCTGTAATTCTTTTCCAGCTTCTGGTCCAGCAGGCATCAACAACATCAGCTGTACAAGGCCCTGGTGCATATTTCTCCAGCCAAGGCAGTACAGTTACTTACCCTTCCAGGTTCTTTCGTGGCTTTGCTTTTTACATATTTTTTGTGAGAGGACAAAACTTTTAGTTGTGTGGAAAAAAATAATAATGGAGAGAGTTCCTGTATACCCATCATGCAGCTTCAGTGGCTTTTAAATCTAGTTTGAAAAGTTATGACATTTTCAGTTTTTACTTTTAAAGAAAACACATCTATAATTTGTATAATTATAATAAATATATACATCTATGTTTAAAATATCCAAATTATTTTCCTTTAAACTCTTACTAATTGGTCTCAAAATCATACCTCATCTTCACTGGCATGGAAAACTATTCTAATGTGTTCTGTTGCATAAGACACAATAAGGTAAATTATTGACCTCTATAAAACAGGGGAAGATGGTGTCCATCATATTTCTGTTTCTTATCTGCAGTTTTGCCCTTGGAATAGCTTCCTCCCTCCGTAAGTCACAGAACTTTCTGATGAGTCAGTTTCACTTTCTCAGCATCTTTCCATCAGTGGTGCAGCTTTAGGTTAAGAAAGCAAGTCCTCTCCTCTCCCTTTTATAAGCCAGTGATCCATCCTTAAAACCACAGGAAAAAGGTATTATGAACAAATGTTCTTGTCTTTTATCTTTTATTTTAGAATGAATGAGTCTTGATTTTTTTTTTTAATCCTCACCTGAGGGTATGTTTTTCATTGATTCTAGAGAGAAAGGAAAGAAGAGGGAGGGCGGGAGGGAGGGAGTAAAAGAAGAAAGGAGGGAGGGAGGGAGGGAGGGGGGGAGAGAGAGAGAGAGAGAGAGAGAGAGAAAGAAACATCAATGTGAGAGAGAAACATCAATCAGGGCATCAAACCTGCAACCTGGGTATGTGCCTTGACTGGGAATCAAAACTGTGATCCTGCCCTAACTGGTTTGGCTCAGTGGATAGAGCGTCGGCCTGCAGACTGAAGGGTCCCACGTTCGGTGCTGGTCAAGAGCATGTACCTTGGTTGCAGGCATATCCCCAGTAGGGGGCATGCAGGAGGCAGCTGATCGATGTTTCTCTCTCATCAATGTTTCTAACTCTATCCCTCTCCCTTCCTCTCTGTAAAAAACAAAACAAAAAACAAAACAAACAAAAAAAACTGTGATCCTTCAGTGCATAGGTCCAACCAACCGAGCCACTTCAGCCAGGGCCACATGAGTCTTAAATTTTTAAATAGTAACAGTTTTAGAGATATTTTTAAAACTCAGAAAAGTTTCTTTTGATTCTAAAAATACTATTGTAAATAAAACAGTAAGTGTACTTCTAGCCTATTTCTGCACAGGAAAAAGGAAAACTTCAAGATTTCAAAATAATGATTTATTGGGTGATAATGAAGCATAGCAGTTATAGTAGATATTACTAAAGATGGTTAGGAAAAGCACAGTAGAATTACTGAGAACAAACTTAGCTATAAAAATCTAGAAAACACAGGGATACTGAAGCATACATTGCATTAGCTATAGGGGTTGTAGCACCACTGGTCACATAGCCTCTAGAAAACCTCAGTAGATAAGAGAGTAAAAATGACAGATCTTATTACATTAAAATAACTATATTATTTTATTTATATATTATAATAAATATATACATCTATTGTATATGATATCCTATATAATAAAGAGGTAATATGCAAATTGACCATCACTCCAACACACCAGATGGCCACCCCCATGTGGACATAAGATGGCCGCGACAAGATGGCCAGCAGGGGAGGGCAGTTGTGGGTGACCAAGCCAGCAGGGGAGGGCAGTTGGGAAGGACCAGGCCTGAAAGGGAGGGCAGTTGGAGATGATCAGGCCTGCAGGGGAGGGCAGTTAGGGATGACCGGGCTGGCAGAGGAGGACAGTTGGGGGGAACCCAGGCCTTCAGGGGAGGGCAGTTGGTGGCCACCAGGCCTGCAGGGGAGGGCAGTTGGGAGGGACTAGGCCTGCAGGGGAGAGCAGTTAGGGGCGACCAAGCCAGCAGGGGAGGGCAGTTAGGTGTGACCAGGCCTGCAGGGGAGGGCAGTTGTGGGGGACCAGGCCTGCAGGGAAGGGCAGTTGGGAGGACCAGGCCTGCAGGGGAGGGCAGTTAGGGGTGACCAGGCCTGCAGGCGAGAGCAGTTGGGGGGACCAGGCCTGCAGGGGAGGGCAGTTGGGGGTGACCAGGTCTGCAGGGGAGGGCAGTTGGGGGCGACCAGGCTAGCAAGGGAGGGAAGTTAGGGGTGACCGGGCCAGCAGGGGAGGGCAATTAGGGGCGACCAGGCCTGCAGGGGAGGGCAGTTAGGGGTGACCAGGCCTGCATGGGAGGACAGTTAGGGGCAATCAGGCCAGCAGGAGAGGGCAGTTAGGGGTGATCAGGCTGGCAGGGGAGGGCAGTGGGGCAATCGGGCCAGCAGGGAAGCAGTTAGGCATCGATCAAGCTAGCAGGGGAGTGGTTACAGGGTGATCAGGCTGGTAGGCAGAAGCAGTTCAGGGCAATCAGGCAGGCAGGCAGGTGAGCGATTGGGCACCAGCAGTCCTGGATTGGATAGGTGCAGGCTGGGCTGAGGGACACACACACACACACACACACACCCATGCACGAATTTCATGCACCAGGGCTCTAGGCTATATATATAAAAGCCTAAGTGACCATTATGACCAGTCAACAGGTCACTATGACGTGCACTGACCACCAGGGGGCAGACGCTCAATGCAGGAGCTGCCTCCTGGTGGTCAGTGCACTCCCACAGCCAACCTCCCGCAGCCTGCCAATCTCCCGTGGTCCCTCCCCGCCCCGGACTGGGTGAGATGGCCCCAATTGGCCCTGATCGCTGGCCAGGCCGAGGGACCCCACCCATGCACAAATTCATGCACTAGGCCTCTAGTATAATAATAATATACTATTGTGAACATAGTTTAGACTTTATAGACCCCTGAACAGGTCTTGAGACCTCCAAAGTTTCCCCAGACCACACTTAGAGAACCATTGGTTTACAGTTTTGTTGTATACAATGTTTATGAGTTTGGGCATTAAAAGTTTCTCTTCATGTCCTGGCTGGTGTGGCTCAGTGGATAGACCATCAGCCTGTGGACTGAAGGGTCCCAGGTTCGATTCCAGTCAAGGGCACATGCCTGGGTTGCAGGCTCCATTCCCAGTGAGGAGGGGGCAGTGCAAGAGGCAGCCGATCCATGATATTCTCTCTCTCTCTCTCTCTCCACTTCTCCCTTCCTCTCTGAAATCAATAAAAAATATATATATTTTTAAAAAGTTTCTCTTATAAAATATGTTTTTTCATCTTTTCCTAGGAGCTGGAATAGTTTTTTTGTCTTATCAGTTCTTCTGCCTCCACCCCTTCCACCTGGCCCAGTGGCCTATGTACATACTCTGAGGAGAGGAAGCTGGTCAGGTGCCAGGAGGAGGAGGATGCTGGTGGGTGGGTCTGCCACTGATCCCCCAGGTGACTGTGGTAAACTCTGACCCAGTGACCCTCCCGTGTGGTTGACTGTGACACAGGAAGGCTAGACCTCTTCTTGCCTTCCTCTTAACCATATTTCCTAAAGCATCAGTGTAGAAAGCAGAAAATTGGGTCTTGTTCCTTTTTTTTCTTTTTAAATTCTCACCAAGGATATGTTTTTATTGATTTTTTTTTTTTTTTAGAGAGAGAGAAACATCGGTGTGAGAGAAACATCGATTGATTTCCTCCCATATGCTCCCCAAAGGTTCACACCCACAACCTATGTACCCCAACGGGGAACTGAACCCCCAACTTTTTTTTTTTTTTTTTTTTTTGGTGTACAGGATGACGCTCCAACCAGCTGAGCCACCTAACCAGGGCTGGGTCCTGTTCCTTTAAAAAAAATTCCATGTCACTACTTTTCAAGGTAAAACTTAATATGATGCTTCTTTAGATACATTTACCAATACAAGGCCCTCAGTATCCAAAGAAAAGGCAGCCTCGGGCGGTAGAACTGAATCTGGCTTCACTGAGGATAATTAACATCAAAGCACTTGGCATGGCTCCTGGGCCATTGTAAGCCCTTAGTGAATGTTAGCTCCCATTATTGCTGTCACGGTGATTATATCATCATCGTCCATACCTTGGCGCTGTCGCCAGCTTTAGGTTCCCATGCCTGGCTACAGAGAACCACGCTAAGTACCAGTGTCCCTGCACCTGGCATCCCATTGTGCTCTGGCTCTGGTTGGAGCATGGGTGCCAGAGAGAGACACTCGATACGCATGTAGCCTTGGGCGTTATAAAACATAGCGTATTAGTAGAAAATCTGAGGTTCGGTAAGGCTAACAGGTCAGAAGACATTCGGCTTTGAAGAGCTAGTTTGTTACAGTCCCCAGGAGGCAGGGGTGTGCCATGTCCTGGGGACTACACGGGCAGCACCTGGGCAATGTGACCAACGGACTTTGATGTGGTTTCTGTGGGAAGGAATGGGTGAGACGGGAGCTGGTTTAGGACTGACTAGTTCGAATGGTTTCAGTGGGCTCTGGGCAAGAAGGCTGACTCTGGTTATCTGGTCCCTGGCCCTGGGATGATGAGGGCAGGTGGATAATGGCCCAGAGTGTGAGTCTGGGGTTGGGTGTGGGCTCTGGATTGGTTGGTTTGCATTTGAAGGTATGCTCCCAAGTGAGTGGTTTACTATGTCCAGGAATTGGCTATCTCTGGGAGAGGTGGTCTTTCCAGGGTCAGGAAGGCCCCAGATGTCAGAGCATTAGAATAGAGAAAATAAAAGACACGGTTAACCCAGGAGGCTATGAGCCTGGCCCTCCCAAACTCTCAGCCTCACCTCCCCTTTCTCCCTGAAGTGGACTCTGCAAGCGTGAAGAAGCTCAGGGACCTTGTGTGGTCTCAGACCTTCCCTTGATTTTCCTGCTTCCTCCATCCCACCATTGCCATTTCTGGGGTCCAGGCAGGGACAATTATTGCCATGCTCATATCTGGTCATCTGGGTCATTGATCCCCTTCATACTCACCCCAACTGATAAAGGCCAAAGTCTTTCAAAAGGAACTTTTATTTAAAAACATAGCAGCCCTGCCTGGCCAGTGTTGCTCAGTGGTTGAGTGTCAACCTATGAACTAGGAGGTCATGATTCAATTCCTGGTCAGCGCACATGCCCGGGTTGCAGGTTCAATCCCCAGTAGGAGGTGTGCAGGAGTCAGCCAATCAATAATTTTCTCTCATCATTGATGTTTCTATCCCTCTCTGCCTCTCCCGTCCTCTCTGAAATCAATAAAAAATATATTAAAAAATAAATAAGAGCACTTCATTTAAAAAAAACAAAACCCACAAAACATAGCAGCCCTGGCCAGGTGGCTCAGTTGGATGGAATATCGTCCTATACACCAAAAGATGGTGGGTTTGATTCCCTGTCAGGGCACATACCCAGGTTGTGGTTCCATCCCTGGTCAGGGCATATACGAGAGGCAACTTATCAGTGTTTTTCGCCTACATCGATGCTTCTCTCTCTCTCTCCCTCCCTCTCTCTCTAAAAGAAGTAAACATATCCTTGGGTGAGAATTAAACAAAAACACACATAGCAAATAAGAGAGGGTGGGCATCCCAGCCAAGGAATGCCATGAGCTGGGAGCATGGGCCTGACACCAACCAAGGATGGTTCACCTTGGCCTCAGCTTGGGGCACAAGGGTGGCAGACAAGGCTAGAATGGTGATCTGGAGCCAGGCTGCAGAAAATGGAGAACCACTGAGTAATTGTGAGCCCAGGAGGGCTGCAAACAGAACTGTGCCTTAGGAAGATTCATCTGGTGTCAGTGTTCAACTTAACTGCAGACCCAGGAAGCTTAGGAATACTTAGCTTGCTATGTGCAGGCTGGGGCCAGGAGCTTAACGAGCTTCCTTTCATTTATTCCATGTGCCCCTCTGCCCAGTGGGTTCTGTTTTTGGCCTTATTTTATGGACAAGAAACCAAAGTTTAGAGAGGTTCAGAAACTTGTTACAGGGGCAGTAATTGGTGGAACTGAGATTCAAACCCTGGCAGCTGTGCAAGCCTGTGTGCCTGCCCTCCGTTCCGCTGCACGCTCAGTGGGAGTGAGGTTAGCCTTGGCCGAGGGCTCCTGGAGGGCAAAAGCGGCAGGAATGGGTAACTGACAGGCATGTCCTTAGGCCTGAACGCTGGGACCTTGGACCCTAGATAGATGGGATGGTGGTGATGCCTTTAAAAAAGTGGGGAACACGGGCTTGGAGTGGGGTGCATGACATGTGTAGGGTGAACTTGATTTTATGACCTAGGGGCACATACCGTTATCTGGCTAAAACAGAAGGTGGTGGGACCTAGAACCAGCTGGTTTCTGAGCAGGCTTCCCTCAAGAGCCCTTGCCATTGTGGAGTGCTTGGGCCCTGCCTCCTTCCTTCCCGGCCACCTTCCTACATAACCTGTGGGATGGCTGGCCCACCTGACGCTGCTTCAGGTACATGTTCAAGAGCCAGCGGCAAGCTGTTCTCCATGAACTGCTCTGCTGGGCCCCACAGTGGTCAGCTTGCTTAGCACAGTGCAGATACACTTTTAATTCCATTACCTAATTGGCAAAGAACTGTCTGTCTTATGTCTGCATCACTTACTGGGCCTTTCCATTATTTAACCAAGTCCATAAAAAAAGTGTTCCCAATTAAAGCTTTTGCCTTTTTCCTTGCTCTAAATTCATTTATTTCCATAACACGGCTCCTGTGCTGTCAGACCTTGGCTGGAATAAACTGCCCAACAGGCTGACTCATGGCCACTTCCCTCATTTCCACTGGTTTCTATGGGAATAGGTGTCCCAGGGCTCACAACAAGATAAGGCTCAGAGACACCTGATGATTCTCAGGCATTTACATACCTTCTTGTCCAACATCTGTTTCCATGGAACAGATGCTGAAATGGTTGACCAGTGCTCTACAGTAAAACTTTTCTTATCTAATCCTAATATATAAAAACCCAGCCCTGGCTGGTTTGGCTCAGTGGATAGAGTGTCAGCCTGCGGACTGAAGGGTCCCAGGTTTGATCCTGGTCAAGGGCACATGCCCTGGTTGTGGGTTTGATCCCCAGGGTGGGGTGTGCAGGAGGCAACTGATCAATGATTCTCTCTCATCATTGATGTTTCTATCTCTCTCTTCCTCTCTGAAATCAATAAAAATATATTTTTTTAAAAAACAGGGTCCGTAACATCCAAAATGAACGAAGGCTCAACCGAACACCAGAAGTCAGTTCTGCAGTCAGCCAAGGGGGCTGCAGATCAGGCCCAGAGAGAGGCCCAGAGAGAGAGTCAGGGTCTGATCCGCAGCTGCCGTGGCAGCTGTTGATCAGCCGTTGCCTCTCTCTTTCTCTCCGGGCTTGCCAGCAGCCGGGCCTCTGTTTCTCTCCAGGCCTCTGCGGGAGCTGCTGATCAGCCCCACCTCTCTGATCAGGCCCGGATATAGGCCCAGAGACACTGACTGGCATAGAAACCGACCAATCAGAACCAAATCTGGGTGAACTGTGAGAAGCTAATGTGAGATCAGGCCAGCAGGGGAGAGCAGTTGGGGACGATCAGGCAGGCAGGCAGAGGCAGTTAGGGGCGATCAGGCAGGCAGGCAGAGAGGTTAGGGGCAATGAGGCAGGCAGGCAGAGAGGTTAGGGGCAATGAGGCAGGCAGGCAGAGGGGTTAGGGGCAATCAGGCAGGCAGGCAGGTGAGCGGTTAGGAGCCAGCGGTCCCAGATTGTGAGAGGGATGTCCCCCCAATTGGAGAGGGTGTAGGCTGGGCTGAGGGAACCCCACTTCGTGCACAAACTTCATGCACTGGACCACTAGTTTTTTATAAATACCAAAGCAGTTCATGGCTTTTCCCTGTTATCACAGATTTTTGGAATAATAGTACCTTTTTGTAGTGAGGCATGTAGATTTCTAGTTTTGACCTACTTGATAAATCCTTATACTTAAGTGCATTCTACCTTGGCTCAACCCAGAGTTTATCAGCTTGGGCACTGTTGCCATTTTGGCCAGATAATTCTTGGTGCTAGGACTGTCCTGTGCACTGTGGGATGTTTAACAGCATCCCTGGCCTCCACCCAGTAGACGCCTGTGTTATCCACCCCACTCCAAAGTTGTGATAACCAAAAGTGTTTCCAGACATTGCTGAATGTCCCCTGGGAGGCAAAAGCATACCCAGTTGATGGCCACTGGCCTAAATCAACATTGCAGAGACTTGCTCTGTGCTTCTCTCTAAGAGTTTTTTAGCATTAGATCTAGGATCATTTTTAGTTAATGTTTGTGTATCATGTGAGATAAAGATCTAACGTTTAGTGTAATGTTTAATCTTGCTATTTGCCATTTGATTTCTGTTTATCACGTGTTTGTCCCTCTATTCTTCCTGCCTTCTTTTATGTTAAATTTTTCAAAAGTCCTCCCCCAATTGCCCTAACCGGTTTGGCTCAGTGGATGGAGCGTCGGCCTGCGGACTGAAAGGTCCCAGGTTCGATTCCAGTCAGGGGCATGTACCTTGGTTGTGGGCACATCCCCAGTAGGGGGTGTGCAGGAGGCAGCTGATTGATATTTCTCTCTCATCAATGTTTCTAACTCCCTATCCCTCTCCCTTCCTCTCTGTAAAAAATCAATAAAATATATATTTTTTTAAATTAAGCCATCGAAGAGTTTAAAAAAAAAAAAAAAAAAGTCCTTCCCCAAGGATATTTTTCCATTTGATTCTGGTCAAGGGCATGTACCTGGATTGCAGGTTTGATCCCCAGCCCCAGTCAGGTGCAGGCGGGAAGCAACCAATCAATTGTCTCTCTCACAACAATGTTTCTCTGTCTCCCTCCCTCCCTCCCTCCCTCCCTCCCACTCACCGAAATATCAATGGGAAAAATATCCTTGGGTGAGGATTAACAAAACAAACAAACAAAACAAAAAAATCTGGAACTGTCTCTATTTCACCTTTATTTTTGAAGAATACTTTCACTGGAGTTAGACTCCTTGGTCAACAGGTTTTTCTCTAACACTTGGAATATGTCATTCTATCCATTGTTTCTGAGGAGAATCCAGCTATCATTTGTCATTTATCATTGTTTCTCTGTATGTGATGAGTTGTTTTTCTCTTGTTACTTAAGATTTTCTCCTTAGCTTTGGCTCCCAGCAATTTGATGTGCCTAGGTGTGGTTTTCTTTATCCTTTTTAGGGTTCATTTAGTTTCTTTGATCTAAAAATTACAGTTTTTCACCAAATTTTGGAAGTGTTTACCATTATTTATTCAAGTATTTTTTCTGTCCCTTTCTCTCTCTCCTCTCCTTAAAATCCAATTGCACACATATTAGAATACTCAATATTGTCTAACAGCTCTCAGAAGCTTTCTTCATTTTTCTTCAGTGTTTCTTCTCTCTGTTCTTTGAGCCCATTGATCTGTCTTCCAATTAACTAATGCTTCTGGCATCTCCTATCCACCACTGAGCAAAATCCACTGAAGTTTCATTTCCGTTATTGTACTCTCAGCTCTAAAATCCCCATTTGGTTCCCTTTTAGAGTGTCCATTTCCCCACTGAGATTTCCTGTTTTTCACTCATTTTTTAGTATATTTTCCGTTGACTCTTGAGCACATTTCTCTTTAATTCTTTAAATATTTTGATAATAGGTGCTTTGAAGTGCTTGTCTGGGCCCACTCAAAACTAGTTCTACTTGCTGGTTTATTTTTTCTGCGTACTGGTCACACTTTTCTGTTTCTTGACCATGTCTAGTGATGCCTTCGTTTGAAAAGGCATAGTAGCTGATGTAGTGATTCTGGGTTATGTTGTGTTCTGCTGAGTTGGTGCTGTTTTGTTTAGCATGCAGTTAGCTTGCCTGGTCTCTGTGAAATTCTCTCCACTGTGCTATGCAGCTGGGGTATCTGCTTATTATCTCCCTGCCCTTCTGGTCTCTCCACATAGTTTCACTGTGGAGAGATCTGGGCAGAGATTGTATTTACATACCTCAAGCCAATAAGGTTTCCACCTCTGCCACTTGAACTGTGTGGAGGTTGAGGAACACAATGAAAATCACAGAAAATTTGTAAGTTTCCCCAAGCTTTTCTTTTCTCAGGGCTTCCTGGAGTTCTCTGCACTTGAGCAGCCTGTCAGGGGTGCAGGGTGTTTTATCATCTCAGTCCTTCCATGGCTCTTGCTTCCAGAGACAACCCCCCACCCCCATTTCTAGTTGCTCTGCTGCTTGTCCTCTACGAAGTCCACACCTTCAACCAGTACAGCTGTGGGTTTTCCTGCCTGAAATCGGTGGGAACTCGCCTAGGCACAGGGACCATGAATGCACCAGTCTTGCCTAATTTTAATAGCTCTCCCCCAGTGAGCAAACACTTGCCAAGCTGTTCTCTGTCATTGGTCATCTTCCATTGCCCTGAAATGATGGTTTTTAATGAATCTGTCACACTTGATTTCTGTAGAGGGGAATTGACTGACCACCATGTTTCTATTGCCAGAAGCTGTCAGGCACTATTCTAGGCCTGACACTCTATCTAGGGATATAGCAATAAGCAGCATAGATACTCTGTCAGGAGAAAGCAGACCTCACACAAATAAGCCAATAGGAATAATGTCAAATGGTGGCATGTGCCCTGAAGAGCAGTAAAGGAGGAGGGCGTGAGGGAGTGGGCTGCATGGTGGACAGTGGGAACAGCACAGGTCAAGGCCATGAGGTAGAAGCATTTTGGGGGAATTCTAGGAACAGCAAGAAGTGGGAATAGGATATGGAATCAGAGAAGGTCACTAAGGTCAGATCACCTGGAGCCCTGGGAAGGACAGGGCCTTATTCTGAGAGAGGAGAAACGCTGTTAGAAGGTATTAACTGAAAAGTGATGTCAAGTGATCACTCAGAGTGCCGATTTTCACAATGAAAAATAAAACTGCCATGTGAATTCAGGAAGTCACGGGCGGCTCTTGTCACTCCTGTACTTGAACTGAGCTTTGAGGCACTGGGAAAAGGTGGCCTGTGGATCTCATGATTTCTAGGCTGTCAGAATTGTTTGAATCAGGGTCCTAGCTGGGTCCTGACTCTGCCATGTACAAGCCTCAGTTTCTCTAAATGAGCCAATTCCTAACTACTATGAACTAGAGCAGCGCTCAGCTCAGTCTAACACCCCTGATACATGTTCAACAAACAGATGTAAAATCTCATGTGGGCGTGAACCAACACTGATGTTAGTCAACTGCCAACCATCTCAGGCTCGCATCTGTAAACTATTAAGTGATCTGTGATTGTTCCTTCTCCCTCATATTGTCATCTTCCAGACTCTGGCTCATCATTCTGAGGGTCACTTTCCTCTTCCTCTTCATTTCCTTTTCTACTCCACCTGCTGGCTTCTGCCTCGTCTCCCCTCTACTGATTGCCTAGCCTCAGTCTCTTCCCTTCCCAGCTTGTCCTGCATGTGGCCACCAGGTCCTCTTCCTAAAGCTCAAGTCATGCAGGGACATGAACACTTCATTTCTAAATTGGGGGACATTTCAACATTCTAGAAAGTAATAGAAGAGGTGGGGACCTGTTCCTTCATCCTTCTGCCATCCTCCCCTTCCCAGAATTAACTGCTATCCTGAAGTTGGTGTAAATTCTACAGACGATTCTGTGCTTTTATAATATCTTTGTTTCTATAAACAATATACACTTTGTTTTGTGGTTTTTAATTTTACACAAGTGGCACAATACTGTGCAATTCACTTATCAACTTGCTTTCTTCATTCAACATTACATGTTAGAGATTTATTCGTACCAATACATGTTGCCAAGTTCATCCATCAGGTGCTGTGTGGTGTTCCATTGTAAGACAGAACCATTGCGTTCGTCCGTTCGTTTCTGAGGGACAGAGGCTCCCCATCCCTGTTTCCTTGTACACATGTGTGAGCGCTTCTCTGAGGTTCATAGCTAGACCTTGAATTGCTGGGTCAGGGGGCACAAGGGTCTCATCTTTACTAGATACTGCCAAATTGCTCCCCAGGTGGCTGACCCATTTGCATACGCTTTCACGTGATCCTTTTAAAAGACATTTCTATGCCCCTCATCACCTAATAAAATTAAGTTGCTGCCTGGCCAGTGTGGCTCAGTGGTTGAGTGTTGACTTATGAACCAGGAGGTTGAGTGTTGACTTATGAACCAGGAGGTCGTGGTTCGATTCCCAGTCAGGGCACATGCTAGGGTTGCAGGCTCCATTCCCAGTTGGGAGCATGCAGGAGGCAGCTGATCAATGATTCTCTCTCATCATTAATGTTTCTATCTCTCTTTCCCTCTCACTTCCTCTCTGAAATCAATAAAAATGTTTTTAAAAATTAAAAAAAAAAGTTGCTAAAGGCAGTATCCAAAGCCCCACTCGGTGAGACCCCAGCTACCTTTGTATTTTCTTTCACGTTACTAACTCTGTTCCTTCATCTATAAAAATAAATACTCATTACAGAATTGTGGAATCAGTGAGTTAATCTGTGGCAAATAATGGACACCAAGAAATGACAGTTTCCTTTCCTTCCCTCTGTCCACGTAGTGGTTCTCTCTCCCTCCTTCCTCCAGAGCCATGCGGGACAGGTCTCTCACCCAGGACCCTGGGCTGGGCGCTAACGCCGAGGCTCGACACTGTCTTGATCCCTGAGAGGCAGCTGATCGAAGCCGACAGGGTCTTGTGTCATGTGTGCATTTGATCATGTGTGCTGTGCCCTCCTTCCAAGTCCAAGGTGACAGGGAAGAGAAAGGGCAGCACAGGAGCCTCTCTGTACCCCCTTCATCGTGTGATTGTGATGGCACAGACTCAGTGTGTGTTAGCATTGAGTTTTAACGTCATCACCACAACAAGGGGCGGACGGATGCAGGCTGAGGTCTGCTGGAGTCGAGGCCCCACGTGTGCTGCCTGGCCGGAGGCCGCGGTGGTGGGGGTGGAGCTGGAGGTGGAAAGCAGGGAGAAGAGAGGTCCGACACCCTCTGTGGGTAAGAAGGCGGGAAGGAGGCTGTTCCCAGTGCAGATTTCAGTACCACCAGCCTGTGAGGTTTTTTTTCCTGAAAAAACAAATTCATATTCCTCTTCCCCATCGCTCCCCCTACACCCCAGGAACTTGAGAAACACTGACAAATTCTTACTTTTCAAATCTGCTTCATATAGATTCTATGAAGATGTTGAGGTTCATCTAAACCTTATTTCTGAACATAGTGGTTTATTGAATAATAGTCTTATGACATTCTTGCTGACATTATGTCAGGGGTGTGTGTGCAGTTCTGGCTGGTGGTTTCTTGTCTAGCCCACCCCCCTACTTCACTCAGGGCTGGGCACACTTAGTCCCTGAGTCTGTTCTTCCCTGAGCCCTCCCCAGCCCCCCATCAACTGACCACACTCAGGACCCCTGTTTAGAAGCAACCACAAGTCCTCTTGCTGGTGTGATGATGGTTGCTTCCTCTCTCTGTCCCACAAAAGCTTCCTGCTGTCTTTCACTTCCCGTCCTATTGAGCCTCCAAGTCTGTGTATTACATATTTTAATGTGTGGCTTTTTACAGAGCATTTTGCCATTACCATATATCTTGCTGTTTCACTTAGACTTCAGAAAACATTTAAGCAAGCAAATTGAGCAGCTAAAGCAATGGGTTAGGAGAATCAAAGAAGTAAAGACCTTGGGGTTTCTCTGGTTTCTATCATGTGGTTATTTCCTGAACGGGACTGGTAGTTAGACCAGCCATCATTACCTGGACGTGTTTTGTGGATGGGGAAGTTGCTGTCCCAAACAACTTCCAGGCATCATGGTGTGTCCTTGAGGATTCAGGACCTGCTCCACCGCAACCCTGGGCACCCCCCCACCCCCGCCGCCCAGGAAAAAGCAAAAAGGGAAAGAAAGGGTCCATTCCACTAGGGGAAATATATTGACGACGCTGCCTGCCCAGTCACCTTGTCCACCCTTTCTCTCCCATGCGGAGTGTTGTTCTCTTATTTTTACAAAGAGGGAGATTTACAATGCAGTGTTCTAAGGTGTCTCAAATTTAAACTGTTGGTAGCAGTCTTATAATTATTTCAAGTGGAAAACACACTGGATACTTTTACTTGTCATATGTAAAACCACTTGAATACATTCTGCTCTCCTCATTATATCTGAAAGAATCTGAGTTTTCAAATGCATTTAGTGGTTAACCTTAGATTTATTTTCAGGCCAATTGCTTAGAATCTGGTCAGTCTGGAGTATTATGTATCTAAAGGCTCCAGTTAAGCATCTTGTGTCATAAGATCACCGAGCTGCCACGGGGAAGCTTCGCATTAGAGCACCTAAATTCCTCTCACCTCAAGTGCCTTTCTTATGAGGCACTCTTAATTTCTTGAAGTAATCAGTTACCCCTAAGCTTTGCCTTCAGTAATCTGATGCACGCTGCTAGAGCACATAAAGGCCAGTAATTTTAGTAAAATTCCTTCCAACAATGGTATTTAAAACCCCACCCTAAGGAGGCGTTTATTCTTGAAGCATGTTCTTATTCTTCACCTCCTTCCTTCACTAAGTGGATTGCGAAATATGTTTCATTTGGCATTTCAAGAGCAGCTCGGAAAAGTTAGCGATGCGGCTGGTGCTGTTTTCATATGAGCTCTGGCCCTGGGGCATCGCCACCCTCAGCTGCCTGCACTTGAGTGAGGGGAGTAGAATCCTTCCCAAGGAAACTAGGGAAGGAACTGCGGAAGGAACGGGAAGTAGTTGCCTCTCTCCCGGATGGAATGCTTGAGCAGTAATTGTCACTGAATGTGTCCTAGGTTTGCCCACTGCAGAAAGTTCTTACACATCCTCAGTGGTTCTAATCCTCTTGGTCAGCTCTCTGCTTACGCTTCCCACCGCACCCCCTGGTTTCCTCACCTTCCCGGACCTCCCTCCCGCATAGTTTCCCAGAGGGGCTGGGAATTAGACTGAATAGTATTGAATTCAGCTCTTGCGTCTCTTTGTTCAATTGCACTCTCCAGCTCCACTGGCTCAGCTCAGTTTACTGTGGCTCTGTGTGTCTCAGGAGCCCTGGCGATGCCTCCATTTCCTTTTCACCAATATCAGCGTTTCCTAGAAAGATGATGACAGTGACTTGTTTATATCTATACAGCACATGCCTTTTTAAGACAGGGAATTTAAGTCATCATTTTAAAGGGGTCAGCAAGATGACCTCGATGGATGGATGGGGAAACCTAGGCGCTGACAAGAGCCATGGCTTCCCAGTTAGAGCTCGGTACAAAGCTGTCTTAACCAAGAACTACCGACTGAGAAAGGATTTTCATGTCCGTTTTCTTCCATTTATGCATTTAACATTGACATGGTATTCTTGAAAGCACCAGTGGCATTTGCCTGTGTTTTGCTAGTAGAGAGATCGTGGTGAGTGGGCGGCTGCGGTGCCTGTTTTCTCTCGCCCTCACTTACACAGTAAGCTGCAACTCGAGTCAACTTCTAGTGAAAGGTTGTGTATATTAGGGACCAAGTGCAGACCTTGTCCTGTGTTTCTGGAGGTTAGGAAAGGCCTATCAATTACCCAAAAAACTATATGCTACTTTTAATGAAAAAAACTTCAACTTGTTTTAAATAAAAACAAAAATAAATATTTCGACAAATCTCTTACAAACTCGTTTTTTGAGCAAGTTAATACATCGAGCTTTCATTGCGGTCGCTAGTTTGTATGAGTGTAGTTTGACCGGCAAGTGAATGTCTCACACATGTACTTGTTGTCCAGGGTAAAGAAATACTTCGCCAGTGTTGACCGAGGTTAGCTATTGACCATTTATTTTCCATTGAAATGGAATGTGGACGTTTGCTTTGTTTCTTAACGTTTCAAATTCCATCCTGGCAGGGAAGTGGCATATCACCAATACCTCTGTGAAATCACACTTCACATGCCCATTTCCAGCCGGTGCCTCCAAGGCTTCGTTCCTTGGAAAAGAGCTGAAATACGACTCCACTGCCCAGAGCGCCCTGCCACTCACTCTGACCACAGAGCCCACTGCTTTTGTTCACAAGGAGCAGTCGTTTTCCTGAAATAATCAAGTATTGCACACACTATTTGATCACTGAGGTGTTGGTATTTTAGTAAACTGAACTCTGAGCCGAGGCCATGGTGTTCATCTTCCCTAGCTGTCCCAGTGCTGACCCTAGGCAGGGCCTCACAGATGGCATTACCTCTGAGGGTCCCTGCGTGAATTTCAGGATGGTGGGTAGCTACACTTGGCTGAGCTGCCTACTCAGGTGAAGCCCCACCAGGAGAAGGCGCTGCCCTGGCTGTGGCGAATGAGTTAGGACTAGGGAGGGGTTAGATCGACCCTGAACCTGGTGTTCCAAGGTGGATCCGAGTGGATTCTCTGTGATTAGATGGGACGGGAAGAGAGCGGGATGAGACTGTGGACTCCAGAATGCTGCTTGTGGCCCTCTTCTTCATGCTCTCTGCCCCTTGAGCTTAACCTGAACCAGGCACTGGGCATCCTCGGGCCTCAGATGACCTGGTGAGTCTGCTTGGGCCTCCTCGGAACAGGCATCTCTGCAGGCCCCAAGTGGCCAAGCCAAAAAATCTGGGCAGAAAGGAGCTGCCCCAAGCCCCAGGCCAGGCTGTCACCGTGGAGTTGTCACTGTCTCAGGCTTGTTTTCCACGTAAAACAAAATAATAATGGAAGGATCCACACAGTCGTTGTAAGAGTTAGGACGGAAGGCGCTATGGAAATGGAAAGCGGGTTCCTCGATGGTTCTGTATGAGGGCACCACTTAAATGCTCTCCAGTGTGTGCTGGTGGGAGTCCACGTGGCCCCTCCCACCAGTGAGACAGGCTGCCTGACAGAGAAGGCTCTGGAGCCTGCTGGCTCTGCTCTGCCTTTGGGGACCACTTAGAATAAGTCAAATCCCCTTTTCTTCAGACTGCCCATCCTGGGTGACACTGTCTAGCAATGGCAGATGGCGCTGACTATCTGTATCCTAAAATGAGCCTGGAGAGACAGGCCTGCACACCCACCGTCCTCCCTTCCCCCCCCCCCCCAATAGCCCTACCCAGAGGCAGTCCTCCTGGGAATTTGAGCTTTCAGATTCCTTGGAAACTGACTCAGATAAATCAAATTCACAAAAGCCTGGAGCATCCAGAACGATTGGAAATTCATTTGAAAATAAAACAGGGTACTCATGTTTGCAGAATAGAGCTTTCTCTTCCTGTTGGCAAGTTTAGAGGAACCAAATTACAGGGTGTTGAGTGGACAAGGAATTAGGGGAAGGATTGGTTAGATGATCTCAGGAACCATGGTCACCAGGGCGTGATGACCTAGGGCACCCCCCCTACGAGCCCCTCCCCACCCCCCACATTGGACTGCCAGCTTCCTCCCAGGCCCACCCATCCCCCTTTCCCACTTCCACAGCAGGCCAGCTCCCTGACTTCATATGGACTCCATCCTTCCTTGGTCAGTGCCCCTGTCAGACAAAGGTCTGGTCTGTTTTGTACTGATCTTTATCATTTAACCTGCAAAGGACAGTGCACTCGCCCAAGTCCTGGCGGGGGGTGGGAAAGGACCACAGGGCCCCCGTTACTATGACTGCTGCTCAGCTGGCATTTGATTACACACAGATGTGTACCAGCTCATAAATGCTATTATTTTGTTTTTAACTCTTCTCTTTTTACAGTTGGAACTTTTATTTTGAGGTAATTGTAGATTCACATGCAATTGTTAGAAATACTACAGAACAATCCTATGTGCCTTTTACCTAGTTCCATCCAATGGTAACAGCTTGCAAAACTATAGTGTAATGCCACAACCAGGATGTTAACATTGATACATTCAAGACCGTAGAGCGTCTTATTGAAACTCTTCTTAGCTGTGGTCGTGGAAGTGTTTAATAGGCACCCAGCTTCCTAAAGAGGTGGGCTGGCATTCTCCCGTTCATCTTCCTGAGGAGGTATGAGCAGAAGGCAAACTGCCCCTGAGACCCTTGGAAATGCAGACCCATGCATTGCTGTGGTTGGGCTAAAGCCTTCTCATTTTGTGGCATTTTTCTGCTGGGAACTTGTGGCAGGGGGTCCAGAGCATTCACCCCATGTCTCTTTTGCAACAGGAGGACCATGATACTATGGAAGCCGATCTGGACAAAGACGAACTGATCCAGCCCCAGCTTGGCGAACTCTCAGGCGAGAAGCTTCTGACCACGGAGTACTTGGGAGTAAGTACCACGTGAAGGGGCTGGGGGCCCTGAAATAGAAAGGAGAGATGGACCATTGATGGCCTGAATGTTTGCCATAACATATGAGGGTTTGGTCTATTCTGCTACGATACTGTGTTTATGAGAAGTTCCATGTTAGCCAGTGTGTTTCCAGTGGCCCTGAAGTGCCCTGAAGTGGCCCTAGCTACCTGTCACAAGTAGATCTGTTGGTGAACAGAAGAGGGATTAGAATACAACTAACAGTCACACGCCAGGGACCTTCATAATATCTGAAGGTCTGCCCATGCTTAGTAGTAATTATCTACCTGTCCAGCTTCTTAATTTTCACATGTCTTGTTTGTTACAAGGGAAGTCTGAGTAGGAGAAAACAGCAGTATTAAGTGATTACAAATATCCTACTTCTGCAAATTTTATAAAAACATATGACCAAACAAAAACACATTACTAGGGCCCCCTCTGGGGCCTGGGAGCTTTAATTCCATTAGCCCTGTGGTAGTTCTGCCCCGTATGTCAGCACTTCATCCATGTGCTTGAGCTTCTCGGTCATGAGATGATGGATGCAGCTCTTGAATTAAATTCATGATAAAGTCGGGGAGAAGGCCAAACATGCAGGCCAGCCAGACCCACCCCCTCCATGTGCTTTTCCCAAAGCTCCATCTGGTGACATCCACATACTTTTTACTGGTCAGAACTGGGTCACATGGCCCCTAGCTGCAAGGGAGTCTGGGAAGGTATTTTTAAAGTATATACATTTATACTTTATACTTTATAATATGTCATAATTTCTTTAAGTGATTCATCAGTACTCAAAAGCTAGTACAGGCAGTCCTTGGGTTTCGTCAGACTCGGCGTAAGTCGTTTCATGGTTACTTCGCCATCTCCCATTTATTTATAAAAAAAAAAAAAAAGTTGCCGAAACCGGTTTGGCTCAGTGGATAGAGCATCAGCCTGCGGACTGAAAGGTCCCGGGTTCGATTCCGGTCAAGGGCATGTACCTTGGTTGCGAGCACAACCCCAGTAGGAGGTGTGCAGGAGGCAGCTGATCAATGTTTCTCTCTCATCGATGTTTCTAACTCTCTATCCCTCTCCTTTCCTCTCTGTAAAAAATCAATAAAATATATTAAAAAAAAAAAAGTTCCGTCATTTCCACGTATGTACATATGTGCTTTATGTTTTTTATTATTTATTTACCACAAGTAAACGTCAGGAATTGTTAACTAACTTTTACATTTTTTTTACTGTTTCACTTCATTACTGCTGTGTATGTGCTCCATGTGAGTGACGAAGGTGCTTATGTAGGTGGGTTCTAACTCACGGCGAAAATCGCGTTACGTCGCGCCATAGGAATGGATCTCCAACATAACCCGAGGACCTACTGTAAATGGAAAATATATCTTTCACCTAAATTGGCATGTGTTGACCATCCTTTGCTACTGAGTAAATTACATTCAGCTAAATCATGAGCTGCATTTTTTAAACTGTGGTTAAATTTTTTTAGCAGCAGAACTTTTAGAGGCAGATTTTGTTCTTTCAAATACACTCTCCATCTGTGACAGAGAAAGCTGAGTTCCTCTGGATAGTAAGGGGGGTGCCAGGAACCCTTTCTCTTCTCTCTCCCAGCAACCCCTGAGCATTTCTGTGGAACTCTGTGTAGACAGCAGGTTGTTGAACCAGCTACTGTTTATGATCTTGCCAGCTCAGAAAGGCTCTTTTGCAGCTGAGGGGCCCAGAAATCACATGGGCCACAACGCGGCCCCCCGCTGCAAGCTCAGAGGGTTGTAGGATAACTAGGAAACAGTGGCTGCTCTGAGACACCAGGCATGCCACATGCAGAGGTCCTGGGCCCTGCACACTGATCCCTCTTCACCAAGGACCTTTCCTTGGGGACCTTGATAATAAACCAGACCATTCTGTCCCACAAACCAGACTCGGTTTCCTCACCCATTGAAGGGGACAGATACCACCCACCATAAATTATTTCTTAGGTCTGTGAAATTTTAAGGACTTGGTTTGGCTGCCTGGGTTTTCCAAAGGCTGAAATACTCAAATATCAGTGATATGTTTTCTCTCCTCCAGGAAGGAAGAGGGAGGGTCAATCTCCTAAGGACAGTGGAGTGGGGAGGAGGAGGCAGAGGGCTGGCAACAGACTTGAAAGAACCCACGTATTCACTGTCTCCCTTTCCCAGGAGCTTCAGACTTAGCCCCCTCAGCTCTGTGTGGAAAGACCCAAGTGTTCTGATTGGCAAAACAGAGGTGGGAAGAGAAGGCATGAAAGGTCCTAAAGTACCGCTGAGAACTGGACATAAGGGGCCTGCTCTGTGGTGAGGCCTAGATCCTGGGTGGGGGCAATGTGACAGGGAGGTCAGAGTGGACAGCAATATCAAGTGATTACAGTTCAAACAGCTCTCTTGCGAATTTCACATGTTACATAAAGGGAAACAAAACTGTGTTTTAATTCTTATTTGGAAAGCTTAATTATGTTCCATTTCCTCCAAGAGCGTAGAGGCCTCCCTCCCACCTTCTCTCTCCTGTCTTTTTCCCTTCCCTTACCAGTGCAGGGGTAGGCAGCCTGCCTGCCGCCCACTGCCCTAGCCGGTGGCTGTCCCCACAGCACAGGTGAGGCCTATTGATGCTTTTCATTGGAAAGTGACCCTTTTTCTTCTCCTTCACTCAAAGAGTTGTAGATAAACCCAAATAACTTGTCAGTAGAAATCAAGAAATCACAGATATTATTCCAATTTTTTAAAAATTTAAACTTTTTTCTTTGAAATAATCGTAAATTCACAGAAAGTTGAAAAAGTCTTGCAGAGAGGTCCCATGCCCCCTCACCCAGTTTCCCCAGTACCTTATGTAACTGCAGCACTTATCAAACCAGGAAATTGGTGTTGGAGCAGTCCACAGACTTTATTCAGATTTCACCAGTTTTTCAGTGATTTCTTTTTTGGACAACTAAATTATTAACATAATATAACCGTATTACTTCTGTAAAACTTGGAAAAATTACTCTTGGTTCTACTATCCCACATAGCCACTGCAGTCATTTAGTATCTTTGACTAAATCCTTCCAGTCTTTTTTCATACTTTTAGCATAATCAAAAGCATCATTTATATGCAATATTATAACTTGACTTTTATTTAATTTTTTAAATAGACATTTTCTTTATAACCTAGTATTTATCAGTGTAAATGGCTATATAATATTTCAAATGAACATGCATGTTTTACTTAATTATTCCCCTATTACTGGACAGTTAGATTGTTCCAGTTTCACTCTATAATAATTTTGTAACAACAACTTTATTTAACATTTTTCATATTTGGGATTCTTTCACTATGATTGACACCCAAGGATATGAACAGTTTTATGACTCTTGATATAAAATGCCAAACTGCTTTCCAAAAGAGTTATTCAAATTTCTAGTCACTAACATTTTGTTTTTTGTTAATCCTCACCCGAGTATATTTTTCCATTGATTTTTTAGAGAGAGTGGGAGAGGGAAAGACAGGGAGAAACATCGATATGAGAGAAACACATCGATTGGTTGCCTCCTACCTGACCAGGACCCAGGCCAGGAGAAGCCTGCAACCAAGGTACATGTCCTTGACCGGAATCGAACCCGGGACCTTTTGGACCAAATGAGCCACCTGGCCAGGGCTAAAATTGTAGTTTCTAATTAGTTGTGTTGAAAAACTCAAAAAGAGTCAGGAGGCTTCAGCTAGAAATAAATAATAAAGATTTATTCAAGGGTCTTAGGGTATGCAAACCAGAAACACAACTAGGCAATACCCAGCATTCCGAAGAAGAAAGAAAAGCTGAGGGCTCTTACAGTAAAAAGTACGTTCTTGAAAAGAATCAGTTCTGCATTCTTAGCCTCTGAATTGGTCAGAGATGACCATGGTCTGGAAACTGGATGTCATGAGGTCTGGGTACTCACACATTCTTCCTCAGTCCTTCAGAAGGTTGTCTGGGTCTGTTGCATTGACACAGGACTAGAAAGTTCCAAAGTTCAAGTTCCCAGACTAGTTAAAGCAAGAATAGAATCATTTCCTCAGGCCTCAACTTACTTGATTTTAGTAATTTAGCAGCTTGACTATGGTGACTTCATTTTATTTCTTCACTTCCTCATTTGTAAGATTGATCATTTTTCTATTTTATGGTGATATTTTCTGTTTTGTGCCTTGGCTGTTTGAATTCTTTGCCCACTTATCTATAAGAGTTCCTTATCTGATGAAAATTTTAACCTTTAATCGCTTAAATTTGCTGCAAATATTTCTTCTTAGTCTGTTGCTTATCTTTAATATGCTCTATATTTGGAAATGTTAAATTTGTTGTTGCTGTGGTTGCCTCCCGCACTCACCCCGACTGGAGCCAGAATCGAACCCGCAACCCTTGGCGGGGGACAGCACTCTAACCACATAGAATACCGGCCAGGGTGGGAATGTTAATTTTTCATGAAACTAAATCTGTCTTTTTTCCCTTCTCATGTTCAAAAGTTGGTCCTCTCCAGAGATGTGATATTACTATATTCAACTGTTTTTGTCTCCTTAAAAAAAAAAAAAAAATTATTGATTTCAGAGAGGAAGGGGGAGAGGGAGAGAGAGACAGAAACATCAATGATGAGAGAGAACCATTGATTAGCTGCTTCCTGTACGCCCCTTACTGGGGATCAGGCCCGCAACCCGGGCCTGTGCCCTTGACCGGAATTGAACCTGGAACCTTTCAGTCTGAAGGCCGACACTCTATCCCCTGAGCCAAACCAGCTAGGGCTCATCTCCTTTTTTTTATGGTTTGATTTTTGTTTTTAATTTGTATTACTAAATAGTGTAATACGCAAACCCAAGGAGAAAATTTGAATAATCTGTGGCATGATCCATCCTCTTTTATTATTTATTTATTTTTTTAATAAATATATTTTATTGATTTTTTACAGAGAGGAAGGAAAAGGGTTAGTCAGAAACATCCAGGAGAGAGAAACATTGATCAGCTGCCTCCGATGTGCCCACAACCAAGGAAATGCCCTTGGCCGGAACTGAACCCGCAACCTTTCAGTCCGCAGGCCAACGCTCTATCCGCTGAGCCATTTTCAAAGCCTCATGCTCCTATAGACTAATGTATTAAATATAGTCTAGGTCAGCTTTCAGGATGCTTTCTCCAGCCCCTCTTTCTCTTTCCTTCCACCAGATCATGACCAACACGGGGAAGACGAGGCGGAAGGGGCTGGCTGGTGTGCAGTGGGGCGGCGACGAGCCCCTGCGCAGGCCAGTCACCCCCAGCGGCCACAGGAACGGGTACCCAGTGTAAGTCCAGGCTAAAAGGATTTATTTTCTTAAACTGCAGTGTAAGATGTATGTATATAACATTTCAAAATAAAATGTTTCTATTGAAAAGCATTTATCCTGCCCCAGCCAGCATGGTTCAGTGGGTTGAGCATCGACCTATAAACCAGGAGGTCATGATTTGATTCCTGGTCAGGGCAGATGCCCTGGTTGCAGTTCGACCAAACCAGCTAGGGCTCAAGGTTTTTCTTTTTAATTAGTAATATACAAACGAATATCACACCTTTTTCTCTTAAACCAGTATTTTTTAGCCTACAGAAAAGTTGAAAGAATATTACAATGAAGAGCTTCTAGCTGTTAACGTTTTGCCACCTTTTCACCATCAGTTCTCTCGCTCTTGCTCCTTCAATGTGCATGCTATACATTATACCTTTTTTTGCTGAACTGTTTGAAAAAAGGTTGCAGACTTTCAGCACGCATTTTCTAATAAGAACATCCTATACTTAACCACATTATCACACCTATGAAAATAACATTAATTTAATAATATTATATAGTATATCAAGATTCCCTAACTGTCCACAAAATGTCATTTCTAACTGAGGGGTTTAGTGGAGGTTTTTTGATTCAGAATATAGCCAAGCGTCAACTACTAGAAAATCCAGTTTATAAACATATCTTTCTGAATGGAAGCAGTAAAAGGAACTAAGAAAATTAATCTTGTTTGACATAGGAAAGAGGATGTTGATTCATCATTTTAAAAAATTATTTTTTAATTACCTTTTAAAATTATTAACACCCTGGCTTCACAGAGATGCAAGAATGACATAAGGATATTTTAATTAGAGAGAAGGATAAAGGGAGTCTAATAAATATAAGATCTAACCAATGGGCACAGTTAATTCTTGAGTCAGATGTTCTACTTTGTAGACAAAGAAGAGACATTTTCCATGCCTGGGGGCAGGTGTGGCTGTCCTGATTGGTGGGTATGGTCCCTGCAAGGAATGAGAAACCTCATTTTCCTAAAACAGTGGGCCTTCCCACTATAGCAAAGCAATTGTCCATCACCACCCTCCATGCATGACACTCAATGCAGACGGTGTGCTGATTGCTGGGGGTGCACCAGTAAATGAGATGGGATTCCTGCTCTCAGCAGCGCCTAGAGGGGAGAGAGCTGGCCGCTGTGGTGTGGTCGGAGGGGATGGTGGGGTGCAGGGGTGGCAGAAAGGACATTCAGGAGCTTTAAGTCAGCCTCTTTAAAAAGTGATATAACTGTCCACGCACACCAGCGCCCCCAAGAACCCAGTGCTGTCGGGAGCGTAGACAGACCGAGAATCTCAGTGACCTTGGGGGCACTCTGATACTATGCTTTGTATGCATTCAAAATACTAGTACTTTTGGAGTCAGTAATCCCACTTCTAGGATTTTATACTGAGAAGTCAGAATTTTACAGAGATATATACAAAGGTATTTATTGCCACATCTATAATAATAAAAGCATAATATGCTAATTAGACCCAATGACCTTCCAGATGAGGCAGCCAACGCGGCTGGGAGGGAGGGATCCAGGCAGCCGCTGCGGCTGCCAAGGCCTACTCTGGCACAGATTTCGGGCAGTGGGCCTCTGGTTATTTATAAAATGAAAAACCATCTAAATGGCCAAAGCAGGAGGCTGATTACATAAATTATATATTCACACAACAATGTTGCAAAGTGATGTTTTAGAAGAATATTTAAGGCATGGGAAGAGCTTCATAATATATTAGGAAATGATAAAGCAAATTAAAAATAGTGGATCTAGCCTACTGGCCTCTCACAGTAATCCCAAGTTTTTGTGTGTGGTTTTTTGGGGGTATGTATTTGCTTTTGTTGTTGTTAATCCTCACCTGAGGATATTTTTCCATTGATCTTTTAGAAAGAGTAAAAGAGAGAGAGAAACATCCATGTGAGAGAAAGACATTGATTGGTTGCCTTCTGTAAGCACCCTGAGCAGGGCCTGAGCCGGGAGGAGCCTGCAACTGAAGTACATGCCCTTGACTGGAATGGAACCTGGGCCCCTTCAGTCTGCAGGCCGATGCTTTATCCACTGAGCCAAACTGGCTAGGGCTGTATCTGCCTTTTTTAAAAGATGTCAAAAATGTCTAGGTATTGGGAGGGCAGAACATTATAGATTCTATATATTTTCCTAATTTTTCATGATAAACACTGGTTTTGTAATCATGAAAAGAAAGGTTGAAAATAAAAGCGAATACAATGGTCCCTGTGCACTTCGGGACCCTTCCTCAGCCCAGCGTCAGATGCATGCCTCCCCCTTGGCCTGTTTTCTTCTGACCCAAGCCTCCCTCCTCCATGGATTCTAGAATTCCTTCTCTTCCCATCACTGTCTGAACTATGCTTCATCATTTAATGCCTCTTTTGCTCCCTCTTCAAACTCACCTCCTACTGCTGCTGCTATCTCCTTGCCTCCCTCACCTCTCTGGTGACTTCCCTGGCCCACCCTCCTCTCCCTTCACAGCCCCACGTGGTCTGGCTGTGACTTCAGCAACTTATTGCTGCCTCAGCCACGGTGGCCTTCCTGTTCTGACCCCCCGCCCAGAACACTGCTGACAGCCCTCCCCCTCCACATCCGCTGCCACTGTGGGCAGTCCGTCACTCTCCCCCTCTTCCTCCTAAATGCCATGTCCTGCAGGCCCCACTTGTCTGGTTTCCATGCTGCTGACACCCACATCTCTAATTTCAGCCCAGACTTGTCCCCGCAGCATCTCTGATTGAGGTTTCCTGGATGAACACACAGTCCTCTGAGCCCCCTGCTTCGGGGAATGGTGGCAACACCCCAGACACTGAGCTAGAACCATCCATGGATGCAGAGCCCTCTCCTTCCCACGTGCTCCTGCTCTGGCCCTTCTCTCTGCCCTCCTGAGCACTCCCCTCTGCCCAGGAGAGCCTCCTCAGGGACCTCCCTGCTGGGTCCCCCCTCCACAACCATGGACATGGAATGCCATTCCTGTGGTTCCTGTTTCCTTTAGAGATTAAATCTAGTCAAACCCTGGCCTGCACGGTCCCTCTCAATTGATGCCCATGCCCTCTCCCCCAGTCCTGGAAGCTCCCAGGACACCCTGTACCTGCAGCTGCCAGTCTTTATGGTACTTAAATCTTTCTGTAACAACCCAGTATGAGTCATTTCTTTGCCTCTTCACCTTGCTCATGGTGTTACATCTGGTAAATTCTCCCTATTGGCCCCAGGTCAGAGTTCAGGACTGGCACACACACACACACACACACACACACACACACACACACACACACACACAGCGTTTCCTGCCCCCTAAGGACAGTTAAGTGTCTGCTTGTCTTTGCTACTGGAACTGACATTCAAGAACAACCATTTCATGGGGCCCACTCCTAAGACAGGTGGGCATGTGCTTGCTCTGATGTGCCCCCACCCCAGCCCTCACTGGAGCAGGTGGCTGGTGTCTCCTTGCTGAGGGGAGTGAGTGCTGTGCATGCAGGCTGGCCTGGGAGCACCCTGCCCGCTCCCATCTTCACGCCTGGCTTGGGTCTGGTGCACTGAGATCCCCAATACATGTCTGCTGGATGAGTGAGTCTCTGCCAGCCGCCTTCACCCACCAGGCCGACAGGAGGCCATGCCTACACCATCTAGGCAGATTCCTGTGTTTGCCTAACTCCGGTAGTCGTGGCTGACATGACATGTCATGTCTTTTCTGATTGGACCCATCCTTTCACTAATCTATTTCATCCTTAGAGGACAAACCAGAAGACTGGTTCCTTAAATTGGTTGAAATGTCATGCCCCATGTCACTCAAAGCCAAAAGATAGAATTGTGTCTTAGAAAGATACTAAGCCATGTATCACTAAATGTGTAAGAGCTAACATGAGCAAGCAAGGGTACTTCCTAGTTTCTACCAATACCCCTAAAAAGGCTTAATATCTGCTAATAGCAAATTAACAAAAGAATTTCAGGTACTTCGACTTTCTATATTTGTTTGTGATGCTACACGGTAGTCAGCAGTCAAATATCTCCTGGCTTTCTCTTTTGATGGCTGTTTTTCATTTTTTCCTGCAGGCTGGAAGACCATCCCGTTTCCCCCCAGACATCCCGACATGCCAGAAACTGCTGCCTCCAGTCCCCGCCCAAGGCCCACCTTCCAGTCTGCAAAGGCGGCGAGCCTGGTGCTTCGGAGCCTTGCGTTTCGACTTCATGTAATAACACGGGCAACACATGGGGACACTTTGGGGCTGCTGATTTCTAAAAAGTATTTTTCAGATGCCAGAAAAAATATATATGCGTTGCATCAGAGACATACAAAGTATTTTCTTTAATTTTCAAGAGGAAATTAAAAGGATATGAGCAAGTCAGATAAGACTCTAATCTCCATTCAAATAGGAAAAACAACAGAGGAGCAGGTCAGATTCCAGTGTGAGAAACATCTGAGAACTTTTATCATCTGCTCACAATTGGATCCAAACACTTCCAAGCCCGGGTTCGGAGCAGCAGACAGTCCGTCCAGAGCGCAAAGGAAGCAGGCCGCCTGGGACTCGGGGAGGGTACCCTGCGGTGAGCAGTGCTGGAGGCTCTGCCAGATTTGATCATCTGCTCTTTACATGGTTCTGTTAGAGCTTTACACAGTAATATGCCTTCGCTAAAAGGTGATTGGCCCAGTGTATCCAAAGGTTTCTGCTGCCGGGGTGGAGGTTTTAGGCTGTGTAACAATTTTTGCCAATATAACTTGATGCCATTGAGTTAAAAATGGTTTCAAGTTCCGTAGGCCTGGACCTCCAAAAAGTTGCATCTGGGTAACATATTTCTCAGAAACATCCTAGTTTTACCAAAATGACCACCAGGGTGGCCCTCTGTCTTGCACTGATTGCCAGTATGGTCCTATCTTTTGGAAAGACTTACCATGCTGTTACCTGCCAGAGGCATTGGAGGTTATCATAGTCACAGAGGGCTGAGTGGCAGCTGATGTTGTTGGCAATGTTGACATTATTGTTATTTTCAAGAACAATTAATATTAGCCCTGACAAAGTGAAGGCCCTGACAAATTCTGGTTCCTCAGGTGAGGACAGTCGGCACCCACCAGGGACTCAGCCTTGGCAATCACCAGTCGTCCCCAGTGCCTCTCCCTGGGCAGGCAGCAGCTGCTCAGCAGCCCCTCCAGATGTGGGGCCTGGAGTAGGACAGCTGCGCGTCCCAAGTCATGCTGCAGGTGCAGTTGTCAGCCTGCTCTGAACGCTGTGACCATAGTCCGAGTCTCCCAACCTCCACCTGCTCCTGTTTTCTCAGACTCCCCCTCTGCCCATCAACCCCCTCCCACCTTGGCGGACTCCAGAACACTGATCTGCGTGCCCTCCACCTGCCAGAGACTAGGCCTACCAACCTCTGCTCACCCACTCTGCCAGGCTGCTCTCAGCCTCAGGCCAGCATCTTTAGCTCCCCTTGAAGTTCCTTTTACTCACCCCAGTTCTTCTCTGGGATAAGCCAAGCCTAGGGTAACGGCTTTCCCTAGTCCCTTAGTGAGCACCTACTCTTTCTGGTCTAGATTCTGTTCTTCCCTTTACCCTCTTTCAGGCTTGCCCAGCCACAGCCACCCCGGGACCGATGTCCCTAGGCCACTGTCAGCTTCCCGGCTGGTGTCGCCACAGCCATCTCTTCCTCTTGTCACCCAGCCTCTGTGAGGAGGGATGGCAAACAGTCTTGGCTTCCATGCTTGGGATGCTATGTTGAGACTGGTTGTGAGCTGGGCTGGGCTCCACCAATACAAATGCCGTGTCGATGAGCAAGGAGAGAAGGAGGCTGCGGGCTGGGTTGGCCACCCTGATCCCATTGTCTTTGTGTCTTTCCTTCCCTGGTCTGACTCCTCCTGGCCCTGCCCCTGAGTCTTGCTTCCCCAGCCCTTTCTGCCTCCTCTGTGCTCTTGCTCACCTGTCTCCCGTCCCATCCTGGCCTAGCCCAGCCACTCCCCACAGGTCCCCTCGAATACATGACTTGCTGCTGAGTCTGGCCTCCTGGCCTTCACTCTGCTGGGAATTAATGCCCCGCCCGGGACCCAGCGGGGACCCACCAGCATGACCGGGAGGCCATTTGCTCAGGAAGCCCCCTTCAGACCTATGCATCAGTCAACACGAACGTAAAACTCATGAGAAGAAACCTGTGGGACCCTCAAAACTGCGTGATCAGCTGAATGCCAAAATATTTTTTATTGATTTCAGAGAGGAAGGGAGAGAGAGATAGAAACATAGATGATGAGAGAGAATCATTGATTGGCTGCCTCCTGTACACCCCCTACTGGGGGTTGAGCCCACAACCCAGGCATATGCCCTGATCAGGAATCGAACCGTGACCTCTTGGTTCATAGGTTGACACTCAACCACTAAGCCACACCAGCTGGGGGAAAGTACAGTCTTTTTAAGCAAAGAACTCACTCCAGGTGCTGGAAGGAAATCATTCCCCAAGAGTAAAGCCAACAATATGGCCCAAGGAAAGTTATTCTCATTTCCCAAATGACCAAGACTACCTTGAATATCAGTGTCACATGCCTTGTCAGTGGGCCCTGGAGTTAAACGTGCCCGGTCCTGTCTGAAATGGAGGAACAGATAGGAAACCAGTGCTCTGTCCCAGGAAGCCTCAGGGCACACAGGCGGGTGCCCTTCTCCCCACAGCTCCAGCACTCACTGGCTGAGAGACCCCAGAGACCTCCACAGTGTGGCGTACGGTGGAGGGAAGGGTGACTCCTATCTGGTGACTGAACCCAAACCACAGAGGGTCTAGGGAGAGTTCAGCGTAGTTCCTCCTTCTAAGCCCATTGAGCAGAGAGCACAGACAAGCCGGCCATTGAAGAATGGATCAGAGGCAGTGAAATTCTAGTTGCGGACCCAGTTCTTGGTGGAGACTGTCCAGTAGATAAAGCCACCCGTTGGGTTTCATACCAGAAGCAGATTCCTTATTTGGAACTCAGAGATATGCCCTTGTTACAGGCTGAGGAGACCTGCCAGAAAGACTTTTTACATTTAAGATAAAGCAGAGGCCATATCACAGAGGCACCAGAGAGATTTTTAAAAGAACTGAAAAATTGGAAGCTGTGAATCCAGACTTTGTCGCTTGGGCTGTAGAGAGAGAAGAGGAAGTGGGGCCAGAGAAGAAGGGTCCAGGTCCCTGTCCCCAGGCTCTGAGGAGAGCTCCTGGGCAGTCATCCGGGCCTTCTCATCACTTCCCACGAAGGTCTACAGGATGAGCCGGGGCCTGGTCCTTGGCAGAGGGGCAGCTCAAGGCTGCAGCTGGGAATTGGAGCACTTCCTGCCCCGGGTGGGCTGAGGGATTCAGGCCTAAAGGCGTCTGGGGCAGCTCAAAGTAGAAAAAACCCCACCTCTGGGACTGCCAAACCTACCAAGTAAAAATACAGGACACCAAGTTGACTTTGAATTTCAGAAAAAAACACAAATAATTTTTCAGTGTGTCTCTGTGCTCCTGTTGGAATTCCATGTGTCATCAGCTTTTCCCTGAGAGGCAGAGGACCCAGGGGAGGCCACAGGGCTGATAGGCCCACACTTCCCTGTGCTGCGTGCGTTTGGCCAGAGCGCACTGCTGCACCCCAGGCCATAGGTACTGTACGTCAAGGGGGCTGCCTAGAACGTTCCCGGCTGCACAAATAAACAAGTCCCTGTCCATAACTGCCAGGGACCGGCCAGGGGCTGGCCCAGGTACGTGCTTTTCTTGGCTTTGCCGCCCAGCCCAGTAAAGAGCATCCTCAAGAGGTTCCAGAACAGAAGTCCACTGAGCTCTCTCTCCTTCTCCCCAGCCTCCAGAGACACCAAGCCAGAGGAGTGGCTGCCAGGAGGACATCAGGGAGAGCCTCGCCTGCCCCCCTCAGTGGCTCCCAGCCAACCGAGGGAGGTGCCCTGGGCCCTGTGCAGTGGAGAAACCACCAGGTAGGAAAGGGAGGTGTCCTTCGAGGCCCAGGGTCTGATGGAGGAAGGAGCACTTCTCTGGGGCCTGAGGCGAGGTGTGAGATCCCCAGAACACAGCCACCTGCCTGATCACCTCAGAGCAGAGCGGCCCTGCCGCCTGAGAGCTATCCGTTATCAGCCCAGAAAGAGAAGAAACTCATAAACGCGCCTCAGGGACTCATTGGGAGAACTGTAAGGTGAACACATCTGGGGGGGGGGGGGGGGGGACGCGGTGACCCAGGGCAGCTTGAGGGCAGCATCCAGTCTCAGCACTTTGCTGTGGAGAAGGGTGGGATGGAGGGGAGAAAACGGAGAAGGAAGGCAGTGACATGGTTTGGCTCAGATGTCAGCTTCCTAAAACAGAAGTCAAAGCCCCCCCAGGCAGAAGAAAGGGCGTTTTCTTCCTCTGCACCAAAGGAGCACAGACTGGCCCTCATGGGTCACTCGGGTCCTTAGAGTCTAGGGGGGGCTTTCAGGGATCTCACAGGCACCTTCTCTCAGACCCGAGGAGACCTCAGGGAGAGGAGCCCCAGACCCATCGCCTCCCGAGCGCCAGGCACCCCAGCTGCCCCCCTCTTCCTCCTGGCCCCGGGGCCGGCAGGCTGGGTAGTCTAAGAGAAGCCAGCCTACTGTACTAAGACACTGGGCTCGCTACGTGTTCAACGCAACTACACCCTGAAGCCTCTGAATTAGGGCCTAGTGCCCCGGTGGCTGGTCAGGCTTCGTGCCCACGTTGTTATAGACGAGGCAAGTATTCCACGAACGTGCCCTCAGTGAGCAGGCCCCTCAGCAGTGGGCCCTTGGGAGCTGGTAAGACCGTGGGAGGATGGCAACCCAGGGCCTCAGGCTGAAGCCACCCATCATCCCCTGCAGATGGTCCTCCTCACAGTGTAGAGGCATCACCTGCTGGCCCACCCCTTACTCGGCCTTACTGCAGGCTCCCACTGATGGGATCCCCACAGAAACAGTTCTGCTGAGTTCTAGAGGCCAGGGGAGCACCCGGAGCTCCACTGCCACAGAGAATAGGCAGGGGCCTACAGAATGGCACCCGCGGTGGAGAAAAAGAAGGGGGAGGGGAGGGTGGGGAGGGCTCAAGCCCCTTCCCTCTACAGTAGATCTGGGAGGGCTGAGCAGGAAGGACTTTGGGGCCTGGACTGCAGTCCTGGATATCAGAGGGTGCAACAGGTGGCAGGATGAGCCAGAGACCCGTGGGGCCGGGCCCCTGGTCTCCTCCAGCCCAATGCCTGACTGGCTGGGGGCCTCGGCACCCCCCGCCCCACCTGGGCCTCCTCCCCTCTCAGTGGCTGAAGGTGAGCTCTGGACCCAGCTAGTCAGATTTCTCCAGCTCTGGGCACCCTCTAGAAGTAGGGAGCTCGAAATGAGAGACCCCAGCAGGTGAGCCAGGGCAGAGGACGGGCTCCTGCTGCCCTGACCTCCTGGCTCCCAGGCCAGCGGCTCAGCCAGGCCAAACCTGCCCTTCTGGCACCAGGGCCAATTCTTTTTCTTTCCTATAAATGCTGAATTCCTGCCTGAGGCTTTCCACTAGGGACAGTCCTCTCTCCCCAGAAATAACTGTTTTCATAGTAGACAGGAACCCCCAAAGGCTCTTTCCGTAGAAACACCCCCTTGTTATACACAGTGGGGTTACCCAGAAACTTCTGTTGGGCACAAATGCCCTTGGTGGTAAGCCCATGGGTGCCTCTCCTTAATGCCCATCACTTGAATTCAACTCTCATTGGGGGGCGGGGGCTCTGTCTGAGAAAGAGGAGGATAGGAAGAGGGAGAAATGTCTTGCTGTTCCACTCTCCCCTCCCCCACTGGCCATCACCCCTGCCTGGAATATTCTTTCCCTGCCCCAACCCTCTCTTCACTGGGGCTGCTCCAGGTGTAGTTAAGTATTCCTTCCTCCTCTCTGACCCCAAACTCTAGTCACTCCACCGCATTCCAGGGCCACAGAGCCCACCAGCTCCCACAGAGCCCATGACTGGCTCCCACGTCCTCAAAGACAAGCTACGTGTAGGGTGTTTGTCCCAGTGTTTCCTCTCCTGGCCTAGAAGAGGCTCTCCACATATTTGTTGGGTGAATCAGGAGGAGGAAGGGTGGATGGTGGCTCTCTGCAAGGCTCAGTGTCCCCCCAACTCCTCTTTCTCTGCCTTTAGGGTGAGGACAACCCCTGCCCCAGAAGAGGAGTTGGCTGGGTGGGCGCTGCTTCACTGCTCAGAGCTGCGGGTGTGGGTAAATGGTAAATGGGAGACGTGTTCTCTTTCCTTAGCCCCGACGTTGAGGTGGTTTTAAATGTTTGCAGCCCCAGCCCCACCCCGGTGGCTTCCAGCACAGGTCTCTCTGTGGAATTGCCTTCCGGGAAGCAGCGAGTGAAGGTTCAGATCCCACACCACTGCCTGCTCCACCCTCCTGTGGCCACGGCTTCCTTTTTCTTTTTCTTTCTCTTTTGCTTCTTAGACTCCTTAGCATTGACTAGCTAGGGAAGAAACGATACTATGAACCAAGCTTTAAAAATGCTTTTATTTTTTGAGGTATTTATCCTGAGAGCCAAGGTGCTCTCCCGGGAAATCCGTCAGCCCAGACCTTGGGGTGTGCAGGGCTTGGTTTCCCGCTGTCCCCTCGGGAAGGTGGTGGACCCTACTGCCCAGGTGGGCACAGGGTCTTGCCCAACACCCATCAGCCCTCCGGCTGCCTGCTGAGGTGCGCTCAGCGAGGCACACGGACTGGAGCCCAGCTGGGCAGGAAGGGCATTTGCCTGGACGCTCCCTCCAGGTGGTGGGAGGACAGGCGAGGGATGGGCTCCTCAAATGAATCCAGTCCTCAGCTGGGAGCAGAATCAAACAGAAGTCCTGTCCTGCCACAGACAGGAAATGACTCTTCTGCAAGTATTTTGTCATTTAAAAAAGAAGGCAGAAAGATATTTTTTCATCTGTCTACTGTTACGGTAAAAAAACAAAAAACATTCAAATCTGTAAAGAATTTTGTGAGTTTGAGCCAAACTGTCGACAGTTGCCGGGAAGCAGAATCTCAACAGATTGGGATAATGCTCCTGAGAATGGCGAGTTCATATCTTGTTTTTATAAATTACCATCAAAAGGAAAAGACCTAAGTGGGTTACATGAAATCTATTGGTGATAGATTAGGGAGGTGGGAGAAAGCAAAGCAGGGAAACCTCTGGGATTGAATAAAAAGTGAAATGATGGACATATGCTTCTTTTACATAAATGGATACAGGATAGCTTAACATAGTTAACAGTTGGAGATTAACTTGATAACAATAACAATGAGGGAAAGCCCTTGTACCATTTGTTGTGCCCCGAGGGGTCCGGAAAAAGAGAAGTTACAAGTTACCCAGACATTTCATACATGTTATTTTAGATGCAAAAAAGGCAATAGGCTAAGTAAATTTGAAGTTGATCTTTGTCAGGGAAAATACTGGCCTAGGACATGACTACCTACTATAAACTGCTTTTAGTCAAATATTTAATTTTCAGACCATCCTTTGTGGTTATTTTAGGACTTTGAGTTTGCACAACCGCCATGCAGGCCTTCCCTGAACTAGTCAGGTGAGCATGTGGCCCCCTTTTTTTTTTCATCCATACACATATGCTTCCCCCCCTCATATTTGTCCCCAAATGATATATGGCAGCTCACGATGACACATACACAGTGCATCCAGCCAAAGGAAACTGCAGACTAGGAGGCCGGAGAAACTAGGCTGGGAGAGCTGGAAACTCCGTGAGGTTTTCCTCCGTCCTGGTGTGTTCTCGCCCCAGCCCCCACACATTTCTGGGTTTTGTGGCCCCTGAGCATCTTAATGCAAAGGGTGGTTCCGGAGAAGTGCAGGGACACAGGATCCTCTGCGTGGGGATTATGACTCAGCAGCATTCCAAACACAGGTAGAGATTAAGTATCTCCAGGGGCCTTTTATTGCTCTTCCTTCCAGCACAATGTTCCTATTGATAAGCAGAGACCATATAAGGGGGCTGGGCCTTTCAGCATAGTTACCTATCTTTCAGGGCCCTCCCAATTTACACATATATTGCAATGTACATTTTTTCCTAGTACCCAGCACCATGTGTTCATGCAGCAAATTACTTTTTCTAAGTCATAGGTGACAGCTGTCCTGAACTTTTCCATGTGCTTTTTCTGCTCTGCCCTAATCTGGCCTCATCTCCTGCCAAACATCACCATTTCCTGGCTGCCAGGCTGCTGAGCTCACCATTCTGCAGGGAATGGGGAGCCCAGAGGTCACTGGGGCCAGGCTGATCCTTACCAACAACCATCAGCCCCTGTGTCCCACCGTGTCCTCCCCAGCTGGCCCTGCCACCATCGCCACTGCAGAGTTTAGTGACAGTGGCCAGCATCCTTAGTCAACATTGCCCCTCCTGCAGCAGCCCCCGGGTGGTTTGAAGAACCTCAGGGTTGGGGGGAGGGCTCTGCCAAGCCAAGGGGGGCTCCCTGGTGCTCTGCCGAAGGCCACTTTCTCCAATGCTAGTGGGAGAGGCCAGCCAGAGGGAGCCCCTGTCTGAGGGTGCTCTTTCCCCAGCATCACTACCCTGGCCAAACAAAGGTTATGTTCTAGGTCAGTGGTCAGCAAACTCATTAGTCAACAGAGCCAAATATCAACAGTACAACGATTGAAATTTCTTTTGAGAGCCGAATTTTTTAAACTTAAACTTCTTCTAACGCCACTTCTTCAAAATAGACTCGCCCAGGCCATGGTATTTTGTGGAAGAGCCACACTCAAGGGGCCAATGAGCCACATGTGACTCACGAGCCGCAGTTTGCCGACCAAGAGGAGGCTGGCTTTTGTTGTGTTTGTTTATTTGTTTTTTAAATATATATTTTTTAACATGTCAAATCCAATGAAGCAAAAACTTCTTAGAAAATTGTTTTTTTTCATTTAAATTCTTTATTGTTGAAAGTATTACATATGTCTCCTTTTTCCTCCATTGACCTCTCCCCAGCTGCTCCCACCCCCCAGCACATGCCCTCACCCCCCTACTGTCTGTGTCCATTGGTTATGCTTGTATGCATGCATACAAGTCCTTTGGTTGATCGCTTTCTTTAAATATATTTTTATTGATTTTTTTACGAAGAGTAAGGGAGAGGGATAGAGTTAGAAACATAGATGAGAAACACTGGTCAACTGCCTCCTGCTCGCCCCCTACTGGGGATCAAACCCACAACCAAGGTACATGCCCTTGACCAGAATCAAACCCAGGACTCTTCAGTCAGTGGGCCAATGCTCTATTCACTGAGCCAAACCAGTTAGGGCAGTTGATGTCTTACTCCTCTCCCCCCCCACCCCCTCCCTCTTTCCCCTGCCTTCCCTCTGAGGTTAAATATGTTTTTATTGATTTTTTATTTTTATTTTTTTTAATTTATGCTTTTTTTTTTTTAATATATTTTATTGATATTTTACAGAGAGGAAGGAAGAGGGATAGAGAGTTAGAAACATCGATCAGCTGCCTCTTGCACACCCCCCACTGGGGATGTGCCCGCAACCAAGGCACATGCCCTTGACCGGAATCGAACCCGGGACCCCCCAGTCCGCAGGCCGACGCTCTATCCACTGAGCCAAACCGGTTTTGGCTTTATTGATTTTTTAGAGAGAGGGGAAGGGAGGAAAGAAACATCAATGAGAGAAACATCAATCAGCTGAGGAGGCTGTCTTTTAAGGTGTATTAGTCAGGGTTCTCCAGAGAAACAGAACCAATAGGATATGTGTATATATAGAGAGAGAGCTTTACTTTAAGGCATTGGGTCACATGATTTACTTTAAAGAACTGTGGAGTCTTGACAAGTCCAAAATTTGCAGGGTGGGCCAGCAGGCTGGAGACTTGGGGAAGAGCTGAAATTCGAGTCCAAAGGCCATCCGATGACAGAATTCCTTCCTGATCAGGGGAGGTCAGTTTTTTTCCTACTCAGGCCTTCAGCTGATCGGATGAGGCCCACCCATATTATGGAGGGCAGTCTACTTTATTTATAAAGTCCATTTATTTAAATGTTAATCTCATCCAAAAACACCTGCACAGAAACATTCAGCATAACATTTGGATAACTATCTGCGTACCAGGCCCAGCCAGGTTGACATATAAAATTAGCCTACACTGAAGGGTTTTGACACACGTTACCAAATTGCTCAGCTAAAGGCCAGGGCCCTTTTCTGGTTGCCCTGGGATGGGGAGATAATAGAGTCCTGAGCCCTGCTGCTCAGGTCTTTCTCTCCCTTTACTTCTTGCCAGCTCACTGCAGCTGCCCCAACCCTGCAAACTTGACATTACTGCCCATCAGCTTCAAGGCCCCATTTGGCGAAGCTGGCCAGCCATCCTGAGTCTGCATGGCTAGCTCCTGCGACCCTGGATGACCCTCCCTGGCCTGTGACCATGTGATGAGACATCCCCAGGCAACTCAGGCTATTCCCACTGCCATTCCCACTACCTGGAATAGCTTCCAGTGTTCACCTGGTCATTTTTAATAGTTTCTCTCAGTTGTTTCTTCTTAAAATGTAATGGGGCTACATTTAAAAATGGTCATGATGGTTATCACCACAACTTAAAAATAATTAACTGCTAAAACAATGATAAAAAATATTGAGATTAAAATAGCTAAATAGGAAATAAACTCATTTGAATAAAATAATAGTGGGTAAGAAAGCATCAGTGATGCAGCTGGTCTCACTGTCTTACAGCCTTTGCTCACAGATCAAACAGGCTCCGTGAACTCCCAGGAGCTGGAATCGGGTCTGGTTGATCTTTCATTCCCAGCACCCAGCACAGCTCTTAGCACACACAAATTAGCAACGAATGAAAGAAAAGCAAACCATCAGGGCAGAGGCTTAATGAATTACAGTACATCAATCAGATGAAAAGGCTCACAACCATCTATCTATATAAAAGGCTAATATGCTAAGTGTCCCTCCCACTATCCTACCAGTCGCTATGACGCACACCTACCACCAGGGGGCAGACGCTCAATGCAGGAGCTGCCGTGACGCACAGAGAAATGTCACCGTGGACCTGGTGCCCACAAAGCAACACTTGGCTTCCCCCAAGTGGGACACAGGCCCTGCCACCACCCCAGAGCAACAGCCCACCAAATCACAGCCAACGCTGCAGAGACCCCATGGCGCAAAATGCAGCCCACCACCCAGCCCAGCCTGGAAACAGTGGCTGTGGCGCCAGGTAATGACATCATATCCTCTCCCTAGCGACAGGCCATCTATATATATAAAAGGCTAATATGCTAAGTGTCCATCTGGGTAATGACGTCACATAGCAACTCCCAGCTTCCTCTTCCTAGTGACGACTAGCCTCCTTGGCGTTTCTTCAGCCCAGGAACACAACTTGCTTTATAGCCAGGTGGAAACATTTCACACTATAACCAAACGTCTGTGAAGCATTTTCCCATGCCTCATCTCATTTGATCCTCACAGAAGTCCTGGAGTAGGTAGATAGGAGACTCAGTGAAATCCTATTTTCTTTTCATTAGCTGGAAAACGGAAATTTAGAAAGCTTAGAAACTTGACCCGACTGAAAAGAAGTAAGAAATGGTGGACCTTGAAAATAATTATGAAAATAATTATGATAGAGGCTACTCAGACCCATGGAGAGAGAATGGAATAAGGCTCCAAAATGGAGAAATACTGAATAGCATAGCAGTGTGACTGCAGCTCTGTGAAAACATGCACCGGTGGGAAAGGTATACTGTGGGAAATATTCAGGGGATAATATGAAGGATGATATAAAAGTAAATTTTCTTTTGAAAGAAGAAATTATCTTAAAGTCTAAAAAACGTAGTGGAGCTAAATCGCCCCTCTCCTCTTCAACCTGGTGTGGAAGATTTCTTGCCTGAGCTATGGGCAGTCTTTTTCTTTTAAATATATTTTATTGATTTTTTACAGAGAGGAAGGGAGAGGGATAGAGAGTCAGAAACATTGATGAGAGAGAAACATCAATCAGCTGCCTTCCTGCACAACTCCCACTGGGGATGTGCCCGCAACCAAGGCACATACCCCCGACGGGAATCGAACCTGGGACCCCTCAGTCCGCAGGCCGACGCTCTGTCCACTGAGCCAAACCAGTCAGGGCTATGGGCAGTCTTTATGCCAATCTTTTCCTAAATTTGAATTTGGAGACTTTGAAATGTTTAAGTTTTCTTTTTCTAATTATTAAAGTAATATATTCTCCATGTAAAAAGAAAAAGGGAGGCATGTAGAAATATAGAAATGAGTCAAATAGAAAATTCCACAGATTCCTCCCAAGTCCCACTCCCCAGAGCCATAACCCCCATTTGTGGGGCATGGGCCACAACCGGGTGCCTGGAACAGCCTCACTGGATTGTCACAGCTGTCTTACAGACATTTTACAGGGGGGGAAACTGAGGCTCCCAAAATGTCAGGGGACTTGCTCATGGTCAGTTACCAGTAGAGAGCAGTGGAGCAGGACTGAGTCCTGGCCCTTCAGTGAGCCAGGCACCCTAACCAGCCGCTGGACCCTACACTCCCACAGTCTTCCAGGAGCACACCCACATGCATGCATGCACGCTCCCCACCATCCACTGGAAAGCCCTGCAGCCTGTCATCATCTCCCTCTTCTGGCCTGGGGACCCTCACCTGCCAAGCTCCACAGCTGCCTGCCCTCTACCAACTGAGTGCAGCCCCCGGACTGAGGCGTCCACGTAGAGTAGGAAAAATGGACCTGCAGTTTCTGAGCATCTGTTGCATGCTGGGAGCTGCTTATTCAACAGTGACAACAGCCCTGGGTGACAGCCTGGGACTCTAGTCTTCAGAGTCATAGTCAGCAAAATGGGCACATAGATAGTAAGGGTCGCAGAAGTCAAGGTGGGAGCAAGAGGTGAGGCATATTTCAGGTCAATGACAGCCAAAGAGCAAAGGGCTGGGCGGGGAAATCATATCCCAACCCCGGCCACATAGCTGGGAGGTCACAGAGCTAAGATCCCACTCCCAAGACTTCTTCTCTAACAGCACGGAGTGATGGTGGCTGTGGGCTGGAGGGAAGGAAGACACCATTCCAAGACTGGCCAACAGTCTGCACAGCCGGTCCATCAGGCTGGGACCCAGAGGGCGTCTGGAGAACGTCCGGGTCTAAGGCCCCACTGGGTTCAGGTCTTGGCCTCACCACCTGCTTGTTATGTGTGTGACCCTGGAGCCTCAGTTTCTACATCTGAAAAATGGGGTAGTAATGCCTGCCTCGCAGGATCGTTAAATGTCGCCTTCTCAGAGAGGCCTTCCCTGAACATCCTATCTAAAATTTGCTTTCTATTGTTCCTATAACAAATTGCCACAAATGTAGTGACCTGAACACCACGCGTTTATTACCTTACAGTTCTGTGGGCTAGAAGCCCGACCCAGATAGCTCTCACTGGGCTGCAATAAAGATGTCCACAGGACACGTTCCTTTCTGGAGTTCTCGGGGAGATTCTCTTTTCTGCCTGTTCTGGCTCCTAGAGGCGACCTGCCCACTCTGGCTTGTGGCCCCTCCTCCACATTCAGCATTGCATCTCCGTCCCTTTCTCCATGGTCATACCTATTTCTCTGACTCTCTTCTTCTCTCTCTCCCACTTTTATGTACCCCTGTGGTTTTTGGCCCACCCCAAAAATTCAGAGTAATCTTCCTATTTTAAAGTCAGCAGATTAGCAGCCTCAATTCCCATTTGTCATGTGACATTCCAGGGATTAAGCCTGGACATCTTTGCTACCATTTTTCTACCAACCACACCTTCCCTAACACTTCATTCTCTCCCGGGCTCCCCATTCCCCTTCCCACTTATCTCCTCCTGAGCATGTATTTCTTTTTATTATCTCCTCCCCTAGAATGTGAGCTCCAAGGGGACAGGGACTTAAGCCTCTGGGTGCCCTGCTCTACCCACCCCCACCCTATATCCAGGGCACTGCCCGCCTGGCTTCTATGCTCAGAGCAGGGAGTCCTTCCTTCTGAGACTCCCTACCATGCAGTAACTTTGACTCTAGCTTGCACATTTCGTTCTAGGGAATTTTCATCAGCCTTTGCCTGCGAGCCCCGGACCCCCTGTACCCCGGAGATCCTGGCCCTGAACCCACCCAAGGCCAAGGCGTCAGCCCTGGCCCCTCAGTTCTCCTCATGTGGCCCCCAGCAGGCCAGCCGCCCTGGCTACACTGCGTCCTCCACTGCGTCCTCCACATCCTCCACGAGGGGCCTGCAGAGTAAGTCTTCCCCTTGTGGGTCTCCTTTCCCATGGAGAAGGGCCCTGCCCGCAGGACCTGTTTTCCATTGGTCTCTCCAGTTAAGAAACTGCCTTTGGCCTTAGGGGCTCATGCACAAGCTAATGGAGTGAGACCCTCCAGGCCGTGCCTCTCAGGTCAGATCCCCTCTCTGTGGGGCTTCCTGTGCTCGGCCCTGAAACCCAGACCTGACTTCTGGTGGGAGTAGCTGCTGGAAGACAGGCCTGTGGAGGGACTGAGAGACTGTCCCTGCGGTCCCCCCCTCCTGCCCTGTGCTCGCTGTAAAGCCCACTTTTCCCTCTCTCTACTCCCTCCCAGCCTTGGTCAGTTGACTGCCCCAACTCCCCAACGGAGCCTGGACCTTTCTAAAAAGCTTTACTAAAAATAAGGGAAAACGAAAGAGGAGCAGAACAAAAGAATGTCAGGCATACTGACGGCACTGCCCCCAGCCCTTCCTGCCCCACAGCCTTCCTGACTGGCCCTGGGCCCTCTGACCAACTGGGGACCGGCAGGGCTGGAACTGTGGTTCAGGGACCACGGCTGGGAAGCCTGTCTGCTGGGAACACACAGCAAAGCCCCAGCCCCTCTCCCCACCCGAGGGGCAGGTCAGGCTGCTTCCTCACAGAGGAAGCGCCAGCCAATGCTGGGAAGCCCGGCCAGAGAGGCAGGCAGGCCTCTAACCTGCCCAGCCAGGCTGCACTAGCCAGGAGCCCTGCGAATGTTACGGGAGAACAACATGTAGTGATGGGCTGGCCAGTGGCACATCGTGGCCCTGGCCGGTGTGGAGAGCTCAGTGAGCAGTGAGATTTTTGCCTTGTGACCTCAGCCAACACATGAGCGTTTGCCAGCAAAACTCACTGAGCCCCCACACCAAGAAGCCTGCAGCCTGCTTCCTGTGAGGAAAGAGTGTGGCCAAAAAAGTCATGCCCTGGCCGCAGAGCAGGTGAGCGGGAGGAAGGCCTCTATTTTGTTTGCGCAGAGCCCGTTGAAAGAGGGACTTGTCTGGGACAGAGGGGGCTCTGTACGGACTGCCCTGGTGCTGGCAGCTCGCTCTGGCTTTTCTCCTCCAGGCAGCCAGTCTCACAGGAAGTGAGGATGGTTTCTTCCCAGCTCACCGTGCCTCTGCAGGACCAGCCGGCTTCCTGCGCTCCGCCCGCCAGCAGCTGCAGGTGACAGATGTGAAGAGATAGTTGTCTATGAGCCCACTGAAGCTTGGGGAACTGGGGGGTAGACGGCTCTCCAGACGGCCCAAAAGCAGGCCTCCTACAGCCCCGTGACCCAGGCTCCTTTTCTGCTCCTGGCTCAGCCAGACGAGGAGGGCTGGGGAGGTCCTGTCGTCCTTCCCTGATCGTCCTGCACGCAGAGGAGAGGGCTTCGCAGGCACATCTCTGGGGAGATAGCGCGAGTCAGATCAGCGAGCAGATCCATCTCGGAGCTTGTGTGGAGGCGCCTGGGACCCAGCTGGAGCCAGACCGTGGCCTCGGCAGAAACTGGCTCACCTCACCCGGACCAACTACAAGGAGACAGCAGCGATTTAGACTCAGAGAAACTCATTCTCAAGCCATATGCCTGACCAGCAGTCTTGATATTCTCCTCCTCTTTTAAAATCTGGTAAGAATAGGTTTGTTCCCATCCGTGACTCGGAATGTGGCTGATCCAGAGCAGCCCTGCGCTTCTGCACACATCGTCCGAAGTCTCCGAGAGTTGGCCAGTCGGCCTGTCTCCTTACCTCTAAGACCAGAACCACAAACAGTTCTACTAGCAAAGTGACAGGTGCCCGCTGGGGAGGCCTGTGACATTAGGGCCCACGTCTTAGGACAGAGGAAGGAAATTCCCCTACAAAGCCAGCAAGGCCCGGGTATGGGAAATGGTACCCAAGCTAAGAGCAGGGTCTGACCTCTCCTAAAATAGAAATATTGAAATAAATTTGTCAGTATTTAGATGGTGTGTGTGTGTGTGTGTGTGTGTGTGTGTGTGTGTGTGAATACAATCACATGTTCCCCCCAGGCTCTCTATCTGCCCTGGCCAGGCCCTTTAGTGGGGACATTGTTGTCTCACTGGACATAAGTAAAGGATAAGCATTGCATTTTTCAGTGACCTTCTGACTCCTCAGGGGAGCAGGCGAGAGGCCAGGTGACCCATGAGGTGACTATAAACTTGTCAGCAGTCGGGACCCTGGGTTAATCTCGTGAGTTCTTGGCAGTGGCACCGGCTGGGCATGATAGAACCTCAAGGTTGTGTGACTGGCCCCGTGGCCACATCTCGAGTCTCTGGAAATGTGTGAGCCCCTCTTCTTCCTGGGGAAGAAGCCGTGGAGAACACTCCTGCCTTCTCGGGAATGCCACCCTCCACGCGTTCTCTGGATTCTTGACTTGACCTGAGGAGGTAGAAAGGTAAAACGCAAATGCTTATCTCCAGTGTTGCCAATATGGGCAGACAGGAAAAGCTGATATGGAAGTGGAATCACTTTGTGCTGAACCCTTGCACGCAATGGAAAATGTCTTTCCTGTTCTCCCCAGTAAACCCACCCGCTCAGATTCCTGGGATGCCACCGACTGGCACGGCCTTTCCCTGCCTTCCAGTGGGAGCTGCCCTCCAGCAACCCCGAGGGAGTGGAGTCATCCTTTCCGCCCAGTGTCTCCCTGGGGTGAAAGCCGTTTCTCCCTCCCGTCTTCGGGTGAGCTAAAGTCTGATTTGTAAGTGTCTGGCCAGTTCGAGAAAAGAAGAGATTGTCTTTTAGAGATGAGCGGAGTCTCTTACTCAGGTCAAACTACACTGAGCTCATCAGGTGTGGCTGGCTGGTTCTTCTGGGAAAGTAAATAGTGCCCAGCTACTGAGCCGCCCCTGGAGAGTCCTCATGCAGACACACACCTCCCACCAAGGCTGACAGCCAGAGGAGACTTTGTAAAATATCAGCAACATACTCGTCAGCATTCCAGCCGGCTGCTGGCCTCAAAGCGTTTGCTGGGACTGGATTCGAGCAGATCTAGGCGGGCGGGGCCATCAAAGGCAGGTTTCCCTGCTATTCCAAAGCAGAGCTTTCTGTGAAACCTTTTGTAAGCCAACGTGAAGAAACAATTACTGTTAATTATATGGAAAAGCCTTTGAGCATTCTCAGACCCAAAATTCAACACCCACATGATGTCTTTATTTCATTCACCACGATCAAAACACTTAATTGCATCCAGTTTTACACCAAGGGTAACACCCTCAAATTTAGGTTTGTCGGATGCCTTGGGAATGTGCTTGCTAACAGATGCACAGAATAAACCGCGGTAAAGCCCAAATGCTCACAGGCCGGTCAAAGCGGTGGCAGCCGGATGCTGAGATGCTGAGTGTGGTTCCTGGGGAGGAGCTTGTTGGGGCCTCTCTGCTGCTGGGGTGCAGCTGCCCCTATAAGGACTCCTGCCAGACAGTGAACCCTGTTTTCCCTGCTCATTTTTTTTCTTTTAACAGTGAAAATCCTCTTTGGATTTCTGTCAATTAGTGAAAACAGGTACTGTCAGAGGACTTCCTTAAAATCAGACTTTGGAAAAGCAGGGTATACCTGCACAAGAATAAACCAAAGGTCACCTGGAGACCTTATCCGGCTCCTAGGATCGGCCCCATGAAAGCTCCCGGGAGGAGTCTGTGGGGCTTTTGAGAAATGGTGGGCCTGCAGGAAGGCCGGCTACTGGCCCCTAATTTCTTCTGAGCAGGCATTGATCTCATTTGCTTCATTCAGAGCAGATGGAAATGTCTGGAAAAAGCTTCTATTACAATCCTGGGTGAGACTATAACAGGTAGAGGTTTGAGATCCAGTCAGATACCAGGGGTCACTCAGTAAATTGGAAGGATTTAGTCCAAATCAAAATAGCTAAATAAAAAACAAATGCACAAATAAATAAATAAGAATGATACCAAAAAAAATCCATGACAAAATATTAAACTTTTTAATAAAAACAAGATCTGACCCTGCACCTGTACGACCCTACCTCGCTTTGCTGAACCCTAATCCTAGCCCCAATTCCAACAAAACTTTAATTATAAAAACAGGCAGCCAGCCCACGGCCAGAGTTTACTGATTTGATTTTTTTTAATAGTGCATTAAAATATTTAGCTTGACTGCTGAGTTTGCAGGCACCCCCTTTCATTTTGTGTGCAAGGTGAATGCTCCCCACGCCTCCTACCCCGCCTGGCTCTGGGGGCTCCTCCTGCTCCCTCCAGTGTGCCGCTAGGCAGGAGGCGGGGGCTGCCTATCTTCACCTCTTCAGACACCATCAGTGGTAAGTTGTGCTAGCAGTGATTCCTCAAACAAAGCCAGTTATTACACCTTTCCTGGCAGAAGGAGTGTGCACGGGCAGGAGTGTGTAAGGAGGTGCCGTCTGAGGCAGAAGGTTGGGTAGACCAGGGACCATGCTGGGGATGGTGTGGGCCCTAAGGGTGGCATCCAGGTCGTGGACCGTCAGCTACTCTGGCAGCCTCTGCCCACTTCTGTTTCTACGTGTCCGCGATCTCCAGCGTTGGCCTAAGTGCCAGCAGCATTTCACTTCCGGGCTGCCGCCTTACAGGAGCGAAGTTGCAGTCCTTCTCCCTGGGCTGCGTGATAACGGAGGACCACATGGTGGACAGTCTTCCTGGACAACGTCCCACTTGGCCCCCTGCTGCTCACACTTCTCTCTGTGTGTGGCCCAGAAACACACGGGCCCCATGGGCTGAAGGGTGTGGCACTGCTCCTGGCTGCCGTCACAGCTCTTGCCAGTGACCTACAGGTCCAGAGTGATGACCTGGGATCACTGGAAACCCTGGGTTTATTTGCAGAAGGCCGGGCTAATAGAGCCTGGATAAAGTGCCTGAGCCAAAGGCAGGAAGAGTGGGGACAAAGGGGGCTGGAGTCACCTGAAACGAATATAATATTGTAATCAACTGCACTTTCTTTAAAAGGTGCCAGGGCGTGCCAAAACCGGTTTGGCTCAGTGGATAGAGCGTCGGCCTGCGGACTCAAGGGTCCCAGGTTCGATTCCGGTCAAGGGCATGTACCTTGGTTGCGGGCACATCCCCAGTGGGGGGCGTGCAAGAGGCAGCTGATCTATGTTTCTCTCTCATCGATGTTTCTAACTCTCTATCCCTCCTCTCCCTTCCGCTCTGTAAAAAATCAATAAAATATATATTTAAAAAAAAAAAAAAAAGGTGCCAGGGCGTGAAGTGGGGACACTATCACCATTCCCAGGTGGGGAAACTAAAATGCTGGCTGCCAGTGGCCACATCCGGTCTGCAGGAAGAGAGGCAGGGATGGCGGCCACGCAGAGTCTCTCGGTGATACCACAGTGCCACGGTCACGGTCTCCTGGGCGACCAGACCTGCTCCACAGCCTCAGTTGTGAGGGTCAAAGTCCATGGGAGGATTCTAAGGTCACCATAAGGCAGGAGCAGCAGCAGGCCAGACAAACTGAACCAAAAAGTTCCAGGTCATAGTTGCCATTAAATACAACTTCTCAGAAACTTGATCTGGCCCAGGGCTGAAATGCAAGAAAGCTTAGTGCCAGAATGTGAGGCCCAGGACTGTGGCCTTGGAGGGGACAGCAAGCTTGAAATGCCCTGGCTGCCTTTGTGCCCCACCTAGGACCACTCTGGCTGTCCCCTCTACACCCTGGAGAGTGTATGGAGCCGTAGGCACTGGGACAGAGAGAGGAGCATGAGCCACGAGGGCCCCTTCCTCCTCCCTACTTTGACTCTTTGGTCCCTGGGTGAGTCCCTGGTGTCCTCCCTTATTTCCAAGCTATCTTCCGGCTGGGGCAGGGGCTGGACCTCACACACACACCCTGGTCGTCTTCTGTGTTACAGCATCAAATCCAGGACTGGGTGTTTTCTCTCCTTGGTTGATTCTTCAGCATCTTTAATCAGAGGCTCCCCACACTGGCAGTGACCTCCCATGTCCAGGAGAGAGAGATCCTGGGTCCTACTCTCTAGAGTTCTGGGTTCCCTGTCTCTAAATAAGCCCCCCTATCCCTTCCTGCCCCTCATCTCATCCCCACACTGACCCACTTCTGTCCAGGCCCTCCTCTCATCTTTGGGGGCTGCTGCCAGTGTTCCCGTGACCAGAGAGTCAAGTAGACAGCAGGGAGAGGGCCTCCTGGCCGGGTTCGTCTCTCTATCCTGGTACCTCTGGCTCCATGAACTCTCAGAAGCGAGATGGCATCCTGGTCTAAGGCCAGCCTCAAGCTAAAACCAAGCTGTGATTCAGAACTGTTGTCCACAATTGGGCCAAATGGCTTCAACCACAAATCCCAGCTCCCAGGAGACCTTTCCTGCCCTCTCCCGGTCACTGCACAGGCAAGTGAGCTCCGAGAGGGAAGGAGGCCCAGGTGCTCCCCACAGGGTCCTGTCCAGGGGGACACAAACCTAAATGTGCAGGAGTCAACTGGGCAGGGAAGGGGGAAGGGGGCTGGAACCTGCATTTCTTTTTAAAAAATCCTCATCTGAGGAAATATTTTTCATTGATCTTTAGAGAGAGAGTAGAAGGGAGGAAGAAGTGGAGAGAGAGGGAGAGAGAGAAATATTGATGTGAGAGAGATACATTGACTGGTTGCCTTGCACACCCCCCCCCCCCAACTGAGGCCACGAATCAAACCTGAAACCGAGGTTCATGCCCTTGGGTGGGAATTGAACCCGAGACTCTTTGGTCTGCAGGCAGACGCTCTAACCACTGAACAAAACTGGCCAGGGCTGGAATCTGCATTTCTATGAGCGGCCCCACCACATCTTGAGCCCCAGGGCTTTGGGTCTCAATTCAGGGCTCCGTCCTGAGCTCCCCACACTCTGGCGTGCCTCCTGGCTGTGCCTTCCCCACAAACCACAAAGTCCCTCAGGGAGCCTGTGTCACAGTCATCCTCTTGTTCTTTTTAACAGCTTGAGTGAGGCACCGCTGACATACAGTGCACTGTATGTGTCTCTGTCCACGGTGGCTATGCAGATACCCATGAAACCATCACCACTAACCACACAGGGAACAGACCCATCACCCCTACATCTGGGACTGGAACCCCATGTCCTTTGACCCTGCCAACCTTCACAAGCTTTGACCAAGCCACCACAGGAGTTCTCAGGACAAGTTGCTTCTCCCTGACCCCCAGGCAATGGCTCTCTCCCCAGTGACCTCAGCCCTACTTGGGGGAAAGGAGGGGTCCAGTTTGGTGAGGAAGTGCCCCTGAGCCTTCTGAAAGAACTGCTTCAAACTTTCGAAGGCTCAGGTCCAAGAGGGCCTGTCCCTCTGTCACCAATTGCTGTCCCCCAGCCTGTTGGGTGGTGGCTACCCCAATTTCTGGGTGCCTCATCTTCTACCAGCCTAGGAGAGCAGGCTGTTTGGGAAACAATGAAGGTGTCATAAAAATAATGCGTCAGTGAGGAGTCTTTGGTTATGGGTGACAAAAACCACCAACAAAAAATTATTGGTGCCTGTAACCAAATGAAGGGAAGCAGGGTGGCACCGGTTCTTAGGGCCAATGTTGTCTTTCTAGTGCTGCTATGACCAGTTACCACAAACTTAGCAGCTGGAAACAACTCAGATTTATTCTCTCAGACTTCTGTAGGTCAGACATCCAAGTTGGCTCATCCAGTTTCTCTGCTCAGAATTTTACAAGGTTCAACTCAGATGTTGGCCAGCTGCATTCTTATAAGGTGGCCCCAGAAGACTCTGGTTCTACGCTCATTCGGACTGTGGGCAGAACCCAGTTCCTTATGACTGTAGGACTGAGGTCCCATGTCCTCACTGACCATCAGCTGGAGGTTGCCCTTAACTCCCAGAGGCCTCCGTCTGGTCTCTGGGCCATGAGTGGGTCCCTATATTTTAGAGCCAGTAAAGGCTCATCAAATCCCTCCCAGGCCTGGAATCTCTCCAACTTTCCCTTGTGCTGCATCTCGGTCGCTTCCAGCCACAGAGGATTCTCTGCTTTCAAGGGCTCTTGTGATTAGATTGGGGCCCTGGACAATCAGGCTCACCACCCTAGTTTAAGGTCTGCAACCTTAGTTACATCTGCACCCCTTTTGGCCACAACCTCACACAGCCACAGGTCCTGGGGGTGAGGGGGTGGACATGTGTTCGAGACGGGCCCTATTTGGCCAACCACAGGGCCTCTAAGCCAGGCTCCTGCCCTTGCAGTTTCTGTTCTGCTCTGAGTGTTATGTTCTCTCACTGCAGACAGGGGGGTGCATGTGATACCATGTTTCCCCAGTATATTCAGTCGCACCCTCAAAAGCCCTGTGATCAGAGAGCAAAGGAGTGTGCCTCTCTCGGTTCCTCTTTGAAACTCCCCAGGGCAGAGCCCACCCCTTGACCAGAGCATGCTGTCAGGGTGGGTGGGGGCATAAGGTACTGTGACCAGCCCAGGCAGAGACTAGAGAGGAGAGGTACAGGGTACAAACCCAGAGTCTAGAGAAGGGAAGGGTGCTGTGACCATCGTCACATGGTGCCCACTTGTGGACCCATCTCCAGGGCACCTGCTCAGCCACCTCATCAAGCTCACTGGAATCCCATAAGGCCCATTATCTTATTAACCTTCTTTACCAAGACCAGGACTCAGCTTCACCACTCACCAGCAGGCTGACCTTTCCCTGGGCCTCAGTTGTCTCCTCCGGAAAATGGGAATAATAAAAATTCTCGCCTGGCCAGGCTACCTAGAGCCGCTGGGGAAGCAGACAGAAAGGAATGTGAGAAGAGGCTCTATGGGACTGAGGAGGTCCTAGACTAGAGCCTGGGAGGGACTTAGGACTCAGTCTCACTGGCCCCTGTGGCTCTGTCCCCTCGGTGGTAGCAGCACCATGGCGACAGCTGTCCCTCGGCACTGGTGGGAGTGGGCTGCCCAGAATGCACCTGGCCAGCCTCCGGGCCATGAAAAGGCAGCCATTCAGGGCTGGCTTGGACAAGAGCCAGGTGACGAGAGACAGGAGCCCTGTACGCCGCAGAGGAAGGAGGCCTCTGCGTGGCCTCCCCGTGGGCCACGCTGCCAGGCTGGGAGGCCCTGCTGGCTCACCAGGGAGGGGGAGGCACAGGGAAGGAAGACTAAGCTAGTGTTTGAGGCCCAGGGGCTGAAAGGAGACTGTGTGTGCCCAAGCCAGCGCCTGGAAGGCGGAGATGTGAGTCACTGGTGGCCTGGGGAGAGGGGGCAGCCCAGCTGTCCAGGACGAGGGGGCACAATGCCCACCCTCATGTGAATGCGTGTCAGTGTCAGTTTGAACGCGTGTTCTAGGGGTGGGGCCGGGGCTTTGCAAATCTGTCTGGGCCGCCCAAGGCTCCCTGAGGTGGGCACACCCAGTCATCATCTGAATGTGGCCAAGGTCAGACTGCCCTCCTCCCTGCCAGGGTCTCCTCCAGGCAGCCAATGCTGGTAACTCATCCCTGGGCTATTTAAAGACAGGCACCGGCGCCTCCCTCCCCTGTGATGCCAGGAACGAAGAAAGGCCTGTCCCTGGTTGTGCCCAGTGTGGTGGGACCAGTAGAGGAGGGACAGACAGACATGATGCCAGCCAGGGTGGGACCACCTACTCCAGAGGTGGGGACATTTGAGGTGGGTTTTGAAAGATGAGCAGGAGTTCACTCAACTTGGAAGTGGAGAGTGCATTTGAGCCGAAGGAAGCTGGGATGTTGGTGAATCGGAGAAGAAAGCCAAGGTGGCTAGCATAGGGGTCGGGGTAGATGTGGGTGTGGGGAAGTGCCCGAAGCTCCTGGAAGCAGGGGTGGACACAGACTTGAGGACCAAGAACAGATCAAAAGAGGCCATTCATGGATGCAATAGGGGTCTGCCTGGTCCCAAGCCCATTCCCATGTTCCCAAGGGCCCACAACACAGGGTTTCACCCATAGCAGATGAGCTGGTTAAGAAGAGCCCCGCCCCCTGGGAAAGGCCGTAGGGGTGTGTGTGTGTGTGTGTGTGTGTGTGTGTGTGTGTGTGTGTGTGGTGTTTGTCTCTCTGCATGTGTCTGTGTGTGTGATGAGTATCTGTGTTTCTGGATGTGTCTAGGTGTGCGTGTGCATCTCTCTGGAAATGTGTATTTGTGTGTGTGCGCGTGCATGCTTCTCACTGGGTATGCATGTCTTTTGTGTGCATGCGTGTATGACTGTGAGTGTATGTGTGTATCTCCCTTAAATATGCATGTTTCTGTGTGAATGTGTCTGGGTGTATCTGACCTACGTGTGTCTGAGTGTTGTATGTATCTCTGAATGTGAGTATGTCTGTGTGTGTGTCTGTCACTGGGTGTATGTTTAAGTGCCTGGGCCTATGTGGCCTATGTCTGTGTCTCTTGCACACCTGTGTGGCTGTGTGTGAGTGTGCGTTTGTCTCTTCTGTCTCTGTGTCTGTGAGAGAGTGTGTCTGTGAGTCCAGGGCAGCGCTGGGGGAGCACCCCTTCCACTCCTGCCTGGCCTCTCCACCCCGCTTCCTCCAAGCCCACCGACATGGTTCCCGGGCCTCTGGAACCCTGGCTTCTCTTATCTGCTGCTCAGCTCCAGCCCCAGCCCCGCCCGACTGGCTCCCACACCTCAAAGTCCTGGGGGAATTGGCTGCCCCAGATCAGCCAGTGGGAACTTAGGCACAGAAAGGGGGCCAGATAGTCCCCCCTCCACTAGCTAGCCTGGGGCTCCTCTCAGCCTGGGCTCTGATAGATCCTCCCTTCCCCCAACTGATGGACAGAGTATGACGTAACCTGCACCTGCGGCCTGGACATTCCTGAGCACCTAACCAGGCACCTTATATGGACTATACATCAAACCACCAATCAGCACCTGCCAAATACCCTAAGCCAGCCTTGGGCAAACTACGGCCCGCAGGCCGGATCCGGCTGTTCTATCCGGTTCTCTTGCTCTCCCCTCCGCTCCTTTACTTTGAATTTATATTAGTTCACACAAACACTCCATCCATGCTTTTGTTCCGGCCCTCCGGTCCAGTTTAAGAACCCATTGTGGCCCTCGAGTCAAAAAGTTTGCCCACCCCTGTTCTAAGCTCTTGATTCCTAAGTACCTAAGTGCCTAATCATGTGCCTTATATGAAACCACCAATCAGCGTGTGCCCAGTACCCTAAGCCCCACCCCTTCCCTTCCTCCCCTCAAAAGGCGTGTTCACCTCTGCACGTGTTGCTGTTCTCCCCTTGCGAGACAGCCCGGCAGGGTCCTTCTCCTCTAACAAAGCCTGTAGTCCTGGTTTTCGGCCCCTCTCTCTCATTCTTTCAGGCTCCTTGTCAGGAAAACATGTGGAGACGTTTCCCACACAGCCACCACTCCTTTCTTCTTCCTTCCAGGGCTCCGTCTCAGATGGTCTGTGTGGGAGGGTGATTTAAGAGTCCAAGAGGCTTGGCTGAGCAGGAGGACTGGCTGGCATCTCTTCCCTTGCTCTCTTTATTTCCAAAATTTTTAAAATTTTTTAGAGAGAGAAACATCGATTTGTTGTTCCACTTACGTATGCATTCATTGGTTGATTCTTGTATATTCCCTGACCAGAGATTGAGCCCGCAACCTTCGAGTATCAGGATGATGCTCTAACCAATTTAGCTACCTGGCCAGGCAGGGCTCCCCTGCTTCCTCTGAAGGAGCTGCCCCCTTCCAGGAAGGTCCTATGGGGCTGCTACTCCCAGGATCTTGCCCCAACGGTTGTCATTAGCTAGTTAATATTAATAGAGGCAAGAAAGCAAAGGGAAGTCAGACGCTGTAAGCACGGTCACCTGGGAAGCTTCACCAGGAAGCTACAGCTTCACACAGCATTGTTCCTCCAAGGGGATTAGCGCCCTCCCCTCCCCCGCAGGCACTGGATTGTTGGGGAAAGAAGGCGGACATAGGCAAATGCCCAGTAGAATTCGGGTGGCACAAGGGAGGTGCCTGCCTGTCAGTCTAACCTGGAGAATAATGGGTTGGCTAGAGGGTGCACCCCATCAGAAGTGTGAAAGCTTGGAAAGTTCATTGGTTAGTTTGAAGAAGCTCCTGGTTAAACCCCCAAAGAACCCAGCTGGGTGGCTTAGTGGTTGAGCATCAACCTATGAACCAAAAGGTCACGGTACGATTCCCGGTCATGGCATATGCCCGGGTTGCAGGCAGCCAATCAATGGTTCTCTCTCATCATTGATGTTTCTATCTCTCGTTCCCTCTCCCTTCCTCTCTGAAATCAATAAAAAAATAATTTTAATTCCCCAGTTTCCTCTCTTTTGCCCTCTCTTGCTCTGTGACCCAAACTTGCCCATTTGTGCATTCACATATTCACACTCCACAGCCATGTGACCTCAGCAGCTGCATGACCCATGACCATGCGGACTCCACATGCAGGATGCTGGACTAGACTGTACTTTAATATGGAGCAGAAACGAAGGGCAGTGGCTTTTATTCTGGCCTTGCTGAAGACACGTTTGGACCTTTTCCATGGCAGGATGGAGGGAAATGGAACATTGGAAACGCAGGAGTTTATTTCCACTGAATAAATATTACTCATTCTCCCATGCAAGTCTCAGGAAATTCTTCACAACATTGCAAGAATTACACTTCCACCGATAACACAACCCCAGCAGGAGACACATGACTCAGACCTGGACAATCACACTACCCCAGTCCCCCTAGACATGATCATTGGCCCAGGTCTGGGCATAAGACTAAAGCAAGACCAATAAGAGTCCTTCCCTGGAATTTTATATATGAAGGTTGGGAAGGGGGGAAAAACCCTCTTTCTTCTGGGGTCCTCAAGATAGAGCGATAAACATTGAGGCCATCTGCAAGCCTGCCTTTCTCCTAGTCCTCACAGAAGAAGCCTGTGGGTTCAGGAGAGAGGCAAGATGTAAGTGAGCCTCCCTGGCTGGTGTGGCTCAGTTGGTTAGAGCATTGTCCCCTGCACCAAAAGGTGGTGGGTTCAATTTCCAGTCAGGTCACATACCCTGGTTTTGGGTTTGATCCCCAGTCAGGGCAACCAATTGATGTTTCTCTCTCACATCAACGCTTCTCTCTCTCTCCCTTTCTCTCTAAGATCAATTAAAAGAAATATCCTCGTGTGAGGATTGAAAAAAAACTGTTTTAAAAAATTTATTAGTTTTAAACAAATAAACAGGTAGGTGAGCTGTACAGAGAGGTGGGTTGTGGGGAGAGGACAAGAGAGAGCAAAGGACAGGGTTTTCCCACCATACAAGCAAATGAATTCCTTTGCTTGAGCTACTTTGAGTTGGGTTTCTGTCACTCACACCCAGAGACACCAGGACACCCCTGCCTCAGCCACAGGCCTGGGTCTCCAGGATGCACAGGAATGCCCTAACACGTCTTGTTGTCCCTCCCTTTCCCACTCTTTTTTTTTTTTTTTTTTAAATATATTTTATTGATTTTTTACAGAGAGGAAGGGAGAGGGATAGAGAGCTAGAAACATCGATGAGAGAGAAACATCGATCAGCTGCCTCCTGCACACCTCCCACTGGGGATGTGCCCGCAACCAAGGTACATGCCCTTGACCGGAATCGAACCCGGGACCCTTCAGTCCGCAGGCCGACGCTCTATCCATTGAGCCAAACCGGTTTCGGCCCTTTTCCACTCTTTAAGCATCTAAACCCCTCTGCTTCCTCAACTGCCACTTGCTTCACTAGGAAAAGTGAATTCCTCAACTCTCCCCCTCTCTGCCTCCAATTTCCTCCAGAGCTGCCTCCCCATTCTGTTGTCCCTCTCCCCAGGCTCACAGGAGGAAGTGTCCCTCTACTGGCCCTTGCCCATGGCTGACCAAAGGAGCTGGAATTGGAGGGCACAGTGCCAGTCTTTCCCAAACCTGCCTGGACATCAGAATCATCTGGGAAACTGGAAAAATACAATTTCCCAGGTTCCAACAGATTCTCCGCAGGCAGCCCGATAATTTTGATTTTGAAATATCCTAACCGTTAGGGCAATGTCACCTTCTTGGTTGCTGGGTCAGTCTTGGCTCGATCAGGATTTGCCCACAGAAGAGCACTTGGGGTCTCTGGCAATAGGGTGTGTCAGTTGTGTTGTTCATATTCAAATCCTGAAAGGAGACTCTTTTAACTCGCCCCAGCCTCTCACCCTTGTGATTGGGGCTTCTCTTTGACCCAATCTGCCCTTGGGTGAGGGCACCTCCCAGACTTCAAACCAGACCATCCATGCTTTGAAAACCCTTCCTGCCAGCCCCCTGAGCTCCACCCCTCCCCCACCTCTCTGCTAGCTCCTTCTTGGCCCTTTCTTCTTTCTCCTTTCTGTGCTGCTCCCCGTCCCCCCCCTTACTCCTTCCTTCCCCCCCTTCACTGTTCCTGGACAGTCCCTCCCAGGGTGCCCTGCAGAAGGGGTCAGGTTCTCTACAGTGGATATGTGTGGCCTCCAAGGACCAGAGGTAGGTGGAAATGCTAGGCCACACCCCACACCTCCTTCCCACATGGTATATTACAGCAAAACCCCACTTAAAGCACCTATCAGCAAGAAGCACAAAACAGACCTCCCACCACTGCCCAGGAGCCCTGGGGAGCCCCACTCTGTGTCGCAAAAGCATCTCTCTGGGTGAATTCAAGGACATAATAGTCAAAAGCTGGCTACTCTTCCAATCAGATCATTGTATGGGATGTCCTGGACGAATTAGGGAGAGTTCTGGGCCCAGGGCACTGCTCTGCTGAGTTGCTCAGGCTCGGGCAGAGGGGCCTATACAGTATTTCTTGCCTGGCACACATCTTCCAGGACGTGCTTTTCACTAAAGAGAGGTGGCTTCTGACACTGCCGTGCCAACTGATGGACCCTCTGGTGCAAGTGTAGCCACCCACTTGAAGCACTGGTCATGGCTGCCCTGGAGTGCGGACCTCTGCTCAGGGCAGCTCTCCACCAAGGCCACTGCCCAGCACCACTGAGCGCCAGCCTCTGCAGATGGTAATCTCTCTCCAAAGTACCAGGGCTCCTCACACCCAGCTTTCTGGCTCTCTCCCCCAAGTCAGCCCCACATTGTCTGGTTAAGGCAGTGGCGGCAAACTCATTAGTCAACAGAGCCAAATATCAACAGTACAACGATTGAAATTTCTTTTGAGAGCCAAATTTTTTAAACTTAAACTTCTTCTAACGCCACTTCTTCAAAATAGACTTGCCCAGGCCGTGGTATTTTGTGGAAGAGCCACACTCAAGGAGCCAAAGAGCCGCATGTGGCTTGCGAGCCTCAGTTTGCCGACCACTGGGTTAAGGGATGACTGAGAGCAATCTCTTGGCCCATCAGATGTCTCCCCACACCCAAGGGCAAGGCATGTCCTTGGTCCCCGGTGAGCACCAGTTAGATACGCAGATCAGCGTCTCCTATGTGGTGGCATCGCGGCAGGCTGGCTGCTATTAAACCAGCAGGGTCTGGATTATCCCAGCTGGTTCTGGAGGATGGGTGGTGGCTGATATAGAGACTGTGAGAACAGGGAGGGGGAAAGGGGGCTGGGAAGGGAAAGTAAAGTGCCAAAGAGGTGTAGGGAAGAGAGGGAGGAGGAGAGGGAGGAGGAGAGGAAGGGGTCGGGGAGGGAGAGGGAGGAGGAGCTTCTTGGGCTTCTCCAACATCAGCCTCCCTGAGTTTCCTTGTCGAGGGCAGAATCTCAACCTGAGGGGATCAGAGGACCCAGTGACACCTACTCCACCTCCACCACACTCTGGGACTCCTGCCTCCTGCCCAACCAGCTTTTCCCATCCCCCACCCTCCCTCCTTGGCTACAGACCAGACCACCCCCTACCCCCACCCCACCCCCCACCTCCCAGATCTCCTGGTTCTGTAGCTTCCATCTGCCTGGGTTGTGGGGCGGGACAGTTTCCATCTAAGGACTGATCTCCCCCTTCCCATTGGCCCTGCTCAACCACCCGAGCTGTGGTTTGAGACAATCAGCGGGGATCTGCTAGGGCTCTGCCCAAAGGGAGGCCCAGCAGCCAGCGGGGAGCCTGTCAGACTGACTGAAAGTTGACTGGGCCTAGCCCTCTCCCACATCCCCCACCCCCAAACCTCACTCAGGGGCTGAGTAACTAATTGTCATCCATTCCCCAGTCTGAGTTCCACCTAGGCACAGAAGAAATGAACCCATGATGACAAACTGTTCCTCTCAAGAACCAGATTCCACTGACAAACACCCAGTTGACCTTGGGCGACTCCCCCCATCACCACCTCCTTGAGCCCTGGTGGGTTCTTTGGCCTTGTGGGTTGGGTTATTAATATTAACAATAATCATATTGATAGCAGCCAGCCTGCCGGGATGCCACCATGTAGGAGACGCTGATCTGCGTATCTCATGTAACTGGTGCTCACAGGAAATTGAGTCTCAAGGGGACAGGCCACCAGCCCCTAGTGAGAGCCAAAAAGTACAGAGCTCTCCCCGCTGGTCCCCAAACCTGGGCTCAAAACCCCTTCCCAGGGAATAGCTGTGTCTGCCCCTCACCAGGACCTGAGGAGACCCCACAGCTTCTGGGTGAAAGGTCAGTGCTGAGGTAGGGTGGGCTATCCCCAGCCAGGCCTGGCCCTAGCCCTCCCTCAAGGTCACACTTCCAGGGTGAAAGTGAGAACCCAGAAACTGGGCAGTGAAGTGAAGTCCCTGGTGCCCCGTGGGACAGGTGGTCAGTGGGGTTATGAGTGGAAAGGTGCTGGTCCCAGGGTTTTCCTGTGGAATTCTTCCTGGAAGTCCCTTCGCATTCCTTGATTAGAGCTCACAACATCCATGAAAATTCTGTCGCACCTTGGATTTTTCCACCCTCTCTAAAGAGTCCTTGAGCCTTAAGTCAAAGGCTCATAGGGCTTCAGGGGCCTGGGTCCCAGCTTCAAAGCAGCTCCCTGTCATTGCTGACCCTAAGAGAAGGCCCCAGAGCCTGTTTCCGGAGCCAGGCAGGCCTCCTGGATTTGCTTATTAATTATGGAACCTGGCCTACTGAGCTTTCCCCTCCTGGGACCTCCATTTCCTCCTTTGTAAAGTGGGAATAACAACAGTATATGCTGCTTGGGTTACGTGAGTCAGCTGAGAAGCAGCCTAGAGTTGTGCTTGGCATATTTTAACTGCTTAATGAATGTTAGCTGTTATTTACTGGACTGTGAAATGCTTCCGCTTAATTCTACCAGCATTTTTCAAGGTCCTACCATATGCTCCGTGATGGGACCTCAACATGGAAAGGACTAGCACAGGCATCTGGGAGAGAGCAGGGCAGAGGGAGTTTTTACCTGTTAGAGGATTCTGGAAGTCACCTGGATGGGAACACCCATCATCCCAGGCCTGGCTGAGCCAAGAACGCCCCTCCAAGTCTGTCCAGTGCAGCCCACCCCTAGGAGGAGCGGGTCGGGCACACACACAAATAGATTAAGAAAGGCTTGGGGACAAAAAGGGTTTTGAGTGAAATGTTTGTTGATGGATGAAAAAAGAAGGCGGTTGAGCGGGGCAGACAGGCCGTCCCTTGGTGGTGAAGGGGAGCTCCCCGGGGAGGAAGGGGCACAGGCTTGGAGAGGGCTGCTGCTGGGGGTACGGAGAAGGGTCCCGAACGCTGGTCTGCCTCTGCCTCCCACCAAGGAAAAGTCCGAATGGAGCCAGAGGGAATTGCCTCCCACCCCTACTCCCCGGCCGCGGGAGGTTGGAGATGGATGGCGTCCAGGTTCCCACGCATCCAGATGGGTTGGCGACTCCTGGGCAGCTCCGCAGGGGAAACCGCATACCCGGGGGCGAAGTCCCGACTCAGCCGCCCACGTTCGGACCGAGTGACCTTGGGCGACTCTGCGCGCTCTGCGGCCTCGGGTTCCGCCTCTGAGAAATGGGTGATTCTCGCCCGGCCGCAGCGTGGCGGGCTGGGCGCGCGGCAGGCACCGAGGATCGGTGGCGCCGAAGGGGTTAACGCACCTGGGCCGCCGCCCCTCTCGGCCCCTCCTCCGGCAGGCCGGGAGAGAAAAGTCGGGGCGGGGGCGCGGCCCTCCCTCGCCCCCGCCCGCCCCGTCCCTGTCCCCGCCTGCCGTCCCCGAGCTGCGAGCCCGGAGCAGCGACTCGCGCTCCACTCCATTGCCGCCCCGGCCCGGGCCGCCATGTCTCTAGGGTGAGTGAGGACCGGGGGGCCGTCGGGCTGGGGGGCGGGAACGCCGGACTTCCCCTGTCCCGGAGGCCGAGGGGGAAGGGGACGACACAGTCGCCCGGCGGCTCCCGGGCACGGGAGATGCCGCGCTGGGTGTCCGGGTCTGGTAGCAGTTTCCCCGGGTCAGACGGGCTCACGCGGCGGTGGCCGGAGATGCCCGAAAGTGTGCGGCGCCTGGACCCGCCGGTCGGCGGCCCGGGACTTGGAGCCCTTGCGCTCAGCCCTACCCCCGAGGGCCTCCTGCATCTGGGGCGACCCTCGTCCTCTGCCCCCAATGGCTCTCCTTCCTCCCGGCCCGCGCGCTTCTCCCTTCCCCTTCTCTCCCCTCTTCTCTCCCCTCCCCTGAAGGACTTTTTCCTACAAACCGAGTGGGACGGTGCAGGTGAAACCGTCCTGTGGTGGAGGGGCCTTGCCGCATCCCCCTCCCCTGGGGTGACCCTCCTGGGGTAGCGTATGAGGGGCTTCCTTGAAACCTCCTGGACTGGAGAACCAAGCACTCTGCTCCCCTACCCTCCCAGGGTCAGTCTTAGGTCACACACCCCCAACCCAGTACCTGATGTGACCCAGTCTTCCTTCCACTCCATGCACAGGAAACCTTGGGACCACATGGGCAAGTGTCACCCCCATGTCTCCACAGGAGAGACCAGAGCAGGTGGCCTGGCCACCCCCAGATTGAGAGCTGAAGAAAGAGGGTCATGAGTCCAGCATTCCTGGCAACACTCTAATTTCTGCTTCTGAAATGGGTGGGATAGGGGTTCCTGGGCAAGCAGGGTCCTTGGAAGCTGGGGGTCCGAGTGTGTTCCCCTCCCAGGGCAGTATAGGATCTCTCCTAGTGTGATGTTAAGGGAGGTGGGGGCCAGACTGGGGGCTTAGGGGACCGTGGTCATGCTAGATGCCCCGGGCTTTTATTTTTGTTGGGTCAGATGGATGGGTTGGAGGGAAGAGGGACAGGCTTCTTCAGTCCCAAGTTAGAGCCTGCTCCCCAAAGCCCCCCACATAGTATAGAGCTTTAGGCCGCAGAGCAGGTCCTGTCTCTGCTCCTCCCCCTGGTTCACCGGAGTGGTGCACAGGGTCTGCCCAGGAAATGAAAGTGATGGATCGAGGTGAACAGGGCAAAGGTCTCCACCAGAGGTAGACGCTATAAAACGGCTAATCCCTGACTGCACACACACTGCAGTGCCCGGCACTTTAGCTAGAACTCCAGTCCATGCTGTCCCCATTTCAGGGAAGAAGAAATCCTGGTTTGGAGAGCTTAAGGGAACCCCATCAGTCACTCAGCTTGTACAAGGCGGCCTGCTCCACGGCGCTCTTCTTAGGCCCTAGGCCAGTGGTTCTCAACCTTCCTGAGGCCGCGACCCTTTAATACAGCTCCTCATGCTGTGGTGACCCCCAACCATAACATTATTTTCGTTGCTACTTCATAACTGTAATTAGTTGCTACTGTTATGAATCGTAATGTAAATATCTGTGTTTTCCGATGGTCTTAGGCGACCCCTGTGAAAGGATTGTTCGCAACCTTTGGAGGTCGCAACCCACAGGTTGAGAACCGCTGCTCTAGGCTTTGCGGCTCCTTGGTCTTGGAGGAGGGAAGTCAGTGTGGGAGAGGAAGCAGAATCCTCCTCCGACCCATACCCAGGACCCATTGCCCATCTGGGACTATAGTTACACACCGGGGCTTCTGGAAGGATCATGGGGATTCATCTTTTTCTCTGTTCTCCCCTACCCCCACATCCCCAGGAAGAGAATTGTCTACAAGAGTGTGTGTCTGTCCCTGGCCCTGCTCGTGGGCATAGCTGTATTCCAGCGTAGTCTGACCCCCGGTCAGTTTCTGCAAGAGCCCCCACCACCCACTCTAGGGCCACAGAAGGCCCAGAAACCAAGTGGACATCTGGTGAACCCCAATGACTTCTGGAAGAGATCAAAGGATTTGGTCTCCCCCGTGCTCATGGCCTCACGGGGCCCTCAGGCCTGGGATGTGACCACCACTAACTGCTCAGCCAATATCAACTTGACCCACCAGTCCTGGTTCCAGGCCCTGGAGTCACACTTCCAGCAGTTTCTGCTCTATCGCCACTGCCGATACTTCCCCATGCTGCTGAACCACCCGGAAAAGTGCAACGGCGACGTCTACCTGCTGGTGGTCGTCAAGTCTGTCATCACGCAACATGACCGCCGGGAGGCCATCCGCCAGACCTGGGGCCTGGAGCAGGAGTCGGTGGGCAGGGGCCTAGGTGCCAGGCGCACCCTTTTCCTGCTGGGCACAGCCTCCAAGCAGGAGGAGCGCGCCCACTACCAGCAGCTGCTAGCCTACGAGGACCGCCTCTATGGCGACATCCTACAGTGGGACTTTCTTGACAGCTTCTTCAACCTGACCCTCAAGGAGATCCACTTCCTCAAGTGGCTTGACATCTTCTGCCCCAATGTCCGCTTCATCTTTAAGGGCGATGATGATGTCTTCGTCAACCCCACCAACCTGCTGGAATTTCTGGCTGACCGGCGGCCAGAGGAAGACCTGTTTGTGGGTGACGTTCTGCAGCAAGCGCGGCCCATCCGCAGGAAGGACAACAAGTACTACATCCCTGGGGCTCTGTACAGCAAGACCAGCTACCCTCCCTACGCCGGTGGAGGCGGCTTCCTGATGGCCGGAGGCCTGGCCCGGCGCCTGCACCATGCCTGTGACACGGTGGAGCTTTACCCCATCGATGACGTCTTCCTGGGCATGTGCCTGGAGGTGCTGGATGTGCAGCCCATGGCCCACAAGGGCTTCAAGACTTTTGGCATCTCGCGGAACCGCAACAGCCGCATGAACAAGGAGCCGTGCTTTTTCCGCTCCATGCTGGTTGTGCACAAGCTGCTGCCCGCTGAGTTGCTGGCCATGTGGGGGCTGGTGCACGGCAACCTCACCTGCTCCCGCAAGCTCCAGGTGCTCTGACCCCGGCCGGACCACCAGCATCAGCTGGAGCTGCAATGCCAGGGCGGATGGAGCGTTGGTCCCCTGCAGGGCAGTGGATGGTCTGGATCTGGGCCTGGTGTGCTCCTGGGTGTGTGGGGTACAGGTAGCCGGGGGGCTTCCCTGTGTGGACACTCTCCAGAAAGCAGAGCTGAAGCGCAGGAACGTTTGGAACGGCCCAGACTGGAGAAGGTCCTCTGGGGAGGGAGGCTGTTGGCAGCCCTCCTAACTGGGTTCATTGCCTCACTCCCTCTGACCTGGTGGGAGGCCCTGGTGGCCTCTGAAGGAACCTTATGCTCAGGTACCTGGGCGAGGCCAGGCCCTGGATGGCTCCGTGGCAGCCCTCTTTATTCACGGAAGGTTCTTCTCCTGTGAAATGCCTCAATCTCCCTGCAGGCCCAAGCAACCTTTTCAGGAGAAGCTCAACCCTGTGCAGACTCACAGTCCCCCCACACCCACTCTGTGCTCCTTGGTCTCCTGGAGACAGAGCCTCAGAACCCCCTGGGCACACCCTCCCTCCCCCCAGACCTGCCTGGAGTTGGCTGCTCAGCCCCCTCTGCTCCCAGGTGGCTTGAGTCCTGGCTGCGTCCTGTGATGCTCCAACCGGCCCCTGTCTGGAAGAACCTGCCCCTCAGACTACCTCAGCGATCCTCAGAACCTCCGGATGGCAGCAGCCCGCCCCCCCCCCCACGCCCGACGCAGGGCTCTGCCCCCGAAGTCACGGTGCTGCCCAACCAACCCCAGCCACGGGCCCTCCTGCGGCCCCACTGAGGTCTGACTCCCCGGCCAGAAACCAGCCGGTTTGACCCTGGAAGTGGACATACCTCTATTACTGTGAAGTTCTATTTATGAAGAATTTGGAGGAAGAAGGCGCCAGGCCTCAGGAGATGGCGGTGTTCCTCCCTTCCCTCATTCCAGCAAGACACCTCCTCCCTGGGCCAACCTGACCCACGCCCAGGGCACCCCATGCCTGGCACAGCCCCCTCCAAACCCTGCTGCTCCAGGGCCCGACAGACCAGCATTTGCTCCTGTGAAGGCATGGAGTGTCCCTTGGGGGCCGCCCCGCCCAGGTTCAGGGGTCCTTGGGGTGGGTGCAGAAGGATGTCACCTCGTATCTCGGGGTAAAGTCACCTGGGAAAAGAATGAGGAATTGACTGTTTTCTCAATAAAAGGGGATTGGGTTTTTTCTGTTGTGAAACTTCCTGTTCCCATTCCCACCAGAGGGCCTCTCTGGGGCCAGGTTGCCAGAGATTTCTGAAGACACAGCTTGTTCCTTGTTCTTGGCCGGTGGGTACACAAGGACCCCTTGAAGGGCCTTAGAGGGAGGTGAGTGCCAGGATGAAAGGAGAGGCCACAGGGCCGGAGTCAAGAAAGATGTTCCCTGGACTGTTGGGGGGCAGGGGGCGGAGTGGGGGAGGTTTGAGCTAACAGCACATTCCCACAGAGGGCAAGGCCAGAGCTGATAGTGAGGTTGATGTTTCAGGGAGTGGGGTTGGGTGGGGGCATGCAGGGGCTGGTGAGCTCCCTCATGGCCCTTCTTGATAAGGTTGACCAGAAGCACTGAAACAGTGGCTGGTGGGGGGGCCAAGGAGGGGGTCTGGTGTTGGGGGAACCTCACGGTGCGGCCTCAGCCACTTACCTCCAGGGTGGGGAGGGCAGCCACCCCAGGAGAAGGGTCCTGGGCCTGTAGTCAGCAAGCAGCATATCCCTCCCTGCCTGTGCCCAGCTCAGTCATTGCAGGGTGGGCCTGGTGCCCCAAGAGAGTCAGTCATTCATGGCTCTCCCCCAGGTGAGTGATAGAAATGGCTGGATCCTAACATAACACATCTTAGAGTGGAGAAGGAGGCACAAGACTAAATGGACGTCATCCTGGCAGGGCGCCTGGGTCTAAGCCCTTGGAGAAGAAAAGGGAACATTGTTGCAACTATTTCTTCCACCTCAGCACAGATTCCCCACCTTGGTCATCTGGCAACTGAATTTGCAGGGCCCCTGGTTTTAAAAAATTAAGAATTTCAGGATCACTACAGCTGAGACCTAGCCAGTTTGGCTCAGTGGAAAGAGTGTTGGCCTGCGATCTGAAAGGTCCCGGGTTTGATTCCGGTTAAGGGCACATGCCCGGGTTGTGGGAAGGAGGCAGCCAATGAATGATTCTCTCTCATCATTGATGTTTCTATCTCTCCTTCTTCCTTCCTCTCTGAAATCAATAAAAACATATTTTTAAAAAGAGAGAGAGAGAGATCACTACAGCTAGCTGAGAGTTAAGTCAAGGCAGGCCCTTCCGAAGCAGGGGGGCGGGGGGGGGGGCCTTCCAAGGCGGGCCCTTGTGACTGCACACACCCTGTTTGTCCATCACTCAGCCCCTGAAGCCAGGCCCTGCCAGAGCTGCAGAAAGCAAAGTGAGGCTTTGGGGCCTCTCTTCCTGGAGTGGAGTCGAGTGAGGGCAAGAGCAGGAAGGACAGCCAGGGGACCACGTGGAAGGGCCACTGGCTCAGACCGCTCTGGCCTTTCCCGGGTTTGTTGTGTTAGGTCTTATCAGGGGCGGCCTTGTGTTCAGCTGCAACCTGAGGGAGAATGCACTAGCTGGAGGGGGGGCGGGGGGGTGGGCGTGAAGGGGATGAGGTGCGTGTCTGAACGGTGCTCCCCAGAGGCTGGGGCTGGATGTGTGCCCTCTCCTCTGAGCTGACTCCAGCTAGTCCCGTTGATGGGAACTTCCTCATCCTCTGCCCGTGGGGGGCCTTGCTCCTGACCCCATTTCAGACCTCAGGGGTCCAGGCCTAGGCTGGCAGAGAGGAATGGGCACCAGCTTAGCACAACCAAAAGGAAGGAAAGAAAGGCAGGAGCCCACAAGGGGGCCAGAGTAACAAGACCCCCAGCACAAGTTGGGGAGTAGGCAGGCTTTGCCCCCAGCCCTGACAGTGCACCTGCCTCTTGAAGGAACAGTGGGCATTTGTCTTGTGGGAGAGAATGGAGGGACAGGCCAGGCTGGGGACACATGTGACAGCCCAGAAGTATGAAATAGTGGGGCACAGGAGGGACAGCCAGCTGTGGACAGTGTTGGAGAAGGGAAAGGCTGGACTGGGGCATCCCTGTGAGAAAGGCTCGCCTTACTAAGAGTTAGGGTGCTTTCTGCAGGCATTGAGGAGCCATCACAGCTTCCAGGGAAGAAACAAGAACAGATGGGATCCTAGAAACATGTCCACACCCCAGTCCCGCATTGGGAGCCTGGGGAGGCAGACAGTCCCAAGTCCCAGGAACATCAGACTGAGAACACAGAACATGGCCCCGAGGCCTGCCCATCACTGTCCCCCAGCTCCTCTGTCTCCTTAACAGGAAGGGGGCACCACGAAAAAAGAGGCTAGTGACTGAGACGAGACTTGCTGGGCACTGCCCACCCTAAGCCTAAGCCAGAATACCCCAGCCGACTGTGGCCTTCAACCAGCTCCTGGCCCTCCCAACCCAGCTGACTCTGGTTTCCTCCGGCCGCCTAGGAGTGCACCCTGGCTGCCTCCAAAGAGAGCCCTGGCCTTCCCCAGATTTATTGTGTTAGGTCTGATCAAATAATTGAATCGACACTCCCTCTCCTAGGAACTGATCTTTAGACCACGTCACCAACGACATTCCCTTTTGCTTACACCACCTTTCACTTGCTAAGACCATCATCCTATCCCTCCGGACCTTCCCAGGATCCAGACCCACCCAGGGAACTCTCCACCCAGAAAAAGCCCACCTATCATCCTTTAAAATCTCTGATTCCCCCTCCCTGGGTGCTGGCCCAGTTGGGGGCTCAGCCCATCTGGTTTTCCAGGTGACCTAATAAATGTTTAATTCTTTACCACTTTTGGCCTCGTGCATTCCTCCTTCAGCGACTCTAACATATTGATGATTATCTTGGGAAACAGACACAAAGGGCATTCTGGAAGTTTCCAGAATCTTCACTATTTACCATCTTGATTCCCAGTAATAATGATAATTATTGCCATTTTATGGAGCACATTCAGTATGCCTGGCACTGTGGAAAGCCCTTAACATGTATAATCGAAATAACCATAGCTCAGGGTATAAATATTCCTTTATTTCAATCCCTCATGTACCCTTATTGGGTACATTTTATTGATTTCGGAGAGGAAGAGAGAGATAGAAACATCAATGATGAGAGAATCATTGATCAGCTGCCTCCCACGCCCCACACTGGGGGTTCGAGTCTGCAACCCAGGCACATGCCTCCACCAGGAATCCGACCATGAGGCCCTCCTGGTTCATCAGTAGACACTCAACCACTGAGCCACGCCCAGTGGGGCTTTGTATTTTTATCTTATTAATCTTTTACTACAGCGATAGAAGTTTCAGCTAAGAACCCAAAAGGGTAGAGATGAAATTCTTTTTCCTCCCTACAAAATCCAAACTCTTCCTCTTGGAGCCCACTCAGTCCCAAGTGGTCCCGAATCTCAGAGCTTCCTTAGTCCAAACAGTGTGTTCTCTGGAAGTCTGGGCAGGACTCTTCAGCAGGGTCTCTCCCTCCACACGGTGGCGCTGTGGAGCCCACACAGTCCTGTAGCTTTTTAGGTGTACCTGCCTGGCAGGGCTGCAGCGAACCATGCTTAAGGCACAAGGGATCCTCTTAATCACCCTCACCAACTCAGCCAACCTTTCCCCAAACAGCAGTAGCAAGATAGGGGTGGTTAGGTCCTGTGGCTCACATTCAACTGTAGAGTCGGCTGGGGGACCCAAAAAACATTCAGGCTGTTCTTGCGAAGAAACTTTCCAAGACTTTTCCCCTCCTCCCTTTTTCCTTGGTGGTAACTTCTATGTATATTTGTGGGTTTCAGTAACTTCCATGTTATGTTTGATGCTTAATTGGAAACTTAGAATTTTTGTCCCACAGAGCTTCCATTGACTTCTCCTCCTGTGGAAAAAACAGTTCTGCTTCAGTTTGCAATTCAGTTCCTTCACACCATATAAATGTGTGATTTTGACACCTCCTGTGAGCCCCTTATAGTATCTGCTTGCTCTCTTGAATGAAAGAAATCTTAACCTCTTGTTCATTATGAATTTACCTTTTTCTAAAAGGGGTCTTTTAACACTTGCTTTTATATTAAAGCTAGAGGCCCAGTGCACAAAAATTATTGCACTGGTGGGGGGTGGGGGGGTCCCTCAGCCTGGCCCGCGCCCTCTTGCAGTCTGGCAGCCCTCTGGGGATGTCCAACTGACAGCTTAGGCCCGCTCCCTGCAGTCTGACATCCTTAGTGCATCCTTAGCACATCCTTAGCACCGCTGTGCTCACAGCTGTCAGCCTGGCTTGTGGCTGTGATCACCAGGGGGCAGCTCCTGCGTTGAGTGTCTGCCCCCTGGTGGTCAGTTCCCATCATAGCGACCCGTCGTTCCCAGTTGTTCCGCCATTAGGGTCAATTTGCATATCACCTTTATTATATAGGATGAACACAGACACATTAGGGAGTACAATGCACTTTTTGCATATAATTCTAATACACAACTCAAATCTTGGAATGAATTTCACACCTTCCAGCTGAACCTAGAGCTCAAGCTTCCCGGGGCGGGGGGCGGTCAGCCTTGCTGCTCGTTTGAAAACCCCCCAAGGAAGCTTTGAAAAAAATGCTTGCGTCCCGGTCCTCACTCCCGGCGATGTCGGGGTGAGCGCGAGCCTAGGTGTTTTAAACAGCTGCCCAAGTGACTCGGGCGCGCCCCAACAGGGAACTACCCGCCTGGGCGGAGATTTACTGACCCTGCACTGCAATCGGTGACTGATTAGCAATCTCCTCCCACCGGTGCAGCCGAATCAACAAGAACGCCGGGAATTCCTGTCCAGCCTGGGGGCTTGAAATCGCTGCTCAGAAAAGTTTCTGGAGGGTGCGGGGGCCCGAGGACGGTCAGCCCAGCCCGCGACCCCGTGACCATCGACCATCGCTGAACCCTTGGGCTTAGTAGGGGCAATCGCGCTTTGCCGTCTGGGATGGGGGCGGAGTGGGGGGGGGGGGTGGTGGTAGAATCCACCTGATCTCAGGGGTCTGGGCAGGAATGCGCGTCGCGGCACCTCGGGGTCCGCAACCCGAAGCGCGACATAGCCAATGGACATAGCCAATGGAACCTACCTGCAGGCCCTCGCCGCTCGGCCATCGGGGGAGCGGGGCGGATCGCAGACCCCTCTGAACTGCATCTCGTATTGGTGGGCCATGGGCACGGGCCCCCGTGAAAGTCCTGAGCGTCGGGCAGGGCGGGAGGAAGGGAGGAGTCCCTGGTGCTGTGCAATCCCAGGAGATGGCATGGAGCGCCCCCAACTGACCACGTAGGACAACGTGACAGTAGGACTGGTTATGTGAAATCTATAACTTGTACCCTGAGTCATCCGCGTTAACTAAGGGCATGTATGCCACAGAAATGCGGGAAAACTGCCAAACCATTTCGCGGGAATTCCTAAGGGTGGGATTCCAGGGGCTTTATCCTTTCCTTTGGGCTCATCTGTATAAGGAAAGCTTTCTAAGATAGCAGGTGTCACTGAGTTGAGGGTTAAAGTTTAGGAGATGGAAGTGTACCAAGATCCAGACAGCCGTGGTGGCTTTGGAGGTTGTGAGATAACTTTGACCTTAGGGGGCGCGGCTGGGGACTCATTCAGGGGAAGGAGGAATGAATCTCTTTTTTACCCACCAAGGGGCTGAGTGCCACCCTTCTGATTGACAGAATCACTGTGGCCAGCCCAGCCGCCTGGGCCTCTGAGGTCAGAATGAAGGCCTTAGATATCTGGAAATAGTTGCTGTCTTAATTGTTTAGTATCTGAGCTCTCGTTGACAAATGATATAATAACCCCTTTTTTAAAATAAAAGCTAATATATAGCCAACATTGGTTAGGATATGTTTGGTTGCAAGTGACATAAAATTCAGCTCAAACAGTTTGAAACTTTAAAGGGGATTTGCCAACTGGCATGAGTGAAAGGCCAAGGGCTGCCCCTTCAGGGTTGGTCTGATCTAGCTGCTCATCCAGGATAGAGATGTAGAACAGATGCAGATGCAGACTTGCTGGAGCCGCCTGGTTGTAAGTGATGGGTTGAGGTCTGAGCTCAGGCAGCCAGGCTGCTAAAGCTGCACATTAACCACCACTCAGAACCATGCACACAGTCTGGAAGGTTTGAGGCAGGTCTAGAAATAGCTGACCATCCTCCACCGTAGCTGCCCTCAGTTAGCTAAAACCAGCTGCTTGCTGAAAGGCCAGACTCAGATCAAATCAGCCCAGCTCATCCAGACCTAGTCAAACATTTCTTGCTTGATATGTTTTATGTAATTTGAAGCTGTGTTGTTTGGGACTTTAAAAACAGAGTAACTGAGCCCTGGGCAGTGTGGCTCCGTTGGCTGGGAATTGCCTGTGCACCAAAAGGTTTGCACTTCAATTCCCCATCAGGGCACATGGCCCCAGTTGTGGTTTGCGGCTCTATCTCCAGTAGGGGCTGTGCAGAAGGCAGCCATTGTTGTTTTCCTCTCTCTCTTTCTCTCTCTCTCTTTCTCTCTCTAAAAGTCAACAAAAATCAATTAAAATATTTTTAAAAATAGAGCAACTGATAAATGTGTCTTTTATAACGAAAACGTATGAGCCATTATGCATCGCAGCACACCTAGAGCTGTCCTGCCTGCTCCCTAGAACCTGCGCATGTGATATCACTCCTATGGCATAGGTGACCTTAAAACAGGAAGATTACCTGGGTGGGCCTGATCTAATCCCACAAGCCTTTAAAAGTAGAGCTTTCTCCGGCTAGTGACAGAAGCAGAAGGAGTCCCTGTGCCGTGGGTAACTTGAAGATGGAGGGGACCAAGTGACCAGAATGAGGGCAGCTTCTAGAAGCTGAGAGTAGCTCCTGCTGGCAGCCAGCAAGGAAATGTGAATGAACTTCAGTCCTTCATCTGAAGGAACTGAATGCTGCCAGTAATAAAAAACGAGCTTGGGCCCAGCTGGTGTGGCTCCGTGGTTGAGCATCTACCTATGAACCAGGAGATCACGATTTGATTCCTGGTCAGGGCACATGCCCAGGTTGTGGGCTCGATCCCCAGTAGGGGACGTGCAGGAGGCAGCAGATCAATGATTCTCTTTCATCATTGATGTTCCTATCTCTCTCTTTCTCCTTTCCGCTCTGAAATCAATAAAATGATTTTATAAAATAAAAATTAAAAAACGAGCTTGGGAGAGGAACCCAAGTTCCAGATGCAAATGCAGCCAACCAACACCTTGACTGCCGCTGAGCAGGGGACCAGCTACAGAACAGAGAATCCGTCCACCCAGCACCAGCACAGCCAAGCACTAGACACCAAGAACTGCAATGGAGAAATACTGACTGCCTTATTATGAAGGACACCACCCAGGAGATGCTCAAAAGCCTGAACTTCCCAATGGCAAGCAAGTGACAGATTCTCTAGGACAAAACCACAAGACATTGTGGGTTAGGGTTTTCGTGGTCTTGGGAGCTGATTGTCAGAGGTGAGGTAAGGATGATGAGTCATTTCTTCAGGTCTGAGGACAGCTCTGAGGTCTGCTCCCTGGTCCCTCTGTCTGGTCTCATGAGAAAGTAGTCAGAGGGCTCAGGAGATGAAATATAACTATTACCTTTAGCCTGCAGAGGTCCTGACCCTGTGACCATTAGTCAAGTCCAGGCTACTGTCTTCTGCTGCCTTGGGGTTTACTGATTATCAGAGGAAGCTGGGTCTCTGAGGAGCATAGACAAGGAGAGAGAGAGAGGGAGAGGGAGAGAGAGAGGAGGAGAGAGAGAGTTGATTTCTAGAACTGGGATTAAAAACTAAATTTAATCAAAGTCATAAGGAGCCTTGGTTTCAGACCCAGCCATGCTGTGCTGGCCTACATGTTGCCAGAAAGACAAAAGTAGAGAGAGCCCTTAGCATATTATGTAATCAACCTAGAATAGATTAAACTAACAAAAATTAAAGACATCAAAGACCCAACAATATCCTATATAATAAAAGGCTAATATGCAAATCAACCAAACGGTGAAACTACCGGTTGCTATGATGCACACTGACCACCAAGGGGCAGACGCTCAACGCAGGAGCTGCCCCCTGGTGGTCAGTGAACTCCCACAGAGGGAGCACTGCTCAGCCAGAAGCCAGGCTCACAACTCGCGAGCGTGGCAGTGCTAAGGATGTCCGACTGACAGCGTAGGCCGGCTTCCCACGGGGAGCAGGCCTAAGCCGTCAGTGGGACATCCCCTGAGGGCTCCCAGACTGCAAGAGGGCACAGGCCAGGCTGAGGGACCCCCCTGAGTGCATGCATTTCGTGGACCGGGCCTCTAGTTATGAATAAGACTGAACCAAAGCTCCACATCAAACACTGTACTACACACAGCTTGTGACTTCTTTTTACACAGGAAGTTTTTACCACATATGTGTATTATAAAGAAAGGAAATGTCAAGAATCTCCCAAAGCAGAAACTGGACAGGCTGAACTCTATGTCCATAATACAATAAACTAGAAATTACCCACAAAAGAAAACCAAACAAGAACAATGACAATAAGCCTAGCCTTTTTCTTAAAAAACTGTTGAGTCAAAGAAAATAAAAAGTATAATGGTACATTGTATTGAAATCAGGAATACCACATAATTGTATTTATGGGGGTAAAGCCAATTTATGTCACTATGACTTCAAGGGTGTTACACGTTAAGCCTTGGCTCTAAAGCAGTGGCTGTTGACCATTGTGAAATTTTAACAACTTTATTTATTTACTTTAAATATATTTTATTGATTTTTTACGGAGAGGAAGCGAGAGGGAAAGAGATTTAGAAACATCAATGAGAGAGAAACACTGATCAGCTGCCTCCTGCACACCCCCTACTGGGGATGTGCCCGCAACAAAGTTACATGCCCTTGACCGGAATCGAACCTGGGACCCCTCAGTCTGCAGGCTGGCCCTCTATCCATTGAGCCAAACCAGTTAGGGCATCAACTTTAAATGCTTTAATTATTTTAAGGAAAAAAATACAAATAACTGAATTAATACCTCCATGCAAAATTTCAGAAAGAGAACTTTAAAAGACTAAAGCAAAGCCAGAAAAAAAGAAATAATACAGACCTAGTAAAGATGAAAGTTGAATTTAATGAATTTGAAAGCAGTTGAATTGTTAAATAAATTCAAAAGTAGATTCTTTTTTTTTTTTTTTGAAGTATTTTTATTGATTTCAGAGAGGAAAGGAGAGGGAGAGAGAGATAGAAACATCAATGATGATAGACAATCATTGATCGGCTGCCTTCTGCACACCCACATTGGGGATCGAGCCCACAACCTGGGCATGTGCCCTGACTGGGAATTGAACCATGATCTCCTGGTTCATAGGTCGACAATCAACCACTAAGCCATGCCAGCCAGGCAAAAGTAGATTCTTTAGCAACAACAAAAACACATTGAGATAGCTGGATCTATGGCAAATTTAATAAAAGCAGAGAAAAGCTAAATGGGGTCAATGCAGGAGGAGGGGGACATATGTAATATTATCAACAATAAAGCGATAAATAAATAAATACATACATACATACATACATACATATATACATACAGCCCGACACTTTCTTAAAGTCTCTGGAGACCATTTGGGCAGTAAATTCTTTCAGACTCCCAAGAAACAACCCATTCCAGTGTATGTAACCCATTTCTGACACAAAATACTGATTTTATGAAGTTAGTATAACCCAGGTCCCAAACCCAGCAAACAGAGCCCAGTGAATTCCCCTGACCCCCGCCACCCCCCCCCCCCCCCCGCCCCAGACTGCATACAGCCAGTACACCTTTCCACCTCCTATCTCATAGCTCCCAGGTACTTGGTTTCCCATTTGTCCCTAAATCCTATTAAGTACTCAGTAGTCCTTGTCAAAAGCAGAGCAAGCCTTCTCTTTTTAGAATTATCTCTGGGACCCTACAAGGGCTTGTCTCCTGCATAATTCTCACCACAGCTGGACTTTGCTCACTGCCTTCCTCGTCACTCTCATGGACTTTCCTCCTGGATAACTGGCCCTCATCCACCACCCTGTGCCCACACTGCACCTTTAGGACCACTTGCATAGCCCATGGGCATTGCTAAACAACCATGGACTAGAAGATCCCCTTGGGAACCTGTTGCACATTAGGGCTGACTCCGCTAGGCTTTGGGGACAGAGAGTGGACATGGCAGTCAGTCCATCCTTCCTCTTATGGAGATTGTAGCTGCTCCCCACTTCCTCATCTCCCTCCCCCAGCTTTCTCACCAGCGCCTCTGAATCTCCACCTAGCTGAGATGCATCTCACCTTCTCCTATCTTACTAGGGAGACATATCCCACAGTAGGGTTGCTTGGGTCCCTGGGGGAATGTGGGGTTTTTTTTGTTTTGTGTGTGTGTGTGTGTGTGTGTTTCAGTTTTGCCACAAACTATTGCTTATTCAGGTTGCAGTCATTCGTACCTGATAGAAACCCAACTCCAAACTAGCTCAAAACAAAACAAACAAAAAAACCTTTTAGTGGGTGTAACACATCTCTAGGGTTTCAGGTGTGGCTGGGTCTGGGTGCTTAAATAATTGTTCTTTATCTGTTGCTCTTCTTTTCTTTGAACTGACTTGATCTCCAAAGGGAGGAAAAGATGGTCCCAGGCAGCTTCACACTCCCCTCCCTCCCAAAAAAATAATGAGTGTCTTTTCTGATATTTCTGGCAAAACTTAAAGTGTGAACCAGTGTTCGCAGTAAGAAGAATAGAATCCTCTATCAGGACATCACCGAGGCCAGGGGCAGGGTTAGCGCCACATGGCCTGAGCAGGATTATAATAGAAGAGGCACTGAGGGAAGGACGGGTTCCCCAAAGAAAGGGGTTATGAGGCAACAAAAATGATAGACTCAGCCCATAGAACCTGAGTTTGAAGTTGACCCTCATGCTCTGCTCAAGATCTGATGCTTCCCATCCTTGGGCCCCCAGGTAAGCTTGTGCCCTCCACCATTCCCCTCCTTACAAGATTGTGTTTCTATTGGGTACTATTGATCCTTCTTGCAATCTAGCTTCCATTCCCTACCCACCAAAGTCCATAGGATTGTTCATTTGTGCTCACCCCCAATTTAAATTTATTTTTTTGTTAACTGATTTTTAGAGAGAGGAAGGGAGAGAGAGAGAGAGAGAGAGATTTGTTGTTCCACTTATTTATGCATTTATTGGTTGATTCTTGTATGTGCTCTGACCGGGGATCAAACCCGAAACTTTCGTGTATCGGGAAACTTTCGTGTATTCTAACCAACTGAGCTACCCCCCCCAGGGCCTTAAAATGTCAGTTTCTGATTATTTGTTGGTAGTATGTAGCAATACAACCATAAAAAATTATTAATAGGAATGCCTTTAATAATAAATATGAGAGGTGAATGAAGAAATATAAACTTTTTCTTAGTGATATAAAACAATTGAAAAATATGTTCCTGTAGCAATATTGTTTAACATTTAACAATTCTATACAAAATTCTTTTTTCCTTTTTTTTTTTTTTTGGTAGAATTTGACAAAGCTCTTTTAAAAGCCATCTGAAAGAAGAAACAATCAAAACTAATTAAGAATATTTGAAAATAAAAGAAACTAGCTTTACCAGATTAAAAACCCATTACAAATTAACTACTACGGTAGTTAAATTAGTATTGTCTGGTACAATACATGCTCAGATTAATGATGCTTAATAGATCAGAAACTGACTCTGGGATAATTAGGACTATCGTGTATAACAAAGCAGAAATTGAAAATTCGTGGGGCCATAGCTGGTTTGGCTCAGTGAATAGAGTGTCGGCCTGCGGACTGAAGGTTCAATTCCAGCCTAAGACACATTCCCTGGGTTGTAGGCTCGATCCCCAGTAGGGGGCGTGCAGGAGGCAGTCAATCAATGATTCTCATCATTGATGTTTCTGTCTCTCTCTGCCTCTCCCATCTTCTCTGAAACCAATAAAAATGTATTTTTAAAATTGCCCTAGCTGGTTTGGATCAGTGGATAGAGCATCAGCCTGCGGACTGAAGGGTCCCAGGTTCGATTCCAGTCAAGGGCACATGCCCAGATTTCAGGCTCAATCCCCAGTTTGGGGCTTGCAAGAAGTGGCCGATCAATGATTCTCTCTCATCATTGATGTTTCTATCTCTCTCTCCCTCTCCTTTCCTCTCTGAAATCGATTAAAAAATATATATCTTAAAAAAATAAAAAATATATATTTTTAAATAAAAAGAAAGAAAATTAGTGAGCAAGAGACTATTCATTCAAGACATGATTCTAGCCGAAACCGGTTTGGCTCAGTGGATAGAGCGTCGGCCTGGGGACTGAAGGGTCCCAGGTTCGATTCCGGTCAAGGGCATGTACCTTGGTTGTGGGCACATCCCCAGTGGGGGGTGTGCAGGAGGCAGCTGATCGATGTTTCTCTCTCATCGATGTTTCTAACTCTCTATCCCTCTCCCTTCCTCTTGTAAAAAATCAATAAAATATATTTAAAAAAAAAAAAAGACATGATTCTAGGACATGTGATTGTTTGGAAAATAACAAAAGTATCATATAGTAACATAACAAAATCCAAATCCAAAGAAATTAAAGGGCAAAAGGTAAAAAATAAAAACAGTGGGAACCATACATGAAAATGTTATTGTTCTCTACATAAAGCAATGGATGATGTCACAAAGAAAAAGATACTAGATTTAAGTATATTCACATTTCTACTATTTGTGCTTCAAAAGCCTGTGGGTACTGGACAGATAGGTGATGTGGAGCCAGGGCTACCTGGTGAGGGACCAGAAGGTCTGAGGAACTAGAGGCCAAAGGTGGGGTGAAGAGCCCTCCATCCCCAGGCCTGTGGGGTTAGGCTCTTCCTCCTGACAACAGGTTGGAGACTCTGAGTCCTTCCAACTGAGTCGGGGAGGCCAGGTGTCTCTGCAACCTCAGGATCCTTGGCCGAGGTAAGCAACTCAACCAGATGCTCAGAAATTAAGAGAGTTGAAAATAGGAAAGGTCATACAAGATTTAATGAGCAAGGAAGATGAAAAAGTGAAATAATTAATAAAATAACTGGAAAACCAGTGAAAGATAAGCCAACTTAAAAGAAAAATTTCAGAATGATAACATGTGCTAGACAGAACAAGGTATGACTAAAACTGAGATCTCAAAAGCATTTCCACTTTTTGGGATCAAGTTCAAGGCTGGAAAATGTCTTATTTTATGGACTCTGTGTGCCACGCTCAGAGAGGAACTGGGCACTGCGTGAAGCTGAGGGAGTGGCCCAGATGAATCCCTCTGCCTGAGCTCCAACCATGATCCTCAGCATTGTACACGTTTCTTGCCTGCCCCCGGCCCCCTCCTCCCTCCTGGTTCTGGTGGGGAAGTCTGAACCTCCAGACCTGCTGTTCCCTACAGAGCCATTGGTGACCTGGCTGGAGACACTGAATGCAAGTCAACATCAATCAGTCCAGAGACCTGGTGGTAAGGCTAGAGTAGTCCATTCATATCGACCTGAAGTGCTCAGAATAAAGCAAAGGTGGTATGCGTTTTATTTTTTTTTTTAATATATTTTCTTGGTATTTTACAGAGAGGAAGGGAGAGGGATAGAGAGCTAGAAACATCGATGAGAGAGAAACATCGATCAGCTGCCTCCTGCACACCTCCCACTGGGGATGTGCCCGCAACCAAGGTACATGCCCTTGACCGGAGTCGAACCCGGGACCCTTCAGTCCGCAGGCCGACGCTCTATCCACTGAGCCAAACCGGTTTCGGCGGGTGGTATGCGTTTTAAAAAAATTCAAGGTGGTATATTTGGGTTGTTGTTTTTTAATATAAAAAAAATATTTTTTAAATTGATTTTTAGAGAGAGAAACATTGATGTGAGCACATAACATCGACTGGTTGCCTCCTGCACACTCCCTACCAGTGATCAAACCCTCAAAACCCAGGCATGTGCCCTGACCAGGAATCAAACCAGCAATCCCTAGGTGCACAGGTCTACACCCAGCCAACTGAGCCACCCCGGCCAGGGATTTTTTTGTTGTTATTTTTTTAAAGAAATAGGTAAAAAGTATGAGCTCCTAAAGGGATACCTGAAACCAGCAGCCTACAGAAACCCCAAACTTCAGACCTGCAGCTTGTCCTTGTTTCAGACAGAGCTCCCTGGTTTCCTGGCCTTGCTCCCCCACGCAGGGGCTGGGCTGGCAGGTGCTGATGTCCGGGTAGATAAGGCCTGCTTTGTCCCTGGGCCCAGGCTCTGTCCGCAAGACCTGTTCCATCTTCTTCAGATTCCCTAGGCCTCCCCTTTAGCCACCAGGGCAGCTGACAGTCACTAAGCCACACAGTTGTGCAGAGGAGGCCCAGGAAATCTGTGGGCTTCAGCCAAGGCTGGGTGCTTCCAGGCTTCCCCTCGACCTTTGGAGGAAGTTTATTTCTCTATTTGGTCATTTGGTTTTTTAATTATTTTACTTACATTTTGACTATGTATATGCTCGTGGCACAAAAATGACAGAAGAGAATATAATGAGGAAAAGTTCCTCTCCCTCCTGTGCCCATCACTACTTTCCGGTCCCCCGAGGCCACCACTGCCACCCGTCTCTGTGGATGTTTCCTGAGATAGTCAATGTGCAAGTACATATGGAGCTATCACCCTTTTTATCTTTTGTGTGTTTTTTTAAATATGTTTTTATTGATTTTAAAGAGAAGAAGGGGAAGGGAGAGAAAGAGAGAAACATTGATTGGTTGCCTCCCATTCGGGGACTGAACCCACAACCCAGGCTTGTGCCCTGACCAGGAATCAAACTGGTGACCTTGGTGCACAGGACAATGCTCAACCAACTGAGCCACACCAGCCAGGACTCACCCTTTCTATCTTTTACACAAATAGGGGCAAAAGACTTGTTACTTAAACGTGAATCTGAAAGATCATCCCACCTCAGTCTGTGTGGAGTTAGCCTAACATTCCACTGGAAGCTGCCCGGTGTTGCATTCTATGGATGAGCCCTGATGTCTACAACCAGCGGTTCTCAACCTGTGGGTCGCGACCCCTTTGGGGGTCGAACGACCCTTTCACAGGGGTCACCTAAGACCATCGGAAAACACAGATATTTACATTACGATTCATAACAGTAGCAAAATTAGTTATGAAGTAGCAACGAAAATAATTTTATGGTTGGGGGTCACCACAACATGAGGAACTGTATTAAAGGGTCGCGGCATTTGGAAGGTTGAGAACCACTACCCTAGAGCAACCCTCTTGCCAAAAGTATGTTAGCAAACATGGTGATCTTTGCCAATCTAACAGGTAAGAAAAGGTGTATACTGTTGTAGTTTTAATTTGTATTTCTATTACCCCAAGTAAGGTCACATTGTTTCATGTGTTTGAGTCATTTGTATTTCCTTTTATGAGAAAGGTTTGTTCAAAACCTTTGTCTGTTTTTCTATTGCCTTGTCTATTTAAATTATTTGTAGAAGGGCTTCATCACAGATGTTTATCTCATATTCTGTGAAAATATTTTTCCAATTGTCACTTTCCATGTTTTCTTCTAGTATTTTACTTTTTTTCTAGTATTTTATATTTCATTTTTCATATCAATACCTTTGATCCACCTGAAATTTATTTTAATATAAGGCACGAGGTACTAACACAATGTTTCTCCAGACAGGTGGTTATCCAGTTGTTCTCACACCAGTCTGTCTTTCCTTCACCAACCCAAAGTGCCAAGTTTATTATATACTGAACTAGAGGCCCGATGGCACAAAATTCGTGTAAGAGCGGGTCTTCCTTCCTCTGGCTGCTAACAGGCACCAGGGACCCAGGCTTCCCTCACAGCCCCACCTTTGTCCAGAAGGTCATCTGGAAGGACGTCCAGTCTAATTAGCATATTATGCTTTTATTATTATAGATTCTCAGGTACAGTTGGGTCTGTTTCCATGCTTCCTATGCACCCGCCTATTTGAGGCCTTCTCAATGGTCACCTAAATGGATTCAAGTTTCTCATATATTAAAAACAAACAAAAACAAAACCTCTCCTTCAATCCTATAATCCTTTCAGCTACTGCTATCTACTCTGACCTTCACAGCCAAGCTGAGTGTCTACTTTCTGTCTCTGCATTCCCATATGCTGCTCACTGCATAATTCACTGCAGTCGGCTTAGACACCCCCATCAGTCTATAGTCCGGATGAATGAGGGACTCTGGGCCATTCTTGGTCCTTTAGTTCTCTATGCAATTCTGACTAGGTTCAGTCAACATATTTAAAAGGAACAGAATGTGGCTCAGGATATCCCTTTTCACACAGTTCCCAGTAGGGAGAGCCAAAAGCAAGTGACCAGTCAGAAGCCAGTTTAGCCACAGTAGCTCCAAGCACCTTTAAGAACCAGTGGAGTCTGCAGGGGGAATGCATGGTGGTTGGTGGGAGGGCAGCATATTTGACTTCCCATCCATAATCCAGGCCACCTGCCTCAGCATTTCCCCTTTGCCACTTCCCAAGCAATGCCTAAATTAGTGTTTGATGGAAGAACTGGGGACTGTAGCCTAGTCAGGTTGACACATTCAAAAGACCATCACAGCCCAGACAATGTTGCTCAGTGATTGAACATCGACCCATGCACCAAGAGGTTGCTGGTTCGATTCCTAGTCAGGACACAGGCCCGGGTTGCGGCTCAGCCCCTATTAGGGGTAGTGCAGGGGGCAGCCAATCAATGTTTCTCTTTCATAGATGTTTCCATCTCTCCCCCCTTTCTCTCTCAAATCAATTTTTTTAAAAAGGCATTTAAAAAATGACTATTATCCAGTTTCACTTTTTTGTTGTTTTTTAAAATATGTTTATTGTGCCGAAACCGGTTTGGCTCAGTGGATAGAGCGTCGGCCTGCGGACTGAAGGGTCCCGGGTTCGATTCCGATCAAGGGCATGTACCTTGGTTGCGGGTACATCCTCAGTGGGAGGTGTGCAGGAGGCAGCTGATCGATGTTTCTCTCTCAACGATGTTTCTAGCTCTCTATCCCTCTCCCTTCCTCTCTGTGAAATATCAATAAAATATATTTTTTAAAAAAAGAAAAAAAATATGTTTATTGATTTAGAAATAGGAAGGGAGTGGGTAGAGAAACATCCACCGGATACCTCCTGCAGGCCCCTACTGGGGATGGAGCCCACAACCCAGCATTTGCCCTGACTGGGAACCAAACTAGTGACCTACTCATTTATGGGTCGACTTTCAAACACTGAGCCACAATAGCCGGGCCAGTTTCACTTTGAATAATGAATACGACAGGACACAAAAGCCAGGGATTTTTGTGCTGAAATTTTTTTGTGAATGGAAGAATGAAACCAGCAAAACAGAAAGGGCATGATATGTCCTAAAAATGCATAGAGATGAAGGGGGGTTTTATGTAAGAAAAGCTCAATTCAAAAAAGCTGGAACACTTCCAACACTTGGATTGGCTATTTCACAAGAAGCTTTTATGAAAGCATCCTCTAAGATTGCTTACCAGAAGTATAAAGAAAATCTCCCACAATCTTAGGGAGGCATGTCAGTGTCAGGACATGCGCACAGAAATTACTGAGCTACTTTCTGGATTGAGTCAAAAGAAAACATTGGAAGCAGTTCCCCCAACAAATGATGTAACATGTAGGAGAATAGATGACATTTATTTTAACATTTTAAAGTAGGTCTTTCAGGAAACAGCAGCCTCACTATTCCCCAAGGAGGCCTTTTGCATGCTGACGCTACCCAAGAATTCTTACTTTGTAAATCGCCTTTGCAAACTACAAAGGCTGTCAACATTTTGGAAGTGGTAAAAAGGTTTTTTGCCAAATAAAACTTCACCTGAATAGAAAAGATTCATTCTCTGAGCAGATGGGCCTCCTACAAAACTGATTTTGCAAATTTAGCAATAAAGCTCTCCTTGTCGTCATTTTACATAGACGTGCATGGGGAACAAAGACTTTTCCAACATCCTGAAAGATGTTTTGTCAACATTTCTAAAAGTCATCGACTTTATCAGAAGCAGGTCTCTTAATCATTGCATTTGAAAAAAAGTTTATCAGGAAATAGGAAAACAGTCATTTGAAGTGCTTCTTAGTGACTTTTGAAGGACAAGTTCTAAAGCATTTGTTCAGACTGACAGCAGAAATCTTTTTCTGAAACGGAGAAAGCCCACTTCTGGAAAGACTTTAAAGAAAAAAATTGTATTCTTAGGTTACCTTACTTGGTGGATACTTTTAACCATCTAAATGAGATGTCTTCCCATTTGAGGTTCTGAAACAACCATTTTGATCTAGAAAATTTACAAGCTTTCTTGGTAGTGCTGTCCACATAGAAGAAAATAAAGCCAAGAACAGCCTTGCAAAGATCAAGTGCTGGGGAGCGCTTTACCCAGAGAGCAGGCACAAAATGCTCTATCAATTTCTTTGCAAAGAGAAATTAGACACCACCTGAAAACACTACAACCACAAGCTAAGCATGAATATCACCTAGTGTCCTTATCTTATTTCAAGGATAGTGTCTGCTTCAGTTTCTGGTATTGTTTGTCCTTCAACACCTCCAAAAGTTGTTTTACATTTGTCCAGTTTATAATTATCAACATAAGGGTTAGTCTGTTAGAAGCCAGTCCACCATTATCAGAACCAACTAACAGTATTTTAGATGTCAATACATTTTATCTAATGCATCAATACGTATGATTCTATCACAAAAGCTGTTCTTAAATATTTTAGTAACTATTCTAATAGATTCCCCTTGTAAGTAAAAAAAAAAAAAATGATTTTGAGACCTGGCTGGGTGGCTCAGTTGGTTGGAGCATCATCCCATACAGCAAAAGATTCCAGCTTCAATCATCGATCAGGATACATATCTACATTGCGGGTTTGACCCCTGGTTGGAGCAGTAGAGAGGCAACCATCCTCTCTCATTTGATGTCGCTCTCTTTCTCCCTTCCTCTCTCAGAAAACTCAATAAAAACCTGTCCTTTGTGAAAATTAAAAATAATTTTGAAGACATTTATTCTAAGAGGTTCAAAGGCTTTACCAGACTCCCAAAAAATTCCCAACACAAAAAAGATAACTTTATACTTAGGAACTCCTGGCCATTAAGATCCTCTTCCACTGCCACCATAGGGTTCCCTGCAGTCAAGTAAAGGAGTTTCTCCAGGGTTCCTTCATTCATCGCTGAGCACCTGGTATGTGTCAGGTACTGTTCTACACCCACAGGACAGAACAGTGAACAAAACTAAGTCCCTTCATTCAGAGTTTGCCAAGAACATGTTTCCATGTAGAGCAGTGGTTCTCAACCTTTCTAATGCACGACCTTTTAATACAGTTCCTCATGTTGTGGTGACCCCCAACCATAAAATTATTTGCTACTTCATAACTGTAATTTTGCTACCGTTATGAATCATAATGTAAATATCTGTGTTTTCTGATGGTCTTAGGCGACCCTGCTAGCGGTTCTCAACCTGTGTTCGCGACCCACAGGTTGAGAACTGCTGTTGTAGAGCCTAAGACCATTGGAAAATACAAATATTTACGATTCATAACAGTAGCAAAATTAGTTATGAAGTAGCAACGAAAATAATTTTATGGTTGGGAGTCACCACATGAGGAACTGTATTAAAGGGTCGCGGCACTAGAAAGGTTGAGAACCACTGATAAAGGGACCAGCAATGAACCCTCCAGGCCTGTCAACTGCCATTACAGGTTACCTGGCCTATGAGGAACAGCCATTGGTTCATATCCATTAATTGGTGAAAATCAGGTCTGCTGAGATAAGCCCTAATCCCAGGATTTGTTATTTCCCTTCCCTTTCCACTTCAGACTACTGTCACAGAGCCACCACTCTGGTGTGTCACCCCATCTTTGAAGGGTGGAGGAGAGGGAGTTTCAGGCAAGAAGGAGGGATCATCTGTCAGATGCTCCAGAGAAGCCATAAACTGGATGAAAGACTGACCACTGATTTTCAGCCTTTGACTTTTTTTTTTCCAGGACTACAGGCTTTATTAGAGGAGGACCCCTGCCGGGCTGCCCCCACAAGGAGGAGTAGCCCAGCCTTTGACTCTTAATGAGCACCAGAGGGGTAGGGATATGAGGACTGAAGCCACAATGCTGAGAGCCAGATTGTGGTATTTCTGTTTGGCAATGAAAGGAAGAGGGAACAGCTTGGTGGGGAGGGAGGGTCAGGGGACAACCTCTTTTTGGAAGAAAGATTAGGGCATTTCTTAAAGCTGAGGAGAGACAGAGATTGAGACATAAGGAGATAGACCATAGATATAGAAGGGATAACTCAAGAGAAAAGAGCACAGAAACATTCTATGATTTTAGTTCTTGGATCCAATTGGAATCCACTTAGGGGCTTCTGCAACATCTCTCAAAGTGTCTTGAGTGGACTTCCTGCAGATTCCCAGGCCCTGTCACTAATCTGAGGGAAGAGTATGGAGTTCAAGATCCATTGGCCTGAAACTAATCTTCAGGCTTCCCTGACACATCAGGTTTCCACATTCTTATGGATATGCTGCCACCTGCTGGAAGAATGACAAAAGTAGGGACAACCATTTCCTGAAAGGGACTCCTTTTCTAAAATGGCAGCAAGTCCTCACCCAACCCACCAAATTAGAAACCAGACAGGTACCAGCAAGGCCTGGGATGTTTACAGGGCCTGACGCTAAATGCAAGCCCTAGCACTCCTCTCCAGCCTGCAGGGTAATCGCCCTCCAACTTCATCCTTTTTTCTTAACATTTTTATTTCAGAAAGGGGAGAGGGATAGAAATATTAATGATGATCATCATTAATCTGCTGCCTCCTGCACACCCCCCACTGGGAATTGAGCCCTCAGCCTAGGTATGTGTCCTGACTGGGAATCGACCGGTGACCTCCTGGTTCCATAGGTCAAAGCTCAACCAGTCACGCTGGCTGGGCCTCCATCCTCATCTTCATTCTACTGTAAACCAGCACACCCCTAGAGTTAACAGGACCTGATGTTTCCATCCCTTAATGGGAAGGAAATAGCAAGAACCACCTTAACTTTCCTGCCCATATTGTGGACACAGTTTCAGCATTATCTACCAGAGACTAACTCTAATGGCAGGACAGGTATCTTATAGTACCGGCCCTACCCTAGCACCCAAGAACTCCTCTTGCAATTATCAGGTCAGGCTCTAGCCTCCTTTCCCTTCCCTTCAACAAGCCCCCAAAACCCTACTCTAAGTTTCCAAGTCAGACAAGCATTGAATAAGCAGACTGTTGGACCTGAGCTAGGTGCAATCCTACTTCATGCTCCTAGATTCCCAAATTGCCTATTACACTCTTAGGCCTCTTAATAGTTGAGCAAAGCAGCCAAGAATTTGCTTTGAGAGCCCTAACTGGTTTGGCTCAGTGGATAGAGCGTCGGCCTGTGGACTCAAGGGTCCCGGGTTCTATTGCAGTCAAGGGCATGTACCTTGGTTGTGGGCACATACGCGGTAGGGAGTGTGGAGGCAGCTGATCGATGTTTCTATCTCATCAATGTTTCTAGCTCTCTATCCCCTCTCCCTTCCTCTCTGTAAAAAATCAATAAAATATATTTTTTTAAAAAGAATTTGCTTGGGAGAAGGCCCTAGTCAATGTTCATGGGTCCCTGGAGGCCCACAAAGATCCCGCACAGGCCCTTGACAGTTTAGGAGGGATTAAGCACCATTAACAAAACCATTTTTGATATGTTCAGTTCTAACTCCACTCAGCCTTTTAAGAGTTGAAATTTAATGACATGCTTGGATTAACTGGAACTTTTAAAGTCTAGGAAAATACTGGCTCCCAGCTTGTTTTGGTTTCCCTATCAGAGGACAGACCTCCCTTGGCAGCACCACTTTCATTAGCACTTACCATCCCTCAAAAGCAAGACCTTTGTTTTGCTCTTAAGTCCTTAGTACTTGGAACAGGACTGGTAAGTGGCCACTGTGCAACATGGCTTAAGATTTCCACATCCCACTAGCAAAAAATGAGACAAAACTGCCCATTTACCTCTTTTAGGTTGGTTTCCCTGTAAATTTATTGAATTCTACCAGTATTGCATTTTTATTTCGTTTTTACTAGTCTGATTAGTCAACAGGTAGTTAAGTCCACCTGCTTTTAGAGATGGCCGATTTCAAAAATCTCAGCTGTGCCCTAGCTGGTTTGGCTCAGTGGATAGAACATCAGCTTGCGGACTGATATCCCAGGTTCAATTCCAATCAAGAGCACGTGCCCGGGTTTCAGGTTCAGTCCCCAGTAGGGGACATGCAGGAGGCAGCCAATCAATGGTTCTCTCATCATTGGTATTTTTCTCTCCCTCTCTAAAATCAATAAAAATAGATTTTTTTTAAAAATCTCAGCTGTCACCTGGGGCACTTTAAAAAATTTTTTCGCCAAAACCGGTTTGGCTCAGTGGATAGAGCGACGGCCTGCGGACTCAAGGGTCCCGGGTTCGATTCCGGTCAAGGGCATGTGCCTTGGTTGCGGGCACGTCCCCAGTGGGAGGTGTGCAGGAGGCAGCTGACCGATGTTTCTCTCTCATCAATGTTTCTAGCTCTCTATCCCTCTCCCTTCCTCTCTGTAAAAAATCAATAAAATATATTTAAAAAAAAATTTTTTTTCTTCTCTATTTCAGAGGGAGAGAACCATGAGAATCAGCCCTAACTGGTTTGGCTCAGTGGATAGAGCTTCGGCCTGCAGACTGCAAGGTCCAGGGTTTGATTCCGGTCAAGGGCATGTACCTCAGTTGCGGGCACATCCCCAGTGGGAAATGTGCAGGAGGCAGCTGATCGATGTTTCTCTCTATCCCTCTCCCTTCCTCTCCATAAAAAAATCAAATCATTTATCAGTTGTCTCCTGCATGCCCCCTACTAGAGATCAAACCTGCAACCCTGGCATGTGCCCAGACCAGGAACTGAACTGTGACATCTGGCTCATAGGTCAATATTCAACCATTGAGCCACATCAGCTGGGGTGGGGGCACCATCTCATCGGCCTTTAACTTCTAACAAAAGTGTGTGTGTGTGTGTGTGTATAACAGGGACAGGGAATGTTTAATAAATCAGTTAGAATGTCTGGTACTATGTCTGGGTACTACACATAGTACAAAACCAAAGGCCTTTCTTATAGTTCCACCTAAGGTTGCTGGTAGACAAAAAAATACCAGGCCCATCTATTGGATTGGTAGTTTCCTCCCCAGCCACACAGTCCCCATTGGTCCATCCATCCAGCATGAACTCTATTTGTTAGTCACTGACTATTCCAGAATCCATATTCTCAGTGTGTATCTAAGGCGGCCTAACTAAAGGGCTCCTGTTCCTCTTTCCGGAGCACTTGTTAGAACACACTGGACCCCCAAGAAGCCAGATGAAACTTCCATTTCACCAAACTTTTGGCTAGAGCATTTGAAACCTAAGCACCAAGCATTTCCATCAGGGAGTGGGGTGGATCTGAAGTGGGTTTACCATGCTCCACCTTCAGCAATATTCCAGGAGAAACACTCTAGGAAGTACAAGTCTGGCACCAGAGTTTAGGACTTTTAATTTGTCCCATAGCTGCTGAAGCAAAATTATGATAAAACATTCTGCTCTCCTTTATACCCCAACACACACAAAAAAAACTATTTGTAGGAAAAAAATGGTTTTGTACATGGGAAGAAACAATATAAATTCAAAACTTACAGATAAGGGTTAGCTCTACCACTCATCTCTTTAAAAAGTTTATACGAATATCCAGTCAAAACCAACAGGGTATCTCCTTTGAAATGTTATCTAAATGGATATCCAAGTAGACCACAGGACTGTATACTGTCTTGGAATGTCCTTAGAAGGCTCTGTCATTGATCAGGTAACAGAGTAAAAACACCAGAGTCCTTTCTTTTTCAAATGGAAGAGGGAAAGACGGGGATAGAAGAAACTATTCAAACTTTGTCTTCTTTCCTTGTGGCTTATGGTCTCCTCCTCCTCCTCTGCCTCCTCGGAAGCCTCCTCGGCCTGAAGGAAGGGAAGACATCATTAAAGAACAGGTGAAAACCTTCCAGGTCTCCCTCCCCCAGTGATAGTGACACCACTAATGCAGATCTCGATGCTCCTTACCTCCAAAACCTCCCCGGCCTCTGCCACCAAATCCACCTCGGCCACCTCTGCCGCCACCTCTGCCTCCAAAACCACCTCTGCCTCCACCACGACCCCCGAAGCCACCTTCACCCTTAGGCTTGGCCCAGTCCAAAGTAACTTTGTTTCCATCAATTTCACCATCTTCCATGGCCTCCTTAGCGGCTTTGGCATCTTCCTCACTGTTGAAGTCTACAAAACCAAACCTAAACCACCAAATGAAATTATCCATTATAAAGCAAAGATATATGGAATACAGTGGAACCTAGGTTCTCTAACTTAATTCATCCCAGAAGGCTCAAAAAGCAATTTGTTCAAAAATGGAAATCGTTTTTCCCACTAGAAATGTAAATTGAATCCATTCCAGACTACGGATTCCATTTTAACCTTTCTGATACATAGTACATGTCTAACACATTGTTTAATATATAAACAAACATTTCTCTTCTTACTTTTATGGAACCACCCCTACTAGCTTTATTTACTTAATATATATTTTTATTTTTAATTTTAGAGACAAAGGGAGAGGGGGAGAGAGAGAAACATCAATGATCAGCGAGGATGATCTGGGGATCAAGCCCACAAGCCAGGCATGTGCCCTGATCAGGAATCGAATCGTGACCTCCTGGTTCATAGGTCGATGCGACCTTAACTAGCCTTAAATCACTTTCAGCACACATTCCAGTGGAGCAGCATCTTCTTTCTCAGGAATCATGGCCTCAGCCTGCTGCTTTTCATTTATCCAAATCAACAAGTTTTTCTATCTCAATTTCCTGTGATCATTGTTTTGCGAACACTTTCACACAGCAACATCAGCACTCGTTTTAAAATTATGTTAATCATCCATTTCACCAGCGAAACACACAAAAATATTCACAGCACGATTTCCTGAGATGTTAACAACTAGAACAGTGGTTCTCAACCTTCCTAATGCCGCGACCTTTAATACAGTTCCTCACGTTGTGGTGACCCCCAACCATAAAATTATTTTCGTTGCTACTTCACAACTGTAATTTTGCTACTGTTATGAATCGTAATGTAAATACTTGATATGCAGGATGTCTTAGGTGACCCCTGTGAAAGGGTCGTTCAACCCCCAAAGGGGTCGCGACTCACAGGTTGAGAACCGTGGGTCGAGAACCGTAGTTACTAGAAGTTTAGAGGTAAACTGACTTACATTCTCTCCTGTTTGTAGCCTGAGAGATGCCTTTTGTCATGCTAATGTATCAGCATGAAAGGGTTATCAGGTCTAGAACTGCAGTTTTGTTATTAGAAAAAAATTATTTTCTGTGAACAAGTTTGTCAAGTACAGAACTGTTTGAGATGGTAGACATTTGAGAACTGAGGTTTGACTGTAAATGCCAAAGTTAACCCCTAGAAAGTAGCTTTGCTCAACTGAGGAATGACCAAAGTGGTAAGAGTAGCTCTGTCCAGAAAGTTGAAACTGGGTTTACTGACAGCCTAAATGCAAAAATGTCTCACAAAACAGCAGCATATACCTCTGAAGACAGGAGGCAAAATAATGCTAGCTCTGTGAATTGTCTCTTCTTCTCGTGCGAATCCATAAACTGCCACAGAGCGACAGAAAGGAGCTCAATGAGAAGACACATTGGATGAGAGGTCCCCACTCAGTGGACACTGTACCCTCCTGCACCTTACCCTTTGGAAGAGCCCGTCTCCCGGTCAGTGACTATCCTTGCCCGGACAGAGCCATCAAATGACTCCTTCAATGTCTCTTCCGTAGTCTCCTCAGACAGACCTTTGACAAATAGAGTTTTGGATGGCTCTGGGGAAGAACAAAAAATAACCGTTCATTCATAATGATGACATGGACTTATGTAATATTCAGAATGACTACTAGCCAAGAATGCTTGTCATATTGGAACCCTAAAGTGTCTCTATGAGAAAAAGAAGGTTATCTTAGCCAACTAATATTTAATGAAATGCAAAGGGCTTAAATCAACTGCTATCTCAAGTCTACCTTGACCACCAAAGCAGATCTTTTATAGAAAGCAGGAGAGCCAATCCAAACAAGTGAGACAGGTCTTAAGCAGGTAGCGACAACCACCACACAGGGCAGTAAACCATGGGCAGATTTGTTGCTCAGAGCTGACGTGGCTGGATCAGAACTTGACTATCTAGAGGAATTTTCTTGAATTTCATCAATTATTTCTCAGATAATCGGTCATCATATCCAGTGTCATTTACTCAGCAACAACAGAAAAAAAAGTTCACCTCTAGATCTGACCCAAGTTAAAGCATGGCACTGAGGGGAGTTATCCCCCAACCACAACACCATGGTAATTGTAACTTACGGCTTCTTGCATTAGGCGATCCTCTGGGTCCTTGCAATTCCAGCCTGATTGCTCTGCCCTCGATTTCTCTTTTATTACAGGAATTTAAAGCTTCTTTAGCATCTTCAAATGAAGCAAATTCTATAAATGCATACCTGAGGATGAATATTTAAAATAAGTTATCAAGCTCATGGCTCCTCTCAATCACATCTGATGCCATAAGCCTTCCCCCCCCCCACCCAAGCAAATAAATGAGGCTCTTTATTTTAAACTTATATATATAGCTAAAAACGATTCAGCTTCTAACAGACAGAGTTAGAGGATTATATCTACTATTCAAGACACTCTTACAGCCAATGACTGACAACATAAAAATACAAATTATTATACCCTTTAGATTTGCCATTTTGGTTCTGGGGCACTTTGATAAATGTTGCCTTTTCAAATACTTCCTGAAGAGTTTCTTCTGTTGCACTGTAGGAAAGGTTGCTTAAAACCAGAGTTTTTGATTCACCTACAAATAAAGAGATGCCAAATTAAGACTGTGAAACAGTGGTTTGCAACTTCAGCCACAGCTGTATCTTGTTAAGAATTTCTGTGCTTAGGAGAGTTAACATATGAATGTTGATGCAGATAGAATCCCATTCTAGTGTCTCAATATACTGAGTACCTATAATGCAGTTATGTCTGGCTTCCTTTCATTCCTGTTATTCAAAAGTGTAAGCTGACTACTGATCTATATCTTCCTAGAACAATATTCTAATTTTAAAATGTATATTAAGTAAAATTTTAAAAATGTACATTGTCATTTAAAATATAAAACAAAGAAGTTAAATTTGTCTGTTCTAATGAAAAATGATTTCATATAGCTCTCAATCAAGACACAGAATTACTATTACAAATAGAAGCGTAACTTGCTTAACTACATCTACACTTAGTCAACTTATATAAAGTTCAAAGATGCAAAGGATTTCGCTCCATCAATTCTGGAACCCTGTAGGAAGACTATAAATTCTTACCACTCCAAGTGCTGTTCTTTCCACCTCTATGGTCTTGATTTTGACCTTTCTCTCCAGTATAGTACAGAGAAATGGATCGGCCATCTATTTCTGTTCCTTGCTTTTCTTCCAAGGTTTTCTCTGCATCAGCTTCTGTCTTAAATTCAATATAAGCAATCCTGCAAAAGGGTGTTTTAAGAAAAGAATTTGCTTGATTTTTAAAACCATATTAATTTTAATTATATATATTTTTACTGATTTCAGAGAGAGAGAGGGAGAGATAGAAACATCAATGATGAGAAAGAATCTGATTGGCCACCTCCTATATGCCCCACACTGGGGATTGAGCCCGAAACCCAGCTGGCCTCAATCAAACCATGACTTCCTGGTTTGCCATGAAGGTTGGACAATCACATTAATTTTTAACACAAATGTTTTCATCTCAGCAATGACCTTACTTCAGCTGAGTACAACAAAAATGTCCAATTTTATACTAGTTGAAATGTTTGAGGTTTCTGCCATCTTCCATTTTTCAATTAAAACTTTCCTCCCACCCTGGCTGGTGTGGGTTACTGGTTAGTGTCAGACTCACTAACAAAGGCTCAGGGGCACAGCAGGAGGCAACCAGCCTATGTGTCTCTCTCATATCAATGATTCTCTCTTCCATTTTCTGAAAAAGAAATGGACAAAAATGTCCTCAGGTAAGTTTAGCAAAAAACTTTCCTCCCATTAAGTTTGCCAAGTATTCCTAGAAAATGTGTTCACAGTAAGCCCACCTCACTATAAAATAATTGCCATTCCTTACAAAGCATACACTATACATTTTGTAATCCTTTTTTCACATTAACTCGTCTTTTAAAATCACTATGAATTAAGTACATTATCTCGATTGTACGGATAGAAAATCAAGGCACAGGTTATAGATTTGCCCAAATCATACACATAGGAAGTTGGGTCGTTCCTTTTATCAATTAGAATCACATTGATTTATAAAATTCTTAACATTCCAATAGACAGAAAACATACCCTTTACTTTTTCCATCCTTGCTGACTAATCTGATTTCCATAGCATCTTCAAACACTTCTTTTAATTCGTCCTGAGTAACTTTATAAGGCAGATTTTTTGCCAAAAGTGTTCTTGCATCTCGATCTAGATTTAAAAAACACAAAATGAGTACGATGGATTAAAAGACCTTTCTCCTTACCTGCAAGATCAAATGACCAATAGAAAAGTTCTGTTTAGGAAATAATTTGGGGTCCTATAAATGTACAAGAAAGACACTAATAGTATGGCGATACAGCAGTAGCAAGACACAAGCTCCTGTCACACCCGACATCAAACTATATGCTGGATACTTAGAACTCAACCTAGTAGGTGCTTAGCAGTTAATCTTCTTTCAAAAATATATTTTCGCCTTAGTTCAGTGGTCAGCAAACTGCGGCTCTTTTGACTAATGAGTTTGCTGACCACTGGTAGACTAAATGTTACCGTGTAGTTGGAAGCTGTGAGGATTATGCAATTGTGGCATATTGTGTGCAAAGAGGTAAAGGGTAGTATATGACAGTGGTCGGCAAACTCATTAGTCAACAGAGTGGCAAACCGCGGCTCGCAAGCCGCTGTTTGCCAACCACTGCCCTAGATGGTTTGGCTCCGTGGATAGAGCATCAGCCTATGGACTGAAGGGTCCCAGATTTCATTCCAGTCAAGGACACAAGCCGGGTTGCAGGCTGGATCCCCAGTGGGGGGCTTGCAAAAGGCAGCCAATCCATGATTCTCTCTCATCATTGATGTCTCTCTCTCCCTTCCTCTCTAAAATCAAAATATATACATATTTTAAAATATATTCTTATTGATTTCACAGAGGAAGGCAGAGGGACAGATGGCAACATCAATGATGAAAGAATCATGGATTGGCTGCCTCCTGTACACCTGCCCCACACGGGGTATCAAACCGTGACCTCCTGGCTTAAAGGTCAATGCTCATGCACTGAGCCACACCGGTGGGCAGTCTTTAATTTAAAGTCATGTGCCGCCGAAACCGGTTTGGCTCAGTGGATAGAGCGTCGGCCTGCGGACTGAAGGGTCCCAGGTTCGATTCCGGTCAAGGGCATGTACCTTGGTTGCGGGCACATCCCCAGTGGGAGGTGTGCAGGAGGCAGCTTATCGATGTTTCTCTCTCATCGATGTTTCTAGCTCTCTATCCCTCTCCCTTCCTCTCTGTAAACTATCAATAAAATATATTTTAAAAAAAATAAAAAAAAATAAAAAAATAAAAAAATAAAGTCATGTGCCAAAACCGGTTTGGCTCAGTGGAGAGAGCGTCAGCCTGCGGACTGAAAGGTCCCAGGATCGATTCCGGTCAAGGGCATGTAACTTGGTTGCGGGCACATCCCCAGTGGGAGGTGTGCAGGAGGCAGCTGATAGATGTTTCTCTCTCATCGATGTTTCTATCTATCCCTCTTCCTTCCTCTCTGTAAAAAAATCAATAAAATATATTTTAAAAAATAAATAAATAAATAATAATAATAAAGTCATGAGCAGCCCTGGCCAGTGTAGCTCAATTGGCTGGGCAAAGGCACAAGCCTGGGTTGTGGGCTTAATCCCCAGTGGCCGACTGATGGATCTCTCTCTCTCCCCCTCCTCTCTCAAAATCAATTTAAACATCTTAAAAAAGTCATGAACACACATGAAACATGACAAAGTATATGAAGGATACAAAAAGAATAGTCAGGGATTTGATCTAATTCCAGTGAGGAACGATCTCCCCATATTAGGGTATGCCTGTACGTCTAAACAATTACATATTTTTTAAATACATTTTTATTGATTTCAGAGAGGGAGGTAGATTAGAAACATCAACGATGAGAATCATTGATCAGCTGCCTCTCCCACGCCCCACACTGGGGTTCAAGCCTGCAACCTGGGCATATATATGCCCCGACCAGGAATGGAACCCTGACCACCTGTTTCATAGGTCACCGCTCAATGACTGAGCCACAATGGCTAAGCTATATTTCTTTTGAAGATTTTTAAGATTTAGGAAAAGAGGCATCAATTGGCTGCCTCCTGCACACCCCCTACTCGGGGATCAAGCCTGCAACCTGGGCATGTGTACTGACTGGGAATTTGAACAGGCAACCTTTTGGTGCACGAGATGATGTTCACCAACTCAGAGCTAAACACCAGCCAGAGCTAAACAGTTATTTTTTCTAAGTTCATTATTACTTGCTGACTCAGGAATTTCTAGCACCAGCAAACACTGCCAGGCACTACTGTAAGCATTTAACATTCTAACTTATTTAATCCTCACAACACTGCAGGGAGGGGGGGAGGAAAAAGAGTAATTATTTAACCTGGCCAATTAGACTAGAAATATATCAACTAAGGAATTACCTATCAGTATCACAATTACCTAAAGCAGTACATACCTTTTTTACTGTCTTTTCCCTTTGGTTTTTCTAGTTTAATTTCATTGCCAAAGACTTTTAAACCAGTGAGTTCTAAGGCTTTTTCCAGGTCCTCAGCAGATTCAAAATCCACATAGCCAAACTTCCTTTAAGGTGATAAGGCAAAGGATAAAAATTACAGGTTTAAAAAAACCAAAAGCAAGAGCGCTATTAACATGTACACTAGACAAGCAGCTACACTAATGCAATGGGGCAAGCAATGATTAAGTTTAAAAGCAGCATACTCTATTAACAAAATTAAGACACTGAAAGCTCAGGATACAGACTGAGGTTTAAGTACCAAGACCTGATGCAGGTCCACCTCTGAGTTTATCTTTATTAACTACACTGCTCATAACAGCTAACAAAAGAACTTGTTAAACATCAAGGTAGGAGAATCCTGTCTGGTTATTTAGATCTAACAGTTTTACCTATTTTTAGAATAAAAGCTCATAGCTTATTAAAAATTATTTTGTGCTGTATCAAAAGTTAAGGGAGATTATGGAAACTTCAATTGGGGAAGGTCATACAATTTAATAATCTAAGTAACAGTTCATTAATGTCTAAACTTTGAAGACACATTCATGCTTAAGAGTAAAGTACTAATGTTCTAAAAAGGGAGGGAAAAAGCATTAGCAGACCCAGGAATACGGTGGCTTAACTTCCCCTTACCTACCTGGACACACCAATTCTGACATCCACAACAGCAAGATCGTTTTTAGCAAAAACATCACTGATACCCGTTTTTAATTCAGGAGCAGACTTGCTAAAGTTCAGGTTTCCAACAAAGAGATTGAAAGCTGTAGTTGGTTCTGTGGCTGTACAAAAAATTAACTCAAATTAATCTGATTTATAAAGTATGGGATGAATTTGATTTCCAGCGTAAATTTCTATACACAGCACATCAGCATACTGCAATGTTAACATCAGGTTTCAGTATTAAGTCCCTTTGTTGTTCATCACTTGTGCTATTAGGTGCAAATCCCTTCCCCTCTCCATTCTGACAAGTTACCTTCCACTTTCTGTTTCTTGGCCTCAGGAGCAGCTTTCTGTTTGGCCATTTCCTTCTTTCGTTTTCCAGGTGCTTCTTTGACAGGCTCTAGACAAGATTTCAAACAATCTGTGTTATCCATAAGTAGCCACACATTCACTACCTTCTTTAAATAAAACTCATACCAAACCACTTTAGAATCTAGCTCAATTACCTTCCTCCTCCTCTTCCTCATCATCCTCTTCCTCATCTTCATCATCTTCTTCATCATCTTCATCGTCCTCTTCCTCATCTTCATCGTCCTCTTCATCTTCATCCTCAGCTGTGCTCTTCGCCTTCACAGGAACAGCTTTTACGGGAGCTTTCTTGCCTTTGGCGGGTGCAATCTCCATAGGTTCTTCTTCAGAGTCTGAAAGAAAAGCTACCTAGTCAAAAACTCAAGAGAATTATCCCCAAACCAACATTAGTTCCAGATAAATCTAAAGGGAAAAAATATGTAATACAGTACTGTGCTTAGTAGTTATAGCAAGAATTAACAGATTACTTGGAAACAAAACCCTGTATTATGAAAACTACTCATAGAATGTGCTGTGTTAAACATTTTATCAGAGGCAGGCAATCATTCATGGCTACCACACTAGTACACAACCAGCACAGAGAATCCCAGGGAGGATTTTTATCTAACACCCATGGAGTCATGGAAGGAGTGTTTGCATGTTGCCCACCCATCCCACAATCTCACCCCTAATGTACCTTGCAAACAAGACCCCAAGGACTACCAGAAGAATGCCTTACCATCTTCATCATCATCCTCATCCTCATCATCCTCCTCATCTTCGTCATCATCCTCATCATCTGATGCAGGAGCAGCAGCAGTAGCTTTCATCACTGCTGGCTGAAATTCATCCTCATCTTCATCCTCATCCTCCTCATCGTCATCATCCTCCTCTTCACTGTCATCATCATCATCCTCATCACTATCTTCCTTCTTGGCATTCTTGCCATTCTTTGCTCCCTTGACTGGGGTGGCTGCTCCCTTCTTACCAGGCGTTGCTACCAATGCTTTGCCTGGTGTGCCTCCCTTCTTACCAGGTGTGGCTAATGCTTTGGCTGGTGTAACTGCTGCCTTTTTGCCAGGGGTTGGCACAGCCACTGCCTTTTTGCCAGGGGTGACAACTGCTTTCTTGCCTGGTGTGGCAACTGCAATCTTTTTTGTTGGGGAAACCATCACCTTCTTTCCTGGAGTTGTAGCCTTCTTGCCTTTTTTCTGAGGAATGATAACCTGGAAATTAAATAAAAATAAACATGAGTCTATTTTCAAACTCAAAGAGCACTGGTTCCACATAAATGAGTGCTAAATTCTGGCACTACCTCTGGTTCAAGACCACATGCATTAGATATATACTAGCATGCTGAACTATAGCATCATGTTACATGTCCTTCTCTGTACCTATGAAATCACAGTCCTCATTTTCAGGTAAAATATCCAATCATAATGAACCTGTAACAGTTCAAACACCTCTAGACCCAGACTTGTGATTTTCTGTACCTCATCCTCTAGCAATTGCTTCAGCTTTGGCGAAGCTCTTCACCTCGCCAAAAAGTACCCAAAATGCAGTCTGAAAATAGACTGTGTGGATCTCATCGGCTACTGTGTGGCCCGAGCAAAGATTTTTTAAAGCCTCAACTTTTTTTCTCTTCTGACTATGATAACCAATGTTACATGTTGTTTTAAGGATTATGAATTAATTCCTGTAACTAAAACATCTAACTGTTAAGTGTTATTAAATCATTTGGGGAGGTGGTATAAAGTTTACTGAAAGCTCAGTCTTAGGACCAGAGATAAAATGAGTATCAAATAGGCTGGACAATCCTTGCAAAATTAATACAAAGAGTGAGCAGTTAGCTTGATAAAAACATTATCTACATTCAAGTCACACTCAAAGCTACTTTTTATTAACACCAGTTATGTGTTAAAATAAAACTTGTAGTTGTTTTTACAGTAAGCAACAGTAGCCAGGAGTACCAGAGTATCATTATCAGCACAAAGGGAGGTGGCGTTCCTCACTCCACAACATTATAAAATGTGACTAGTATTACAAAACTCATACAAAAACAAAACAAACGAACAAAAAAAAAAAACCAGGGACCTGCTTGGCAGCTAGGAAAGGAATCTGGTAAGGCTAACCTCAGACCTGAATATAATGCTCAGCACTGCCACACACAAGACAGCTAAGTGTCCAGGCTGTTTCCTCCCCTAGCATGTGGGGCTAGTATGTTGAAATTGGAAAAATGATTTAATACATCATCACACTAAGCCCTGTAGAGGGCACATGAGGAAGAGGCTCCAGATCTTTTCTCTCAAGCTCATCCAAATACTTACTTACCCTTATGGTATTTTTGACACTCAACCATTGGCACATATGAAGGAATACAATCTTACCTTTGCCAGTATTTTCAGACATAAAACGTGACTGTATAGGACTCTGCATTAAATTATACATAATTACCTCTTCTCCACTGCTTTCATCTTCTTCATCTGACATTTCCTCATCTTCACTATCTTCTTCTACCTCCTTTGGAGGAGGAGCCATTTTCTTGGAGTCACCTTGATTTTTACCAGCCTAAAACAGACATGATTATTAGCACATTACACCTCCCACATTTCAGGCCACTACCATTTTGCTCACATTCCTCATAGTACAATGGTCATCTCCCTTTCTCAGAACCCACTTTTCATTCTGTTAAATATTACAAATAACATAAACCAACTTTAGGTAAAAAGACAATTTCCAAGAAATCATCTCCCTCTTCCCGTTTCCTTAAGCACATTCGCTTTAAAATTTATACTTCCAAAATCTACTCTTCTATCAGGCACAATTTCTTAATACTCACTAGCCTACAATGGGACCATTTTAATGGCCAATAACTCAAAATCCCACCTGGGGAAAACTACCTTAAAAAACCCTTTGATGATGGCAATGTGGGGGTGGTCCTTATATATGGTGACAGGAGATTTGACTGCGTAGTGAACACATGGTTTAATGCACAGATCTTGTAACATAGAAACCAACACCTGAAACCTGTATGTTCACGTTGACCAATGTCACCCCAATAGTTTAAGGAAAAAAAGCCTTCAGTAAATTCTGACACCTTATCCCACTACTCCTCTGAAATTAAATTAGGGCAACATTAAAGAAAAATCACGTCTTAAGCTAAGTTTAAGACCATTGGTCTTATAATTTTCCTTTCCCAGGGAAACCCCGCCCCAGGGCCACGTGGGGCCATCTGCACCATGTGCGCGCAGCCAGGCACTGAAAGCACGCGGCGGGGCCTCCTTCCGGGGCCCACCTCATATTTAACATCCTATAGGGCGCGGGCCTCCAAACGAAGAAATCCCGCCACTCCCCACCTCACGGAACGGTCCCCTCCGGAGATGCCAGGACCCACGCGGCACGGCCCACGTGGCGGGCCGCCCGCCGAGGCACGTGCGTCAGGAGGCGGTGTCGCGCTCTCACCGATCCCAGGAGTTTGGCCTCATCCCTCTACCGAGGGGCAGCGCCCCCTCGGGACTACGCTCAGTCGTGAAGTCTTTCCACGCCGAATCAGCAACACCTGCCGAAGCTCTCCACCTCGCCAAAAAGTACCCAAAAAACGCGAGACCTCCGCACTAATCACGCGAGACTTCCCGCAGCATGGCGCCCTCGAATGCGCCTGGGACAGCGCGCAGGCCCTCCTCCTCGCGGAGCCGCGCGCGCGCTCCTCAGAAAATAGGCCTCGGCGTCCGTGATTGCGCGAGGAAGGCCTCTTACCTTTGCGAGCTTCACCATGACGGCGGCTTATGACGGCGGAGTGTGTGGCGGGTGAGTGGCGCAGATGTGCCCAAAGGAATCAAACGGCGTCGATGGCGGCCGCTGGAACTGAAGAACCGGAGCGCGTACGTCTCGCTACCAGCTAGAGCTCGAGACTGAGGCGAAAGACTGAGCCTGCCCAGTAATCCCCTCTGGAAAGGCGACGACTGTGCCCTCGTGACTCCACTTCAACCAACCAGAGTTGGCGCTCATCCCACAAGCCAATCGTGAATCTCTATCGAGGACGTCGCGGGGCGGAGCCTCGGCAGGAGTGGGCGGGCCAAGGCCGCCGGAGGAAAGGGTGGAGATTCCGTTTCGGCGGCCTGAGGGGGAGGTTCGCTTTGTGCAAGGCCGACGTTGATTGGGTCGTGGGCGCGCGGTTACTGAAGTGCCCCTCCGGAGCCTGCGCCTTGGGACGGACATTTTTTGGCGCCGCGTGTGCCGATTTCGGGGGGCTGTGGTACTGGCCCTTTCCTGCTCCCGATGTGTCCGGATCCTGTCGACTCCGGTAGAGTTTTTCGATATCCCCGTCCCGCACTCCATGCTTAGCTTCTCGGCTGCCATGGAGAAAGGAATTCGCCCATATTTTCTTGGTGAGCCCGAGACCTAGGTTCACAACGCCAGAGTGGGAGGCCCACCTTAGCCCGGGTCAGAAAATCCCCCGGTCGGTCTGCAAGTGATTCCTTCCCGGGCCACCTGCCTAAAGTTGCCTCCTGAGAGCTGTGAATAAAGGCAGTCGGGGCTAGTGTGGGAGGCAACCAATTGATGTGTCTCTTGCATTGATGTTTCTCTCCCATCCTCTCCCTCCCAACTCCCTGAAAAAGAATGGAAAAAATACCTCCAGGTGAAGATTAAAAATAAACAGTTCAAGCAGGTAATTGGTTCCAAGGTTAATGGAATTGCTGAGAAGCCAAATGGGACCTAAGACACAAGCAGGAAGTTGCTGCCTCCCACAGACGATCCCTTTCCAGGGACAAGGAAACCGGGCTTCAGGCCCCAGAGTGAAAGGACCTGGCCTTCCTCTCCTGGAGGCAGCCTGAGAACCTTCACCTGCCAGCTCAGAGACTCAGGGCTCAGCCCTCAGCTCTCAATGATGAGAGAAAATCATTGATCGGCTGCATCCTGCATGCTCCCTACTGGGGATCCAGTCTGCAACCCAGGCATGTGCCCTGACCAGGAATTGAATCAGGGACCTCAGGGTGGATGGCACCACACTTAACCAACTGTGCCAGTGACCAGGGGACCCCTGAGCCTGCTGGAGGTGAGCTGGTCATGGGCCCAGATGCTCACCCTCCCTGACTCTCCTGTACCTCCTAGTCCAGGCCCATGGTCAGCTTTCCCTTCTACCTCCAGGAGGCTGAGCCCTACCTGAGAGAAATCCTGCTATACACAGGTCGGGGTTTCTAAGCATACTGCTCAGCAGCAGCTCAGAAAATCTTCCAGGAGCTTCAAATGGATCTTGCCTCTGGTTTCCATCTCCCCAGCATCTATTCCCTGTCTTCTCTCCAGGGATCTTCACTTCTCCCCCTCTCCCTTCCCCTCCCTCAGCATTTACCCATTTTCTACTTCACAGGGAAAAAACACCTCCCCAGGGTGTCCCCACCTTTGCAGTTGCATACAGCCCTGGTCCTTAGCTTTCCCTTCCAGGCCCTGGGGAAGCTGGAGTCTCTCTAAAACAATATTCTTGTCTGGGGCCAGGGGAGCCTCTCTCCTCCTCACCCTCACCTTCTTTTCCTTCTCTTGTCCTTCACAAGAGCAAGCAGCAGGGAAGAGGAGAAAAGTTGCTGCCAGTCCCTCTCAGGACCCCCAACACCCCCTTGATTGCTAGCCCAAAGGACACTTCTGAACCTTCGCGATCTACACCTCTCTGTGGCTTTTCCCTTGACCGTGTCCTCCATGGAACGTTTCCCCTGCCTCCTTTCTCTTCCTCCACATTCTTCCTCCGCCCTGTGAGTTCTCTCCTTGGATAATGCCCTTGGCTCTGTGGTCTCAACTCCTTTCTGTATATACCCCTACTCCTGCCCTCTGCTTGGGGCACCTTCTCTGGCAGCAGCCGTGGCTCCACCTCCCAGTTGGGACTGCTCCCCTCTCCAATGGTGCCCAAATGGTGTTCCTCTTCTGGAACAACTTGCCTCCTGGGACCCAGAAATCTCCCTTTGGTGTTCTATAACTCTTTACATTCAGAATGTCACAAACTGAACCCAGCTGCTTTCTTCCACCCCTAACTGCCATTTTTCATACCTCATTAAATGAGACACAGCAACCAGCCCTCTGTGCCAAGAGCCAGATGTTACCTTAGACCCAACCTCTCCCTCAACTCCCACAGCAGGGGCTTCCCAAGGCCTGGCCTTCGGATGTCTTTGGGACCTGTCCACTGCTCTGCCCACTACTTCCATTTAAGCCTTCATCATTTCCTGCCTAGATCATTGCAGCAACTCTGAATCAGCATCCCCAACACCATCCTCCCTGGCACCATAATCCACCACACTGCATGCAGCACACCTGGTTTTTAAATCAATGTTATGGGTTATGGGTGAGTATGCTTCTTGAGGTCATAAGGAATTCATCCTCTAACAGGGTCAGCAAATGATTGGTACTCAATAAATGCTGATTCCATGAATGATGGCTTAGAGCTGTTGGAGGAATGTCAGGATAAGCCAGGGAGGTCCCAGGAACTCTGGTGGGTATTCCAGACTGTGTGGTATCACAGATACTCCAGAGAACAGGGCATCTGCTCTAACCCCAGCCCATGGCCACCTGGCCTGAGCGGGAGCAGGCTTCCCAGCAAAGGACTGTATTTCCTGAATCCCCACTGTTCCCCACCTGGGCCTCAGCCTCTGTTCCTGTCCAGTCCTCCAGCTGCCCTCCTGTGCAGAGGATTGAAAGAAGGTGAGGTTGAAAGTAGCTGAGGGTCTGAACCTCAGCCTTGTAAATTCAGAAACCTGAACTTTTAAAAGATCATTTATACCTCACACCCGTTAGCATAGCTATTATTAAAAAACAAAACAAAACAATCCCTAGCCAGTTTGGCTCGGTGGATAGAGTGTCAACCTGAGACTGAAAGGTCCTGGGTTCCATTCCAGTCAAGGGCACATATCCCGGTTGCAGGCTCCATCCCCGACCCCAGTGAAGGTGCGTGCAGAAGGCAACCAATCGATGTGTCTCTCCCCCTCCCTTCCACTCTCTTAAAAATCAATGGAAAAATATCCTTGGGTGACGATTAACAAAACAAAAGAACAAGTGTTGGTGGGGATGTGGAGAAATCAGAATCCTATACTGTGCTAGTAGAAATATAAAACAGTGCAGCTGCTTTGGGAAATAGTCTGGCAGCTCCTTAAATGGTTAAACAGTTACCAGATAATCCCGCAAATCCACTCCTATGTATATACCCAAGAAAAATGAAATCATATATGTCCATATAAAAATGTGTACATGCCCTAGCTGGTTTGGTTCAGCAGATAGAGCATCAGCCTGTGGACTGAAGGGTCCCGGGTTCAATTCCAATCAAGGGCACATGCCCAGGTTGAGGACTCGATCCCCAGTAGGGGGCAAGCAGGAGGCAGCCTATCAATGATTCTCTGTCATCATTGATGTTTCTATCTCCCTTTCCCTCTGAAATCAATTAAAAATATATATCAATATATAATTGACTGGGAATTGAACCATGACCGCCTGGTTCATAGGTTGATGCTCAACCACTGAGCCCTGCCGGTCAGGCTGAATTGTACACTTTTGTGGATGAAAAAGGGGTTCTGTGGAAGGTAACCTCACAGGATGGTCTGATCATAAACTCCTAATGGGGCAGCTCATGGTGAGTAGTCATAGCCCATATCTATAACTTTGTTTTTTAAATATATTTTTTATTGATTTTTTAGAGAGAGGGAAGGGAGAGGGAGAGAGAGATGGAAACATCAATGATGAGAGAAAATCATTGACAGACTGCTTCCTGCATGCTCCCTACTGGGGATCCAGCCTGCAACACAGGCATGTGCCCTGACCAGGAATTGAACCAGGGACCTCAGGGTGGATGGCACCACACTTCACCAACTGATCCACACTGGCCAGGGCAGGTCCACAACTTTTTAGTAAAAGGTTTATCTTGGCCTTAAACAAGCCCTGTCCATTGTTTCTGTGCATCTAGGTTAACATACTTTTGAAATAACCACCCTCAAGAGCATATAATTATTACGTAATTATCCTATAATCCAATCCCTGCCTTGCTTTCCCACCTCCATGTAATCTCAAGTGCATACAAAAAGCTGCTAAACTGTTATTTTCTGGAGCCTTTGAGATCTTGCTCCCTAGTATGTCATCCGTTTGGCTCAAATAAACTCATAAAACTTCTCCATAGGTTCAGACGTTTTTTACGTTGATACTTTAAAAGGGTGACTAAAAAAAAAAAAAAATAGCCCTAGCCAGTTTGGCTCTGTGGATAGAGCTTAGGTCTGCAGATGAAAGGGTTCTGTTTTTGATTCCGATCAAGGGCACCTACCTTGGTTGCAGGCTCCTCCCCAGCCCAGGCCCTGGTCATGGGTTTGTGCAAGAGGCTACAAATCCATGTGTTTCTCTCACACTGATGTTTCTCTCTGTCTTTCCCTCTGTCTTCCACTCTCTCTAAAAAAAATCAATGGAAAAATATCCTCAGGTAAGGATAAAATAAAAAAAGGTGACTATTATGGCATACGAATGATATCACAATAGCAAATTCTATATAAAAATATATGAAGTTCAAGGAGAAATACATGAACCATGACCATTACTTGGAGACCTGCAGTGGAAGCTGAATCAGAGGTAGTTTGGCAAACATGGAAGGCCAATTGACTACCTTCACAACATATCCAGAATCCCAACCCTCCTCAGCATCACCACACTCTGAAGACAGTGAGATCTATTCCCAACTTCCCCCTCTGCTTTCCAGCCTCATGGCTTTCTTTGAAAGCTCCGGATTCACCCAGGTACACTCTCACTTCCAATCCAGGTCTCATTTCTCTCATCTGAGGACAAGAGTGTGGCCATTTGATTCCTGTTGCCTCCCATGAGATCAGCAGCAGCTCCAGAGCTCCCCGTGGGGAGCTGGGCCTCGCCTGCTGCCTGGGAGAGCAGGAGCTCAGCAGATGTTTCTGGAGTGACCTGGAGTCAGGAAGAGACTTATCGAGGAGATGTCATTTAGGTTGAGACCATAAGGGGAGGGGAGAGTGTCCTGGGAAGGCACAACAGCTTGTAAAAGGCCCTGGAGAGAGGGTTGGTGCCCTGTTGAAGACTCAAGGGAGACAGAGGGACTTGAAGACTCTGGATCCATGTCAAGGAAGAAGATCCACAGCAGAGGGAGCTAGAGACGCAGATAGAGGTTTGAAAGACTTATGCATGAGACACCTTTCAATGCAGCTGCTCAAAACTGTTTACATACTCAAGGGGATTCACTGGCTCCCAGTACTGCAAAGTGCTGGGCACCCTGACTGAGCACATCAGGGCTGGCTTGATCCAGCAGCTCAAAGTTATCATCCTGGACTCTGTTTTGTATCTTTCTTCCCCCACTTCTCCATGTCAGCTTCATGCTCCATTCAGCTTTCATCATTGTAGCAACATGCCTCTTGTTGCGGTTCAATGAGCAATAAATCTCATGTCTATATACCCTCAAACTTTTTAAACAGGGGGCCAGTTCACTGTCCCTCAGACCATTGGAGGGCCGGACTATAGTTTAAAAAAAAACCTATGAACAAATTCCTATGCGCACTACGGGCCCGGGACGAGTCGGCTGCTAAGCAGGACAGGCAGAGGCACCCGGTGGGCCGGATAAATGTCCTCGGCGGGCCGCATGTGGCCCCCGGGCCGTAGTTTGAGGACCCCTGTCTTAGAGTCAGGAGGAAGCTAGAAATATCCTTCCCAGCTACCCCAGCTAAAAAGAAAGTCTACTCCACTGCCCTTGGGTTATAGGCTGACCCTGAAGCCAGGTAATGGGACTGTGCTGATAAGTGTGAACCTGAGCCACCACCTCGCCCCCAGGCTCAACTGGGTCCACATTTGGGACAGTGGTATCCAAGAATAATCAGGGGAGTGGCTAGACAACAGAGAAGGGTCACGTGAGACAACCACAGTAGCCAGAATGCTCAAATTCTTTTTTTTTTCTAATAAATCTTTATTGTTCAGATTATTACAGTTGTTCCTCTTCCCCCCGCCCCATAGCTCCCCTCCACCCGGTTCCCACCCCACCCTCCGCCCTTACCCCCCCACTGTCCTCATCCATAAGTGTACGATTTTTGTCCAGTCTCTTCCCACACCCCCCACATCCCTTTCCTCCCGAGAATTGTCAGTCCACTCCCTTTCTATGCCCCTGATTCTATTATATTCACCAGTTTATTCTGTTCATCAGACTTTTTATTCACTCTATTTTTAGATTCACTTGTTGATAGATATGTATTTGCTGTCACTTTGTTGTTCATAAATTTTTGTCTTTACCTTTTTCTTCTTCTTCCTCTTCTTAAAGAATACCTTTCAGCATTTCATATAATACTGGTTTGGTGGTGATGAACTCCTTTAGCTTTTTTTTATCTGTGAAGCTCTTTATCTGACCTTCAATTCTAACTGATAGCTTTGCTGGGTAGAGTAATCTTGGTTGTAGGTTCTTGCTATTCATCACTTTGAATATTTCTTGCCACTCCCTTCTGGCCTGCATAGTTTCTGTTGAGAAATCAGCTGACAGTCGTATGGGTGCTCCCTGGTAGGTAATTAACTGTGTTTCTCTTGCTGCTTTTAAGATTCTCTCTTTGTCTTTTGCTCTTGGCATTTTAATTATGATGTGTCTTGGTGTGGTCCTCTTTGGATTCCTTTTGCTTGGGGTTCTCTGCGCTTCCTGGACTTGTAAGTCTATTTCTTTCACCAGGTAGGGGAAGTTTTCTGTCATTATTACTTCAAATAGGTTTTCAGTATCTTGCGCTCTCTCTCTTCTTCTGGCACCCCCATAATTTGGATGTTGGTACGCTTGAAGTTGTCCCAGAGGCTCCTTACACTATCTTCATATTTTTGGATTCTTTTTTCTTTTTGCTTTTCTGGTTGGGTGTTTTTTGCTTCTTCGTAGTTCAAATCTTTGACTTGATTCTTGGGATCCTCTAGTCCAGTGGTCAGCAAACCGCGGCTTGCGAGCCATATGCAGCTCTTTGGCCCCTTGAGTGTTTTAATGCAACTACTTCAAAATAGACTCACCCAGGCCGAAAACCGACTTCTGCGCATGGGCTACGAAGTTTCAATCGCACTGTACATGTGTGCCCGCACGTGGTATTTTGTGGAAGAGCCACACTCAAGGGGCCAAAGAGCCACATGTGGCTCGCAAGCCGCGGTTTGCCGACCACTGCTCTAGTCTCCTGTTGGATCTCTGTATATTATTCTTTATTTCAGTCAGTGTACGTTGAGATATGTTGTTACTGCAGCTACACCCAGTGAACACAGACTAAACAATACCGTACAATAGGTGACTGGCCATATAATGTACCTTTATGGTGGGAACGCAGCTATCAAATTTAAAGTTATGTTTTAAATGGTATTAAATTTAAATTTATACTTAAATGTATGCACCTATTAAACTTCTATTTAAGGACATAGGAAATCGCTCAAAAATATGTTTTTTTTAACATATTTTTATTAATTTCAGAGAGGAAGGAAGAGGAAGAGAAAGATAGAAACATCAATGATGAGAGAGAATCACTGATTGGCTGCTGCCTGCATGCCCCTACTGGGGATCAAGCCTACAATCCGGGCATGTGCCCTTGACTGAAATTGAACCCGGAACTCTTCAGTCCACAGGCTGATGCTCTATCCACTGAGCCAAACCGGCTAGGGCGCTCAAAATATTTTAAATGAGTGAACAAAAGTTTAAAACTAAAAGTACAGTGGGATCCAAATTTTTCAAATAAAAATATATCTTGTAAATATTGATTGAGGTAAGTTGGGTGGTAATTTTACCTAAAAAAATGGATTGGGGGGGGGAAAATGTTAACTGGTTATCTCAAGGTGGTAAAATTAGGGGAGTGGTTATTCTCCTTTATACTCATCTGTAATTTCCAACTTGTCTAAAATAACCATATCATGATTTTGTAACTTAGCAAAATGGTTATACAAGTATGTTTAAAATAATCAATAGCTGATGGCAATGTGGAGGGCAGGGAGCCCTGGGAAGGCAGCAGGGTCCAGGGTCCCAGTAGGTCCTGGTGGGGGATGGTCTCCTTATACCAGGCATCCCAGGCACAGGCATAAACCTAGCAGCTAAGGTCCTATGAGAATATGTGTGATTTAAAAAAAAATTAATTGGCTTCAAATATAAAACTTAAAGTATAATTCCTGAGTTAATAAATGTTAATAAAAGTTAAGAATTGTTGCCCTGCATCAGCCGTGGGCAAACTACGGCCCACGGGCCGGATCCGGCCGATTCGGCTGTTCTATCCGGCCCGCGGAGCCGAAAGAGCAGAGGGTTCTCTTGCTCTCCCCTCCGCTCCTTCACCAGCAGCAGTGTTAACATGGCAACGTCGGGAAACAGGGCCGCAGCTCCTTCTTCTGAGTGGGCGGATTTATATCCGCCCATTCAGTAGAAGGAACAACCTCTCAATCTTCCAGAGGCTCCTTGTAATGCCCGCCAACGCGTCCCCTCACATCACCCTGGGAATGCATAGACACACGGTGATGTAGGGAGACACGCCCCTGGAGAGCACAGTATCAGAGCATTAGCTAAAAAGGAGACCAACAACACTGTTCCCACTGAAGTTGATGTTTTAAAGACCAAAAACCTTTCAACCCAGTCTACATTGCCATCTACATCTACGTCCCGGGCATAATTTGGAAGTTGCACTAAAGAAAATGTTTAATTTACTGTTTACACATTTTGTTCTTTTCTATTTGTTTTATTTTTAAATTATTTTATTATATTTAAGTTTAATTTTTTTAATGTATTTTATTGATTTTTTACAGAGAGGAAGGAAGTGGGATAGAGAGTTAGAAACATCGATGAGAGAGAAACATCGATCAGCTGCCTCCTGCACACCTCCCACTGGGGATGTACCCGCAACCAAGGCACATGCCCCTGACCGGAATCGAACCCGGGACCCTTCAGTCCGCAGGCTGACGCTCCATCCACTGATCCAAACCGGTTTCGGCATATTTAAGTTTAATTTGAAAGGCTTTTGTACCTTTCCTTTGTTAGGCAATTTTATTTTGCCTTTGCCATCTTCAATATAAGGTATGTTATTGTGCTATGATTCCTCCATTTTTTGAAGTTTCAAATTATAATAATTAATGTTTACATTCTTGTTAAAATGTTTGAAATGAATAAAACTATTGAAATTAAAAAAAAAAGACCGTACCCTTTTATGTAATGATGTTTACTTTGAATTTATATTAGTTCATACAAACACTCCATCCATGCTTTTGTTCTGGTCCTCCGGTCCAGTTTAAGAACCCATTGTGGCCCTCGAGTCAAAAAGTTTGCACACCCCTGCCCTAGATGGTTTGGCTCGGAGGATATGTGTAGCTTTGTGGTGGGGAGGGAGGTATGGATCACAAACCTCCTTCTCACCCTGTGACATGGGGTCTGGGTCTAAGCCCAGACCCTGAGAGGGATCAGCTGTCTACAGAGCCAGGAGCCTGAATGAAGGGTGGCACCCTCCTGCAATCCCAAAGAATCAACACTGGGGGGCAGCAGAGAGCTAGGTCAGACTGGGAGGGCACGTAGGAGCTGTCCCCACATCCACTGCTCTTCCCCCTAACCCCCCCATCTCTGACTATCCTTACCACCAAGACAGTCACTTCAGCTTGGCTTTCAGAAGATGGTGTCATTTCTCAAAAGGGAATTGCTTTGCAAGTGAAAACTAAGTGTTCACCACGTCCTTCCCATGGACTATTCAAGATAGCTCAGTTTTTACATGTTTAACACGTCCTATCATTTAAAATGTGTTTTCAATTTCAGTCTGTGGCTGACTTCAGGGACTGGCTTAATAAAGCTCACATCCTATATTCATCATGCTGATGTCTTTAAGAGGATAGAAAACTTTAGTAGCAAGACTGGCGGCAAAGATTGCTTCTTCATAGAACTGAGGTTACCAGTAACTTTGGTACAGACAAAGACACCCTGAGAAAACTATTCCATATAAATCAGTGATAGTCACAGGTCTCTTCTGAAATGCCTTAGCTGCTATTGAACAAAACACCTCAAAACTTGATAGTTTAAAGAAACTATTATTATTATTATTATTATTATTACTATTATTATTTGGGTTGGGCTCAGCTGGTTGATTCTTCCACTAGTCTACATGGCTGCAGTAGGGGGACTGGATGGTCCAGGTCCCGGATAGCCCCGCTCACATGCCTGGCTTTTGGCTAGGGTGGTGAGGGCAACTGGGCCACATTGATCTCATTACCCAGCAGGCCAGACTTTGTCACTTGGCAGCTGGGTTCCAAAAGGAACAAGAGAAGCCAAACCCCGTGCACAAACACTTTTTAGGTCTCTGCTTGAGTCATATTTCCTACTGTCCCCTGGACCAAAGCAAGTCACATGGCCAAGCCCTGATTCAGGGGGTAGAGAACATAGATTCCATCTTTTGACAGGAGGAGCTTTAAGAAATATCTTAACACATGCTCTTTCTCCTCTACTCCTGTTACTGAGAACATCCTTATATAGGACATCCTTATACTACGCATACCCTATACTCCTGAGATTAAATTCTACATTTCCCCAGGTGTGTCTGGGGAAAACCAATCCCCCAGAAAATCAATATGCAGTAAGGGGCTAAATTGTGTTCAACAAAATTCATATGTTGAAACTCTAACCCCAGTATGACTATATTTTGAGATAGGCTTTTAAGGAGACAATCAGATTAAATGAGGCCAGATTCATAGGACCCTAATCCAATAAAATCCATATTCTTATAAGAAGGTGAAGAGATACCAGAGTTCCAGAGTTCCCTCCCACCACCCCTCCCCCTCTCCAGATATGCACAGGGAAAAGGCCATGTGAGAACACAATGAGAAGGGGGGTATCTGCAAGCCAGCAAAAAAAGTCTCACCAGAAATCAATCCTGCCAATACCTTGATCTCAGACTTGCAGCCACTAGAACTGTAGAAAATGTCTGTTGTACCACTCAGTCTGTGATAGTCTATATGGCAGCCCAAGCTGACTGATACAAAAGGGATTCTTGGTTAAATAAGTTTGGGAAATGCATGTTCAATACTGATCCTCCACCCTTGGAAATTGATAAAGCTCTGTGGCCTATTAAAGACTCTGAGAGCCATAGCAGGTTTGGCTCAGTGTATAGAGCATCAGCCTGTGGACTGAAGGGTCCCGGGTTCGATTCCGGTCAAGGGCACGTACCTCGGTTGCAGGCTTCCGGCCCTGGTCTGGGTGCATGCGGGAGCCACACAACATCGATGTTTCTCTCTCTGTCTCTGCCTCTCCATTCCACTCTCTCTGAAAAATCAATGGGAAAATATCCTCAAAATAAAAACACACACACAAAAAAGAAAAAAATATACATCCTCAGGTGAGGATAAAAAAAAAAAAGACTCTGAAAAGTTCTTGAACAAAGAAACCTATAGTTTAACACAGTGTTTCCCAATTTTATTCAAATCTGAGGTCCTTTGCCAGCACCTATGATCACCATCAGAAGCTATATTCATTTCTAGTGCTGATGTAACAAACAACCCAAACTTGATGGCCTAATTCTCTCACAGTCTGGAGACCAGATGGCAGAAATCAAGACGGTGGCAGGATTGGTTCCTTCTGGAGCTCTGAGGGAGAACCCTCCGTGCCTCATTCCTCTCTTCTGGTGGTTGCCCACAACCCATGGTGTCCTGGGCTTGTAGATGCATCATTGATTCCCACCTCTGCCTCCATCTTCACAAGACCTTCTCTTTCGTGTCTCATTCTCAACTCCCTCCTCTCTCTTATAAGGGCCCCAGTCATCAGATTTAGGGCCCACCCTACAAGATGATCTCATCTGACCATCCTTAACTTAATTACACCTGCAAAGACCCTTATTCCAAATAGGTCACATTCTAAGGTTGCAGGTTGACATGTCTTTTGGGGACCATAACTGCATTCACTACAGAAGCCAAAGGACACCCAAGGTGCTGGCTGAGCGTGGACACAGAGCAGGGGTGAGTGGGACTCCTCTAGGTGTCTGCAAGCTCAGGGTCCCTCCCCTCCAAGGGACACACTCGGAAGAGCACTCTCCTGTCAGCAATGCTGGATCCACAAATCCTCCTTTCCTAAACTCCTTGCTGACCACCCCCATGAACACATTCCTGTTTGGGGCAGGTCAGGACTTACTGTTCTACTCATTCAAAACCTGAACTGGACTTTCTGACCCTGTTCTTTCTGCTTTGTCCTGGAAGATAAGGCCTGAATTTCTGGAAACATTTACAAAAACTGATGCTCAGCCATTGTAGCAATGTGGTGGGAAGGCTCTTACAGGGCTGTGCTTCTAGAGGCTTCCTCCCCAAGTCTTCTCAAAGCTCTGCTTCCTCCTTCCTCCAGGCCTCTCTGCTGCCCAGAACACTGCCCCACCCTCTCAGCCTCCAGGAGGAAGTGAGACCTCCTCCCTCCAGGGACAGCCCTCCAGGACCAGCCTGAGTGTTCTTACTGTTGGCACTTTTTTAAAAATATATCTTTTTTATTGATTTCGGAGAGGAAAGGAGAGTGAGAAATAGAAACATCAATGATGAGAGAGAATCATTGATCAGCTGCCTCCAGCACGCCCCCTACTGGGGATGGAGCCCGCAACCCTGGCATGTGCCCTTACCCAGAAACAAACCTGGGACCCTTCGGTCTGCAGGCCGACACTCTATCCACTGAGCCAAACCAGCTAGGGCCTATTGACACTTCTTGCTACTCTGGTGTCTTCCACCTGGATTGCATTCCTGCTCACCCACCCTACCACCGCTCCACACTCTGCTTGCCTACAAGCCACCCGGCAGGTGGGTTTCAAGGATCTGCAGGTCCCTGGATTGCAAATAACCAGAGATGGCTCAGATCTTAGAGGTGGGGCTCATGGAATGTATGTGTGTGCATTTTTTCTGGGGAGGGGTCCATATCTTTCATCACTTCTCCAAATGTTCTTCCTGACTTAAAGAGGCTAAAAACCACTAGTTTAGAACTATGGCTCAGTGAGTATCTCTCTCTTAGAGCAGTAACCCCAGGGAATCCCCTCTTCCCACTCCTTTTTTTAAAAAAAAATAAATCTTTATTGTTCAGATTATTACAATTGTTCCTCTTTTTCCCCCCATAGCTCCCCTCCACCCGGTTCCCACCCCAACCTCTGCCCTTACCTCCCCCGCACACTGTCCTCATCCATAGGTGTACGATTTTTGTCCAGTCTCTTCCTGCACCCCCCACACCTGACCTTTCCCCCAAGAATGGTCAGTCCACTCCCTTTTTATGCCCCTGATTCTGTTATATTCACTAGTTAATTCTGTTCATCAGATTTTTTATGAACTTGATTTTTAGATTCATTTGTTGATAGATATATATTTGTTGTTTATCTTTACCTTTTTCTTCTTTTTCCTTTTCTTAAAGAATACCTTTCAGCATTTCATATAATACTGGTTTGGTGGTGATGAACTCCTTTAGCTTTTTCTTATCTGTGAAGCTCTTTATCTGACCTTCAATTCTAACTGATAGCTTTGCTGGGTAGAGTAATCTTGGTTGTAGGTTCTTGCTATTCATCACTTTGAATATTACTTGCCACTCCCTTCTGGACTGCATAGTTTCTGTTGAGAAATCAGCTGACAGTCCTATGGGTGCTCCCTTGCAGGTAACTAAGTGTTTTTCTCTTGTTGCTTTTAAGATTCTCTCTTTGTCTTTTGCTTTTGGCTTTTTAATTATGATGTGTCTTGGTGTGGTCCTCTTTGGATTCCTTTTGTTTGGGGCTCTCTGCGCTTCCTGGACTTGTAAGTTTATTTCTTTCACCAGGTGGGGTAAGTTTTCTGTCATTATTTCTTCAAATAGGTTTTCAGTATCTTGCGCTCTCTCTCTTCTTCTGGCACCCCCATAATTTGGATGTTGGTACACTTGAAGTTGTCCCAGAGGCTCCTTACACTATCTTCATATTTTTGGATTCTTTTTTCTTTTTGCTTTTCTGGTTGGGTGTATTTTGCTTCTTTGTATTTCAAACCTTTGACTTGATTCTTGCGATCCTCTAGTCTGCTGTTGGATCTTTGTATATTATTTTTTATTTCAATCAGTGTATGCTTAATTTCTAGTTGGTCCTTTTTCATATCCTCGAGGGTCTCGCTAAATTTATCATCTTTTTCTAGAAAATTCATGAAAAACCTTATAACCATGGTTTTGAACTCTATATCCAGTCATTTGCTTTCCTCCATTTCTTTTATTTGTGACCTGTTTCTTTGTCTCCACATTTTGGCTGCTTCCCTGAGTTGATAGAGTGGCTTTGTGTGCTAGGTGTCCTATAGGGCCCAGTGGCTCAGCCTCCCTTATTACCTGAGGTGGACACTCTCAGTGCACCCCTTTGTGGGCTGTGTGCACAGTCTTGTTGTAGTTAAGCCTTGATTGTTGTTGGTATCACTGGGAGGAATTGACCTCCAGGCCAATTGGCTGTGAGGATCAGCTGTGTCTACACTGTGAGAACTTCTGTGCTGGAGACACCCTTATGAGACAACACTTGCTTCAGTGGGGCTTTGGTGTTCACTGAGTCTGCCCCTTGAGTGTGTCCCTTTGGATCTGAGGAGTTGTAGTCTGGATGGTCCCACTCTGACCCCTGGGTACACTGGCTCTTGGATCTCCAAGGAGGTGCTAATTTAGCTTCTGCCTGAGGTCACCCAGCAGAGGGTACTGAGAGATCTGAAGATTCCTCTTCTTTGATTGTATTTTGGAGGTGCCCAGATGTGGCCCAGCTGTGAAGCAATGCAAGCTGCTGCATGGTTTTGGGCCTTCTTTTGGATGTTCTTGGTCTCACTGACTCAGATGCAGTTAGTTAGGTAAGTTTAGAATTCAAAGGACCAGGCTATTCATATGCCAAAGTCTCTGCGCTCAGCTTGGATGGGGTGGAGTCTCAGGGCGGAGCAAACAGCAATGGCTTCCCATTAGCCCTGCCCCTAAGAGGCCCCTGGGTCTCAGTGTCCTGCAGTAATCGCTGCAAGCACCTCTGAAAGAAAGCTGCCCTCAAGTTTCGCCCGATGCCAGACAGTCCAGTTTCTCCCCTCTATGAGTCTGGGTCCCCAGAGTCTCGCCTGGAACTGGAGTTCAGAGCAGTCGGGAGTTTTTCTCTCCCTCCTGCTTGAGAAAGTCAGCTGCATACTCAGTTGCTGCCTCTCTCCACATGCGCACACGCGTGCGTGCCTCCGTACCTCTGCCTTCCACAGCTCCTGTGAGTCTCAGTGTGCTTTTCTCTTTCCTTCTAGTTGTAGAATTTCCACTCAGCCAGCTTTCCTGTGGTTCTGGATGATGTCCGTTTTGTCTTTCAGTTGTAGTTTTGAAATTGTTGTGCGAGGCAGCAGTTTAGGTGTTTACCTATGCCGCCATCTTGGTTTCTCCTTCCCACTCCTTCTGAGCTGAGGGGCCCCAATCCTGGTAGACACAGGCATTTCAAATGAGTCACCATCCACGGGATGCCCCAGGGATGGAACAAAGCTGGCTCCATGTAGAGTCACAGCACCCCCACCCCACCCCACTGTCACCCTGTAGATGACTAGCAGATCCCTGGGCCTGGGAGAGAGCTGGGGAGCCTGAGGGCAAAACCCTATGACCGCCCTGTACCCCATGGCTTGGCTCCCGGCTGACCCTATCTGTAAGTCTAGTCAGCATCCTGGATCTTGCCACTGCACACTGCTGGTATTGTGCATTTGGCCCACTGGGCTGTGTTGTAACAACAGACTTATGACCTGTCTCTCAAATTGGATAATAAAGTTTTTGGAGCAGACACCTATCTTTAACTTATTTAAAATTCTATTTGAGCCCTAACCAGTTTGGCTCAGTGGATAGAGCATCGGCTTGCGGACTGAAGGGTCCCAGGTTCGATTCCGGTCAAGGGCATGTACCTTGGTTGTGGGCACATCCCCAGTGGGGAGTGTGCAGGAGGCAGCTGATTGATGTTTCTAACTCTCTATCCTCTCCCTTCCTCTCTGTAAAAAATCAATAAAATATATATTGAAAAATTCTATTTGAGGCCCAATCTGGCTCAAGAGCACTGCATCAGTCTGCCAGGGTTGCCATTACAAGTACCACAGACTGGGGGATGAAACAGCAGAACTGTATTTTCCCACAGTTCTGGAGGCAGAAATCAAGATGTTGGAGGGGTTCGTTCCTTCTGAGGGCTGTGAGGGAAGGAGCTGTTCCTGGCCTCTCCCCTTGGTTTATAGACATTTATGTGTGTTTGTGTCCAAACTGCCTCTTCTTAAAAGGACACCTGTCACACTGCATTAGGGCCCACACCAATGGCCTCATTCTAACTCAATTAGAATTTAAAGGCCCAATCTCCAAATACAGTCACATTCTGAGATACTGGGGATTAGGACTTCAACACGTGCTTTTAAGGGAACACACTTCAGACACCCAGGAGTAAATGAGAAGGATGGGTGGGGGGACATGCCGCTGGCAGAGGGATCATGGTTTGACTTCTACCCTCTCAAAGCTGGTCTGCACCAAAGCCCCTCTTAGCCCACTCAGGTCACTGCACAGCCACCAGCCAGGCCTCTGAGGGGCCTGGGGTGGCCCGCCCCTCCTCCCTGGGCCTTCAGGCAGTCCCACACTGGCCCTGATTCCTATCCGAGCAGTTGGCAAGCCAAACCTAAGGGCTAGGAGAGACTAGGTGGGCCCTGTAGATGGGGATGTCCTAAGGGCTGGGCAGACCTAGGGGGTGTGTATATGGTGTGGGGAGGGCTGAAGCACCCCTTTGTTTTAGGGATGGATGTGGGAGGGGTGGTCTCTCAGTTCAATTGCATTCCCACTGTGGAGTGGGCATTTGGGTGGCCCCAGGAATCCTATTTGCATGCAGAGCACAGGCTTCTGGGAGGTTAGAAAGAAGGAATTTATTTTAACTTGCAAATTACTTCTAATACTTAAAGTAATACTTACTCATTGTTGAAAGAAAAAAGTTGCCCGTGATCCACCACAACTAGAAATCTCTGACTCTGGCTACTCATTATTTAATGGTATCGTGTGCTTTTACCTTTTAGGATCTTCTCTTAATGCAAGCAATAAATGTTACTGTAAAATAATTAATTAGAAAATGCAGTTTGCCAAAGAAAACAATTTTAAGTCACTTATAATCCACTACCTACAGATAGTTTATTTTTTAATCATATATTTCTTTGACTGATAATACATTTGAATATTTTCCTTTGTTTATTAGTTACTAGAGGCCCGGTGCATGAAATTCGTGCACGGGGGTAGGGGTGTCCCTCAGCCCAGCCTGCACCCTCTCCAATCTGGGACCCCTCGAGGGATGTCCGACAGCCCGTTTAAGCCCGATCCTACTGGTATCGGGCCTAACCGGGCAGTCGGACATCCCTCTTACAATCCAGGACTGCTGGCTCCCAACTGCTCGCCTACCTGCGTTCCTGATTGGCCCTAACCGCTTCTGCCTGCCAGCCTGATCACCCCCTAACCACTCCCCTGCCAGCCTGATTGATGCCTCACTGCTCCCCTGCCAGCCTGATTGCCCCTAACTGTTCCCCTGCCAGCCTGTTTGCCCCTAACTGTCCTCCCCTGCAGGCCTGGTCACCCCCAACTGCTCTCCCCTGCAGGCCTGGGTCCCCCCCAACTGCCCTTCCCTGCAGGCCTGGTCACCCCCAACTTCCCTCCTCTGCAGGCCTGGTCACCCCTAACTGCCCTCCCCTGCAGGCTTGATCGCCCCCAACTGCCCTCCCTTGCAGGCCTGGTCCCTCCCAACTGTCCTTCCTTGCTGGCCATCTTGTGGCGAACATCTTGTGTCCACATGGGGGCGGCCATCTTTGACCACATGGGGGCAGCCATCTTGCGTGTTGGAGTGATGGTCAATCTGCATATCACTCTTTTATTAGATAGGATTTAGATTTCTTGGATGAATAGTCTGTTCTCATCTTTTGCATATTGTGTTACTGGGTATCTAATGGTGTCGGGTCCATCACTTGGAATATATATATATATAAAGGCTAATATGCAAATAGACAGAACGGTGGAACAACCAGAACAACCAAACAACCGGTCGCTATGATGTGTGCAGAGCACCAGGGGGCGTGTGTGGAACATGATGGGCATTGGCTGCAGCAGGATGGTGGAGCAGGTGAGCAGGGGCGCCAGACCAAGGCGGGGTGCAGGTCGCTGTCATGGACGCGAGCCTCTGGTGGTTACTGAAAATTCTTTGCTCCTGCGTGCTGCGGTCCCAACTGGCGCTCACAGCCACTGCCAGGGCCGGCCCTGCTTGTACTGGCCCTGCTTGTACGGCTGCTGGCGCCGAGCACCAATCACTTCACACCATCAGCAAATGCAAGTGGGGCCTGCTCTGTCAGCATGGGGGAGCAGCAGCGGTGGGAGCGGGAGCAGGGCTGCCTGCAGACAGGGGCCCAAGGGCCCTGGTGGGAGGGGCCGAGCAGGGGGGGAGGGGGAGTCACGGAGGATGGGCCAAGACCCGCCACTGTGCCCACCACAGCCTCGAGTCCCACAGTTCCTTTCAAGGTGCACAATTCGTGCACTGGGCCCCTAGTATGTATATAGTATTAACTCTGTCATATTTGTAGCAAATATATTTTCCCCAGTTTGTGGTTTGCTCTTAAAATTTTTAGAGCATTTTTTATCTCTATTTTCCCCTTCAGAATTTTTTTACTGGCTTTAAAGCTTAGAAAGTACTTCTTCACAAAATCAAATATTTTTTTTTAGTTTGCCTTTGATCCTCTCTCTGCATTTACCTCTTTAAAAACTGAAAGTGAAAGTTAGAAACTAACTTAGTGTTTTTCCAAATACTTAACCAATTGTCCCAGCACCATTTTGTAACTCAGCCCTCCACTACCTCTGTATCTGTGTCCCCAAAGATAGTTGTCTGCTCCAAGCCAACGTCTAGGAGAAATACACACACACACACACACACACACACACACACACACACACACACACACACACAACCTGTAGTCCCCTGGCTGCCAGCACTTACCCAAAAGCACTAGCAAACAAGGTATGATTTCTGATGTGTGGAGAAGGTAAGGGGTGTACCCTGGAGACCTCAACACAAACAACTTAAAAATTCCCTCTAGATATTTCTATTCTCCCCAAGCCTCACCTGCTGCATCCCCAGGGAAGCCTGACCCTCCCTCTCAGCACAGCTGCCTTGCTGCTCCCCTCTAACTCAGCCTTCATTTCCCAGAACCCTGCCCCCTCTCCAGCGGAACAATTGGGCTGTAGGCCCCTGGTCCAAACCCAGCTCTTTCCAAACAAAGGCCCTCGGGCTAATGGCATCTGCCTCCTTAGAAAGCTGGGTAGCAACAATGCCTTTGGGGTCTCAGCCCCACCCCCTGGGGCTGATTATCCTGTTTCTTGCAAACAAACCCAGTGATGTTCTAGGTGGAATTCTCATTCCATCTGCTAATGGCACCAAAGTTACTCTCTCTCCTTGTGCCTTGATCATGCAGGAAGTGGAGTTCTGGGAAGATGGAGAACCTGGAGACCCTCTTACAGAGCTGATATGCCGAGAGGCTTCCCTGGGAGCCCAGAGCTGAGATGGAGCATCCTGAGGAGCAGCCAGCCAAAGACTGGGGAGCCCAGGGGCCAATTGACTAGATTGGTTTATAGCTCTCTGCTCATTAGTGTAGACTCTGGGGGAGAAATGACAATCTTTGCTGCTTCCAATGGTGAGCCCTGTAGTGCTTAGTCTGTGGAGATAGCTTCAGCTGCTTTAGCTGAGCGCCAGTGCCAAGGATGAATCCAAGGAAGAGGGTGGGAGAGACTCTGGGGTGATTTCTGGACCAGTGTGGACAGAGGTCCTGGGAGGAGGGTCTGAAGCCAAGGCAGGAGAGAGGTGACCCGAGAGCAACCACCCTAGTGGCCAGAGGAGCCAGGGTGTTCAGGGGAGATAGGATGGTGGGGTCTCTACCACTCAGCTTCCCTGGATGACTTTAGATGTTATCCCTTAAGCTGCCTGTGACTGCTAGTAACAACAAGCCCTGGCTCAACTTGCTAAAGCAATTTGGAAGTAAATCTCCTGCCATCACAGGAAGTCTCAGGGCTGGGGGTTGGGGTCTGCAGGTGCAGTTTGATCAAGGCTTTGCCCTACTTTTCTGCAATCCCCCTGGCTCCACCAACCTCTACATGGGGCTTTTTTTCAGGCCAGGACCCTTGTGGTCACAAGAGGCCCAACAAGATGTGACTGTGTACATGAGCAGAGGACTACATTTTCTTGGGAAGGTGCTGGGAGTGGTCCCTTATAACATTTATATTATAAAGAGGTAGTATGCAAATTAGGCCAGAACTCCGTAACGGGTCACAACCAGACAGGAAGAGGTTGTGCACACAGGTGAGGCTTGGAGCAGAGATGGAGACAGAAGCAGGGGGCCTGCCCGAGCCCAGCGTGGTGGCTCGGGTGGCGCTGGAGCAGACACAGGCAGGGGGGCCAGGGCACACTGAGAGTCAGGCGCGGGTCCTGGCCCCCTGTGGCACCGGTCTGGCCTACTGCGGGGCCGATCTGGCCTGACTCCTGCAGCGGCCAGTCTGCGTGAATCGGGTGTGGGTCCCGCCCCCACTCGGGGCGCCTCCTCGCGTGATTTCAATCACGTGCTGGGCCTCTAGTTTATTATAAGTGAGCAACTGCATCCCATTCTCTTTCATCAGAGTCACAGCCATCATGATTCCTTGTGGCAACTGCACTGGCATACACACCTCCACCTTTTTCTAATGTATTTGTCTTTCTCTCCTTACGCACTGGCAGACTTGGCTATAAAGAGTCCTGGGGACTGAGCCCACTAAAAGCATCTACCCTTGCTCTGCTGGTGCCTGTGACATCGTCAGATGCCCTCAGAACCCCTGTGACCTCACCACCTGGACAACTCAGCCCAGCAGGGCCATCACTACTCCCTCAAACAGCACAAGTAACAGAAGGCCTGGATGACCACTGTCCCCTGGGAAGAGGCCGGCATCCCCACGCACAGTGACGGCAGGTCTTCAGACAGCCCTGCAGTGGGATCCCAAAGTCAGGTCTCCCTCCCTGCAGATGGCCCAGCGGCTAGCGGTGCAGGGTCAACTGAACAGCAGGATGAAGATCCAGCCTCCATCAAGCCAGCCACCTCCAAGGCCACGGCAGCATCTGGGGATGAGAACCAGCATGAAGATGAAGCTGATGCAGGGCACAGGCAGGAGCCCAAGGAGGCCACGCCCAGCTGGCCCACCCCGCCCCAGATGCCCTGCAAACATCCTTGAGTCTCCAGAACCTAGTGTGGGCTGGGCCGGTGCGAGATTCGAGGAGGACCCGGAGTCTTCAGATTTCCCAAAGTGACTCCCTGGTTAAGGAAGAGACACCACAAACAGCGGGTGTCCCAGACAGGGAGCAAGACTTAGACCCATCTACCCCAAGTGCTGAAGCACAGTTCCCCCCAAATGTGCCTGCCGTGGGCACTGCAGATGCAAACAGCCAGCTTGACACCATTGAAGCTGTTGAGAAATCTGAGGGTCCGGAGGCCGTGAACCCTGACACTGAAGCTTTGCCATCGGCTGAGTCCCAGGCAGTGACAGAGGGGGATTTGATAGACTGCTCAAGAGACCTGCAGGCTCCACTGGTCCCGCCCTCCCCAGGAAGCAGTGTGACTGGCTTGCCTGGCGCCCCCACAGTGGCCCTGGGGAGAAGGCATCTGGACCCCAGTCTGTCCATAGCCTGTGAGGAGAACGCCTATATGCGCTCCATGACCAGCTTGCTGGGAGGGGGCGAGGGGTCCATCAGCTCCCTGGCAGACATCCTGGTCTGGTCTGAGGCCACCATGAACATGGCCACGGGCCTCCTGGCCTCGGGACACAGCTCCGTGACAGACCTGCTGCACAGCCCAGGGCCCAGCCTGCGCTCCGTCTCCAGCATCCTGGGGAACGCCAGGTCGGCCTTCTCCTCCGGGCTGGTAGCCGGGACCAGCTCGGTCCTTCGCTCTGTCAATCGCATGCTGGAGAGGACGGAGCAGAGGACTGTAGAAGGCATCTGCTCAGCCGTGTGTTACATGACCAGCCAACTCACCCACTCTGGCCCCAACTATGACTAGACCCTGCACAGCAAGCCCCCAAAGGACTGGCTCAGCAGCCTCCTGAGACCCTGGGACACTCATGCCCTGCCCCCATGCCCCTGCCAGCCTGGGATAGCTCTCCCCAGACCAAGCAATAAATCCCCAGCAGCATTTATTTTCTAAGTGCCAGCCTTATTCCTGGTTTCTGCGGTGGGCACAGGGCGGAGGGACAGGAGCGGGCTAGGGTGTCTGGACACAGAAAGGGGTCCCCTGAGGGCTTCCCAGGTGGTCCCATTCAGGGGCTGGAGCCAAAGTGCAGAAATGAAAGAGCCGGGCAGCGGTGGGGGCCAGGCGTAGAGGTCTCAGACCTGTAAAAATTGATGCTGGCGGGACCTCCAACCAGATAAGTGTGCTCCTGAGGAAGGGGCCTGACCCTTCCCAGGCCTCCTGGCCTAGAAGGCTGGGGCTCTCTGTGAGGGGCTGAGGACACAGAGCCAGACCAATGTGGAACCCCAGTGTCACTGCTGGCCCTGGGCTAGTCACTTCACCCTCTGAACCTCTGACTGTCCTCTGTAGGATGGATAATGAAGCCACACCATGAAGATGTTATGAGACATAAGGGAAACCATGCAGGTCCTAACACATGGGGTCTGGCACTTGATGAGCTTGAACATTTCTGCTGTCACTATGATATCCTCTAGCCGGCCAGGGACATGGTGGGAACAGGGATCTAGGTAGGGTGACCAGCCGTCTCAGTTTGCCTGGGACTAAGAGGTTCCTGGGAGGTGAGACTTTCAGGTTAAAAACCAGGAAAACCAGGACAAGTGGGTCACCCTAGGTCTGTTTCTGTGGTTTTTACTCTTGTCTGTGACGCTGTCCTCCTTGGAAAGGCAGCCGTCTGCTTTGGAAATCCACCAGCCTTCTGGCTGGATACAGTATCACACTGGTCACGTGACTTGGTGAGTGAAGCTCCTACTGGACATGAGCCCCACTCCTGGCCTTGGCCCGGTGCCTTATGCAGGTCACACCCCGCACACCTTCATGCTTCAGCCCTGGCGTGGAGTCATTCACTCCTCACTTATAGCAGCGTCTCCAAATGTGTTTGTCCTACACAGTGTCTCTCAAATTGTGAATTAATTGCTAACATTCAAAAACCCAGAATGCTTATATAAACATATAAATTTCTGCTTCTCTTAAAAAATCTAGGGGCCTTATTACTTCAGAACAACTGGCAGTTGAGCTGCCTGCTTTAAGAGAGACCTACCTGGCCTGCATCAGTGACTGATGTCACCTGCCGGGCCCCCAGAGGTTCATATTTGCCACCCCTACCCTGCAGATGGCTCGAGAGGAAATCTAATACCAAGCCCCAAGGGGAGGGGTACCAGGTGAACCAGGTGTGTCTACCTTTTTCCTCGAGCAGCTGTCACTTGCTGTAGGTGAGCTGCGAACTGTTTCCATGTAGTGAAAGCAAAGGTTCAGAGGAAGGAGGATGTCAATTCAGCTCTCAGTGATCAAGGCCCCTTGGAGAAGCAATTGAATCAGACGTAGAAAGAGAGGAGATGTGGGGTCCCCGACAGAGGCCAAAGAAAGGAAAGCTGATGCAGATGTGATGGGTACTTGGTGGGGGAGGGTAGTTCAGCAGTTCAACCTGGGCTGAGCCCAGAGCAGAGAATGGGCAATAAAGCTGCCAGCGTAGACCCCAAAGGCTGTCAATAAAAAATTCTGAACCAGGTAAATGCTACCATGTGCCAGCTACTACTGGACACTGGAACTTCAAAGGTAACCAGCAGTTCAGAAGGCACAGAAACCAACCCTGACTAGGTGAAGGGATTAGCTGACTAGCACAACTGCCAAGTGTGGGTGTGGCCGGGCCCAGGGTTCAGCCTTGTCCTCAGGGTTCTACCTTTCCAGCTCCAACCCCCCTCCCCCAGTCTGTGCTGGCTCCATTCTCAGGTGGCTCAGCCACCTTCTTGGAAAGAGAGGCCCTTGTTCCCACTGGCTCTGGCAGGAGAGTCCTGGAGGAGGGTCCCACAGGGCCTGGCTTGGCTCCCATGCTCTCTCCTGAACCAATCACTGAGGCCATGGGAACGGGATATCTGGCCTGGGCCTCACGCCTACCTCTGGAGCCAGGGTCAGCCAAGAATTGGGGGATCCCCACAGGACATGTGTTAAAGCTGGAAGAGTTGTGAAGAGTATGGCCTTGGGGTCCAGGCCACCTTGAATCCTGGCTCTACCTCGTACTAGCTGTGTTACTTTTATCTCCTTGTGCCTCAGTTTCCTCATCTGTAAAGTGACGTTAGCACCTACTGCATTGGGCTGTTGTGAGGATTACACGAGTTAATGAGTCATGTGCTTGGAGCAGTGCCTGGCCCATAGTTGAGTGCTATGTGTTAGTAAGCATTGTCATTATTGTGGCAGAGGGTTCTATAGAGCTACGTGCCAAGGGCTGACTTTCCTGCTTGCTTTCAGCCTTCCTCTTTGCTTCGGGATAAACAGCTGTGTTGGCAAATCTGCTTGGCAACACATCTTCTCTGCAGGTGGGACCCCCCAGGCATCTGGGTACCAGTGCACTCGGGGAGAAGGTCAGGGCTGCACACTCAGAAGAGTCCAGCACAGAGAGAAGTGGGCACACCCCAGTTCTGGAAAAGGTGGCCTGAGCGAGAAAAGAAAGGCCCCTCCCCAGGCAAGAGGGAGCAGTTCATAGACACAGGAGCAGTCAGCAAACAGGAGTCATCACGGGCATATGGACCACCTTGGGAGATGGATAAAAATTGAAGAAGGGGAGCACTATTGGGGAGAGGCAGTGCATAGGCACAGACGGTGGTGATTAAGGGGGGAAACAGCCCAGTTGCTGTGGCTCAGTGGTTGAGTGTCGATCAGGAGGTCACGGTGTGATTCTCAGTTAGCGCACATACCTAGGTTATGGACCTGATCCCCAGTGTGAGGCGTGCAGGAGGCAGCCGATCAATGATTCTCTCTCATCATTGATGTTTCTATCTCTCTCCCTTCCTCTCTGAAATCAATAAAAATATACTTAAAAAGAAAAAAATAAAAGGGGGAAACAATGAGCAGTCAGAATAACAGGGTGGCTGTATGTAGGGTACTCTTTCATGTTGAGAACTGAGGTATGACAAAGTTACAAATTCACCCCAACAAAGCTGGCACCTTCTCACTGCTTCTCCTCTATACAATAGGGTTCCCACCTGACAAACACCCATATTTCTGTAGGAGAGACAACCATCTTTCTGGGCTGGTCTTCTGCCACTGGGAGATTGGCCAGTAAGCAGAGGATCTGCTTAAAGAAACATTTAGGCTGGGCCAAGAGCCAGCAGGGCAGGCACAGTAGCCTAACATCTGAGCCCAGCAGGGGCTTGGCTAAGGGAAGGGCACCGACAAGTCCTGGCAGATGGCAGCAGGGCCACTGTGGCCTCCACCCCAGGGTGGATTGTCCCCTTCATTGAGGGACTTGTTCCCCCAGCTGCTATGAGCACTATCAGTGGACAGCTCTCAGTGCCAGCCCCTTCAAAGAACCACCTGGCCCAAGGTCATGCCCTCCTGGGTGGCCCGATCCAATGACTGGTCTATGAAGGAGTGTAAGGCCCGACTGTCCTGGGCCAGCTTGGAACAACTCCAGCTCCAGCTCTAGAGCTCCTGGGGAGCTGATGGGAGTGATGTGGGGTCTGCATGGCAGTCTCCCTCCCGCTCCACACACTCCGGCTTTCTTCTGGCTGAGAGCCTGGTTCAGGAAAAACCAACCTATGACTAGAGACTGCTATTTTCTACCATCTGAGATGGGTATTGAGGAGTGGGATCCACAAATTCAAATCATCTTTAAAGTTTGAAAATTTTGCCCTGGCCGGGTAGTTTAGTTGGTTAGAACATTGTCCCATGCACCAAAATGGTTTTAGGTTCAATTCTCAGTCAGGGCACATACTAGGTTTCAGGTTTGATCCCTGGTCAGGGCACGTATGGGAGGCAACTGATGGATGTTTTGATGGATGTTTCTCACATCGATGTTTCTCTCTCTCTTGCCCTCCCTTCCCCTCTTAACACATATCCTCTGGTGAGGATTTAAAAAAAAAAGTTTGACCCCCCTGGTGTGGCTCAGTGGTTGAGCATCAGTCGATGAACCAGGACGTCATTGGTGCGATTCCTAGTCAGGGCACATACCCAGGTTGCAGGCTCGAACCCTGGTTGGGGGCTGTGCAGGAGACAGCTGATCGATAATTGTCTCTCATCATTGATGTTTCTATCTCTCTTTCCCTCTCCCTTCCACTCTGAAATCAATGAGAAAAAATTTAAGTTGGAAGATTATTTTTAAAAAAGTATCTTTTTTTTTTTGTAAGAATAGTTAGAAATTTGAGGCCACTTTGAATATGGTAAGAAAAAATAAAAATAAATCTGTCAGTGTTTTTACTTGTTTTGTAAGGACAATATTCTTGTTTAGTCTATGGCCACTAGGCTAATCTGGTTAGTCACCACAGGACTACAGTCAAGTTGATAGGTTTGGCTGGTTGAGGCACAGGTTCTATCCCGGAAAGTGTCTCCTAAAGAAAGTGATCATAGATAAGGACAGTCCCCCAGGGAATGTGATAAAGTGTAAAGGTAAACTTAAGTACATATTTAAATATTTAAATGTAAAACTGGACCCTCTCTGGGCTAAGAGAAAGCCCTATTTCTTAGGCCTCCTGGATCCTGAGCTTTGAATCCCCTAAGGCAGTGGTCGGCAAACCGGGGCTTGCGAGCCACATGCGGCTCGCAAGCCGCGGTTTGCCACTCTGTTGACTAATGAGTTTGCCGACCACCGGACTAGACTAAATGTTACCGTGTAGTTGGAAGCTGTGAGGATTAGGCAATTGTGGCATATTGTGTGCAAAGAGGTGAAGGGTAGTATATGACAGTGGTCGGCAAACTCATTAGTCAACAGAGCTGCAAACCGCTGCCCTAAGGGAGCAGAGCACGCCCTCTGCTAGAGAGAAGGCATCACTACCTGCACCAAGGAGGGCCCCAGACTATTTGAGGTTAATCTCTCCAGAGAAGTAAGTTCAATAAAAACTGTTCCTATACTCACAACACTTCCAACACTAAATGTGTGAGTTTTCCGCACCAAACAATTCTTCAATTCTCTGTGGGTGTCCTGCAATTCAATTCTGACACTAACCACCTCGAGTCAGTACAGACCCCACAGGTTAAGTCCCACAAGACTGCATCACTAAAGATGCCATCACTAAAGGTGGGTCCCCAGGTTACCCACACTTCTGTCTGACTTGGCTACAAAATCAGGGATTCCCACGACTTCCTCCTCAGGTTGGATAATTTGCTATAACAGCTCACAGAATTCAGGGAAACACATTACTCACTATTGCCAGTTTATTATACAGGATATTATAAAGGATATAAATGAGCAGCCAGATGAAAAAGTACATAGGGCAAGGTCCAGAAGGGTCCAGAGCACAAGAGTTTCTGTCTCCATGGAGTTGGGGCAGGGGGGGGGGGGGGGCACAGCTTCCTGGTATATGGATCCATTCAACAACCCAGAAGCAATTTGAACCTTGTGGTTTAGGGTTGTTATGGAAGTTTCATTATGCAGGCATGATTGATTAAAGTAAAGCACTGGCCATCAGTGATTAACTCAGTCTCCAGCCTCCTCTCCCCAGAGGGGTGTGTGTGTGTTTGGGGGCGGGGGGGGGGAACGGGACTAAAAGTTCTCTCTAATCTCAAGGTTGGTTCCTCTGGCGAGCAGCCCCCATCTTCCAAGAGTCATTCCTACCACTCAGGAAATTACAAGGGTTTTAGAAACTGTGCCAGGAACCAAGGGGGCAGAAACCAATATATATTTGTTACATCACCGGGGTTCAGAATAAACCTGAGATGCCACCAGTTGAGCTGATTGACTCAGGTTGAAAATGTGTTCAGAATCTCTGAGGAACAAAGCCAGACGGGCAGAAGGGCACAGACTGTCCAACTGGACTTGCTGCCAGAGCCCAACACCATGGCATAGTTTGCATAACAGTGCTCCAAACTCAGACCACAGCAGGCTCAGGGTCCTCCAGGAAGGGCCTAGCCATGGCAGAGTCTTTAAAGGGCAGGGCTTGGCTGAGGGGTCTCTGGACGGGCAGTATCCATTGAACCTCCACTGGCCCATCCTGTGGAGTCCTCCTCAAGTGGACACTGTGGTCCTAGATGAGGGCCTTACTGTCTCCAAACCTCAGTTTCTTCATCTATAAAAGAGGTCTCCCATTTCCCTCACAGGGATGCTGTGATCAATAATGCATACTAAAAAGAACAAACAACATTTAATAGTTGGCATGTGACAAATGACAGGTGTGCTTTCTTTTTTTTTCTTCCTTGGGGTGTTCTGCATTGTGGAAATCTCTTCATTGGAACTGACAGAAACGCAACATGAAGTAACTTACTTAGGCACTAATAGATTGATGGGCTGGGCAGAGAAGGGCTAGGGAGAACCTGGCTTTGGAGATGCCTGATGTCAGGGACTCCAAGCTGTAAGGACTGTCTCCATTGCTTGTGCCCACTACCTACCATGGCAACTCTGCCTCTTGAGAAATAGAGCAAAGAAATATAATGGAGTCACCATAGTCAAGTTGCTCAATTACTAAAATCAAGTAGGTTGAAGCCTGAGGAAATGATTCTATTATTGCTTTAACTAGCCTGGGAACATAAGTTTTTGAACTTTCCAGTCCTGCGCCAATGCCTCGATATACATCAGACCTCCAGATAACCCTCTGATTACCCCTGAAGGACTGAGGAAGAATGTTCAGGTATCCAGACCACCTGACATCCAGGATGCAGACAATCGGTCATCTAAAGAGTTATCATCTCCAACCAATCCAGAGGAGAAGAATGCAGGACTAATTCTTCTCAAGAATGTGCTTTTTACTGTAAGAGCCCTCAGCTTTTCTTTCTTCTTTGAAACACTGGGTATTGTCTAGTTGTTTCTGGTATGCAAACCCTAAGACCTTTGAATAAACCTTTATCATTTATTTCTAGCTGAAGCCTCCAGAGCCTTTTTGGGTTTGTTCAGCATTCTCCTCCAGGTTTCTGCTCCTGGAGAAAACATGGCTCCTGGAGGCTCCAGGCCCACATGCTCACATTTCCAGGACTAAGAAGAAAAACCTGTTTCCCTGCTCCAGTCTGATAAATGCCAAGTGTAAGGATCTGGTTGGCCTGGTCCGGGTCGCTTTCCTTTAAACCATGTGCTTTGGAAAGATCTGAGGCATTCTTAGGTGTACTCGCACAACTCTGTGGATTAAAAAATTCCTCTGCATCTCTGAATTTTAAATATTAACCAGTGAGGAAATAGGATTCACCTAAAACACCTGGTTTCATTTCTGACCACCTGTATTTTATTAGTACTTGTTAAAATGGAGTGTTTGATGAAGAAAATCACCTCCCACAGATGGCCTTCACCACAGTGAACTTGAACAAGACAAGCAGGGTCCTCTTAGCAAGAGGAGGTGGTCATTATTACCCTTGTCAAAGTTGGGTAAGTTGAGGTAGGGCAGGGCACAATGGCAGATTACTGCTGGCCCCTGCATGAAATTCTGGACCTTGTCTCCCAGCCTGGGCTTTGGGATTCAGCAATGGTGAGAAAAGGAGCTGGGCAGGAGAAGGAATAACCTAATAACAAGGCCCACTCCAGAAACTGGGGCGGTGGTCAGGCAGGCCCCCCTCTCCACTCCCAGGACCACAGCTGGCTCCCAAAACTGTTAGGGGCAGAAATAGAATATTGGGGACCAGCTTCAATTATAATCCTATATAATAAAAGAGTAATATGCAAATTGACCATGCCTCTGCCACACCCACAGCCACGCCCACCAGCCAATCAGGAGCACGTATTCAAATTAACCCAACCAAGATGGCTGCGGCCATGGAGATAGCAGGAGGCTTGGGTTGCCCCCGGCAATGGAGGAAGCCAAGCTTTCCGACCCCCGTGGCGGGCCCAGGCCTCCGCTCAAGGCTACAAAGTTTCAATTATAGAAGATAAATAAATCCCAGATACCAGGGCCTCCAATTGGGCCGCCGGGGGGTGTGGCCAGCCTGCAAACCACCACAGGCCCCTCACCCAGGCCGCCCCATGCCCCAAGGGAACCCCCACCCTGATCTGGGACACTCTTCAGGGCAAACCAGCTGGCCCCCACCCCTGCACCAGGCCTCTATCCTATCTAATAAAAAGATAATATGCAAATTGACCGTCACTCCAACACACAAGATGGCTGCCCCCATGTGGTCAAAGATGACTGCCCCCATGTGGACACAAGATGGCCACCACAAGATGGCCAGCAGGGGAGGGCAGTTGGGAGGGACCAGGCCTGCAGGGGAGGGCAGTTAGGGGTGACCAGGTCTGCAGGGGAGGGCAGTTAGGGGCAAACAGGCTGGCAGGGGAATGGTTAGGGGGTGATCAGGCTGGCAGGCCGAAGCGGTTAGGGGCAATCAGGAAGGCAGGCAGGCGAGCAGTTGGGAGCCAGCAGTCCTGGATTGTGAGAGGGATGTCCAACTGCCCTTGAGGGGTCCCAGATTGGAGAGGGTGCAGGCTGGCCTGAGAGACACACACCCCCATGCACTAATTTCCTGCACCGGGCCTCTAGTAAGAAATATTAACCATGCTCTGTTAACCATGATGGTTCTGTTCTGATTAGAGAAAGCACATTCTAACCTGGCTGAGTCTTGTACGCCCTGGGACATGGGAGCTAACATTGGAATGCAGTCCATCTTCCTGTCCCGAGAACCACCTATTATTATGGAAAGATTTACAAACTTGTGGCTGAAACAATCTAATCCAGGAGGCACCTACTCTTTACAACCCCCAGCCCCTATTGCCTGTAATCTGGTCCCAGGGTGCCCAGCGACACCCACCCTCCTGCAATGCCCCCCTCCCCACGCCAGCCCGCATGACTTTTAACCTGTAATAATTATCCTATGCCTACTTTCCCATGCCTGTAATTCCTACTTCCCCGCGTAATCTTTGCCCTTCTACCTAATATAGTAAGCAGCTGGCTTATGGTGGGGTGCAGAGCAGATTTTTATGGATGACCTGCTGCTCTCCCATACTGCCAGCATTATTGGAATAAACACTCATCTATGATTCAACCCTGTCTCTGTTTAATTGGCTCAAGTAGTGACAGGGAGACCCAACCCCTTGGTGGTCCGATTATAAGACCACAACCCTGGGATGTGGATGTCACCGCACAGACGCCAGGGAAAGGTACAGGAGTGAAGAAGGGCTCCAGGGATGGGGCAGAGTGGCATGAGCAGAGCCCAGCGTTTCCACCTCCAAGAAAGGTGTCCAAGCGGCACATTTCCTAGGCGGCTGAGGGGGGATGAAAACGCCCCATATTGTCTCTGCTCCTTGCTACTGGAGCAGGAGTCCAGGTTGGGGCCTGGCGAGAAACTAGACTGGGACAGGAAGCAGGGTGACAGCGGACAAAGGCCTCTCTCTGGGAGAGAAATCCCGGCTAGTTGCAGGCTGCACTGGGACCACCTCCGGCCCTTGCCCACCGGCCGAGACCAGGTGGCGCCGTTTCCTCCCTTGGGGTTTCTTTCCGTCGCAGGGTGCAGCCCCTCTGGGATCCGGGGGCAGCTCTAGCGCGGGACAAGGGCGCGGCCCGCGGGCGAGGGGCGGCGAGGAGGGCGCGGCAGGGCTAAGGCTGGGGCATCACCGCCTCGCCCCGCAGTCTCCAAGTCCCGCGACCTCAGCCCCCGGGCGGGGATTGCGGGTGGGAGAGTCTGTGCCGGTTGTTACGCAACGGCCCGGTGACGTCAGGCAATTGAGTTTGGTTCCCAAGGTAACTGGCCCTGCAGCTGGGCCGGGAACTATTTGTGTCTGTCCCCAGCGGGGCTGCGGAGCCTCCGGGGTCTGGCGCAGCTGAGGAAATGCGCTCCTGGCCCGCGGGCAGGCAGAGGACAGAACACAGAGGCCCTTTCAGCTCCCTGAGGCCGGCGACCCGAGCGGGGCGGGGCGGGGCGGGTCTGAGCGCGACCCGAAAGCGCCCCTCCTCCGCTCCCTGCCGCCGCGGTTTTCTCCCCGATCCTGGGGAGGCCCCTGGATGGCCAGGCTTTGTTCTGCTTATAAGCGCTCTCCTGGGTAAACCCCTTGAAAAAGGGGCTTCTGTTTGCAGCAACCCGCCCCGAACCCTCACTGGCACACAGTAGGTACTCAGCCCGGCCTTCCCAGGGGATTGGCTACCCTTTCAGAATTGCCATATGACTCCAGCGCTGAGAATCCCTTGTCAGATTCTGATCTTTAGCACCTCCGTACCTGTCCTTCGTGCCCTGGTCAGCAGATCAGCTCCATAATTTGGGGAGCACAATGCAAAAATAAAATGAGAGGCTCCTTGTTGGAAAATGACCCAGGGGGGTAAAAAATGACAGAGGAACAATGTAGGAAACAGGCCCAGCCCTGCCCACTGAGGGTGAACTGCAGGAGTAAAAGTGACAAGTACATGGGTAAACGGAGGCAAGTGGCATCAGTCACAGAAAAAGAGGATAAGGCTCAAACCCAGAGTGGAAGAAGGTGAGGGACAAGACACAACAGGATTAGAAAGACAATCAGGTATGCAAGGGCAAAGCAATGACCTAAATTTGGGCCTGAGAGCTGGCCCAGCCCCACCTGGGCGTCCCTCAGGACTCAGGGTGCTGTAACTGGGTCCTCCCACCTAATGGCACCTGTAGCAGCAACGGAGCAACATCCAAGCCTCTCACAATCTGTTTCGGAGGAGCTGCCACCACTTCCCCCCAGTCCAATGGCCGGGCAGGCTGGACCCAAGAGACACAGAGATCTGGGCCCAGGCCTCAGAGAACCAGCCCAGTATTGGCATCCAGACCAGCTAGGTTCCTGCCCAGAAGCCAGGGCATGCTCTGCCTATCCTGCCTCAGGGAGGCATCTGCCCCAACCCTGTAAACCCTAGCATCTCTTGTCAACAGTCGGACTGCTGACCATGGGCTGAGGGCGGGAGACATGTGCCTCTTTGAAAGAGAGGCCTAGAGCTGGCTTTCTCCTGGCAGTGAAGCTCCTTAGCCTGACTCATAGTTGGGAAAAACCTCCATCCCTCTGAGTGAAGCAGACTCTGTGATCCCTGTTTCACATGCAGAACCTGTTCAAGGATACACCAAGGTTCCCCAGTCTCTCCTAGACGATCCTGGGGAACTAGTCCTGGGCCAGGAACCAGAGCTGGTGAGCAGGACCAGCTACCTAATTTGTCGGGCCCAGTGCAAAGTGAAAATATAAGGTCCCTTGTTCGAAATGTATTAAGAATATCAAGAAAATGACAGCAAAGCATTAAGCCAATCATGGGGCTCTATGCCACTGCCCAGGTTGCATGCATGAAGCCAACCCAGCTGGTGAATCCTATACACTAAGCAAGCCTTCTTCCTGGGCACAGTCCACCTGTCCCCTCTCTCAGGGTCCATCTGTTGGTCTCTCCCCCACACTGCTGCTGGCTAGTTCCTAACCATTCAACACAATCTGGGGATCGGGGGTGGTGTCCTCAGAGAGGCCCACCAGACACCACTGGGGGGATGCCCAGTGCTTGGCCATCAAAGGACCAAAATCACAGAACCCTTCCAGAAATGCTCATTTCTGCAAATGTTGGATATTTGGTTCTCTATTCAGCAGAAGAACACTTGCTCTTGAATAAAATATATGAAGGCTGCGTACATAAGAGGAGGAAATATGAAGCACAGCAGCTGATTGATGAGAATTTGGCACTGACCAACACTGAAACATATAAGAACAAAGTCAAGCACTGACCAGTGTGGCTCGTGCCCTTAAACCGAAGGGTTGTGATTCAATTCCTGGTCCAACATACCTGGTTTGCAGATTTAATCCCTGATCTGGGCTGAGCAAATTCAGGAAGCAACCAATGGATGTATGCCTCTCACATCATGTCTCTTTCTCTCTCTCCCCCTCTCCCCCTCTCCCTCCCTCGCTCCTTTCCACCTCTCTCTAAGAATCCATGGAAAAAATATCCTGGGAGATATATATATATATATATATATATATATATATATATATATACACACACACACACACACACACACACACACACACACACACACACATACATACATACTAGGGGCCCAGTGCACGAATTCGTGCACCATGAAAGGAACTGTGGACTTCTAGGCTTCAGTGGGTCTCAGCTCATCCTCCCTGCCTCTCCCGCCGCAGCCCCCAGTGCCTTGTCTGCTGGCAGCCCCACTCCTGTTGTCACCGCTCCCACTTGCTGCTGGCACTGGCCCCACTTGCACCCGCTGAAGGCACAGAGTGATTGGGGCCAGCGCCAGCAGCAGGTGAGAGTGGGGCTGGTGCCGGCAGCAGGTGTGAGCGCCGGGTGGGACGGTGGCGCATGGGAGCAAAGAATTTTCAGTAACTACCAGAGGCTCACTCCGATGACAGCGACCAGTGCCCTGCCTTGGTCTGGTGCCCTCGCTCACCTGCTCCACCATCCCACCACGGCCAACGCCCGCCATGTTCCATGCTCTGCTGCCTACTGCGGACACCCACCCTGTTCTGCTCGTGCCCCCTGGTGGTCAACGCATGTCATAGCCACCAGTTGTTCAGTTGTACCGCCATTCAGTCTATTTGTATATTAGGGTTTTATATATATAGAGATAATTTTAAAATATATTTTATTGATTTCATATCAATAAAAATAGAGGAAGGGAGAGGGGGAGAGAGATAGAAATATCAATGATGAGAGAGAATCATTGATCGCCTGCCTCCTGCTCGCTCCCTACTGGGGATTGAGCCCTCAACAGGGCATGTGCCCTTGACTGGAATCGAACCTGGGACCCTTCAATCCACAGGCTGATGTCTAGCCACTGAGCCAAACCAGCTAGGGCTATTTTTTTAAAAATACACCAGCCCGGGCTGGCAAGAGGTCTCTGGGCTGGGGCACATGCCTGCGTTTCAGGCTTCATCCCAGTGGGGAGCATGCAAAAGGCAGCCAATCAATGTTTCTATATCTCCCTCTCCCTTCCTCTCTCTAAAATCAATGAAAACATATATTTTTTAAAAAGCAACCAACAGCCCTAGCTGGTTTGGCTCAGTGGATAACACATCAGTCTGCAGACTGAAGGGTCCCGGGTTCGATCCCAGCTAAGGAGAGGGAGAGATAGAAACATTGAGGGTTGAGGGCTCAATCCCCAGTAGGGGGCGTGCAGGAGGCAGCCAATCAATGATTCTTTTTTTCTTCTCTTTCTTCAATGATTCTGTCTTATCATTGATGTTTCTATCCCTCTCTCCCCCTCCTTTCCTCTCTGAAGTCAATAAAAATATTTTTAAAAAGCAACCAACAATATAATGCCTCATCGATGTTTCTAGCTCTCTATCCCTCTCCCTTCCTCTTTCTGTAAAATATCAATAAAAAATATATATATATATTTTTTAAATATATTTTATTGATATTTTACAGAGAGGAAGGGAGAGGGATAGAGAGCTAGAAACATCGATGAGAGAGAAACATCGATCAGCTGCCTCCTGCACACCCCCCACTGGAGATGTGCCCGCAACCAAGGTACATGCCCTTGACCGGAATCGAACCCGGGACCCTTCAGTCCGCAGGCCGATGCTCTATCCACTGAGCCAAACCGGTTTCGGCTCAATAAAATATATTTTTAAAAAAAGAACAATATAATGCCCTAACATTGAACTTAGAATTTCTTTTTTAAAAAAAACACAAAAAAAAACACACTGATACAATAGAGAATATATGACCTGGACTGGGCGCAGCTACTTTAGACCATACTTCCTTTAGGTCAATGAAGGTCTTTCTGGGAAGCAATTCGAGGCTGAATAAGAGGCCAGGTGCTTACCAGTTTGAAGGACAAGCATTAACCAGGCAAATTCAAAGGCCAAGTGCACACAGTGGACTTACTTGGGGAGTCTCCCTTAAAATTAGCAATCACCCTGAGTCACTGAGTTTGAGAGGACACAGGACAGGTAATAAAGCTCTTATTTGGTGTTTTTTATGGTTTCTCAATCTTTTACATGCATTAGCTAATTTGGTCTTCACCACAGCCCTAAAAAGCGGTACTATTACAGTTACCGTGCCCAGATTGCAGATGGAGAAACCGAGGCCCAGCGAGGTTGGGGTTATTCCAGAATATTCCATACCTACACAAGCATTTACCCCCCCGCCCCCACGCCCCGTTCCTGGTGTTTGTGGCAGGATCTGTTCCGATTGGTCGCTGCCAGTCCTCTGGTTATTCGGTGTTTTGAATGTCGTCCTGGTTACGAAGCTGGATGGAGGAAGCAGGATCCAAACTGTGCTGGAGCCATGCTGTAAACCACGATCTCTATCCATCTAGCGCCATCACCACCCAGAAACAGTACACCTCAGGGACAAGTAATGTGTCAACGTGCTTGTAAGCTATAAAGCACAGTATAAATGCCAAATGCGTGGATTCCTCCAGGGGCTGAATTGAGAGAAACCTTTTATTTTATTTTATTTTTTAAATTTTTTTTAAATTCCAAGGTCTTACACTTTTTTAAAAAATATATATTTTATTGATATTTTACAGAGAGGAAGGGAGAGGAATAGAGAGCTAGAAACATTGATGATAGAGAAACATCAATCAGCTGCTTCCTGCACACCTCCCACTGGGGATGTGCCCGCAACCAAGGTACATGCCCTTGACCGGAATTGAACCCGGGACCCCTCAGTCCGCAGGCTGACGCTCTATTCACTGAGCCAAACCGGTTTTGGCGAGAGAAACCTTTTAAAGCTGGAGAAGCTGGGCTGTGAGAGGAGAGGCTGTTGTAGTGAAGCAGCATGCTCTCTCCTTGTTCGAGGGGGTAACTGAGCCAGAAGGAAAGGTATCCCTGAGTGGAGCCCCACGACCAGCCCCTGGAGGCTCCAATTTGTCAGATGCCATTAGGCTCTAACCAGGTTAGCCCATGCCTGTCTTCCCCAATTGACCCGGCCCTCCTGATACCCACCCACAAGGGGGCGCTGCTCCCCAGCCTTCATCCCACTGGACCCCACCTGCTCACAGGAAACGGACTTGGAAGGAGCCCTAGTGACCAGGGACTTTGAGAAGAGAAGGCAGGATAGAAGGGGGACTTATATCCATTTTCAATCCCCAAAACACCCCTGTGGAGAAGGAGCTCTTGTATCCATTTTACAGATGAGGAACTTGAGGCCCAAAGATTCCCCCAAACCAGGAAGCTAAGAGAGGCAGGGCTAGGTCATGTGATTACAACCTCAGTTCCCCAAGGGACCACAAGCTGATGTCAGCTCATTTGACCCTGTCGTCTCGCTGGTGTCCCTACTATGTTGATTCTGTATTCTAAACGGTGGCCAGAACCTCAACCACAACTGTATTGTCACAACTCCAACAGCCAGGCCCCATAAAGGTGGTGCCTTCTTGAACTTGAACCTTTTTGAAGTCATGGGTTCCTGCTTCATTGCCCTCTGGCCTTCAGGAACCCCTACCTGCCACCCCAACTCAGAGAGCCTGGGGTCTTCTCTGCTCCCAGAGGCTGGCTCTAGGCCCCCAGAGTCTGTCCTATTCTACATTCCTTCTCCACCCCAGGGGCCCCACCGGTTCAGGCTTTGCCTCCCCTGACACCCAACAGCAGGCAGCAGCACAAATAAACAAAGGGACGTTTGAACCAGGAAGAGCCTGTGGCTGAGTTCAAACCAGGCACCGGAGGTTTTTTCTCATCTCCCACCAACTCCTTTTATGGTCTCTGGGTCCGGTTCTTTCCTCCTAAGTCAGAACTGGAAAGGCCACAGGAGTCCCTGGGAACACTGTGCCAAAACTTTCCTTTTCTACAGAATAAAACACAGCGTGCTGCTTTCGCATCTCCAGGCAGGTTCACAAGACTAGGACAGGGCGGGCAGCGTCTTGCAAGGGACGTTAACTCCAGCCCTGGGGCGGGACCCGGGCACATCGGCCTTAGGAGGCCCAATCCCCACACCTGTAAAATGGGGTCCAGGGTGAAGGACCCTAATTGTGACTTTTCTAAGGACTCGCCGAAGCATGTTAAAGAGGAAGTTTATTCCGCCCTAATGAGCGAGATTCATTAGGGAGGAGGGTAGAAAAACCAGGATTAGAGGAGGGGGGAGGAGGAGAAGAAGGAGCCAGCCAGACTGCCTCGCAGACTGGGGAGACAGCAACACATGCAGCAGTGAACATGCCTTTTGAGGGGAGGAACAGAAGGGGTGGGGCCCAGGGCACTTGGCACATGCTGATTGGTGGTTGAATGTCTCGGGGATGTCCCCGCACAGACGCCGGTTACATCATACTCCACGTATCCGTTGGGGAAGGGAGGATCTATCATTCCAGGCTTTTGGTGATATTAAAAAAATTGAGAGTCCGGGCAAGGTCAGGGGGTGAACGTCCGTTTTCCGTAGCTACTTCCTGCTGAGAGAGGGTGATGTCAGGGGCGTCTAATCGGGGTCTCAAGGATTCTGGTGACATAGGTGTCTCTAGGTTCTGAATTCAAGGCCAGATAGATCTCTCCCACCTTCTGGTTGGTGAATGCATGCATTCTGTTCTGCAAAAAACTAGTGAAACAGCGCATGAGATGGGGCCAAAGAGCAAAATTAAAGGAATAGCCTAATGATGGGAGGACCCATGGGGTAAGTGAGCGAAAAACAGGGAGTATTTTCCAGTTGGTGAAGTCTCAAGAGTGATCCTGTTGAGTCACTTGGGAAGTAAAAGCTGGTCCTGAGGCTGCCACAGCATCACTTGTCTGGTTTTGCTGCTTTTCTGGGCCTGGAGCTGAAATACAACCTGGGGGTAAGGTTCTTGAGGAGGACTGAGTCCCCCGGCTAGAGGGCTGGTCCTCGGGAATCTTGGTCGGCTGGTTCTGGCCTGGGCAGAAACCTGTCAGTGTGTTCCTGGAGCAGTTGCCTGAGTAAGGGCAGGTATGGAAGATAAGTAGCCAGGAGAGGAGGGTCAGTAGGGAAGGGTCTCCCATATAGGAGTTCAAAAAGGGCTTAAGAAGGTGGGGCTCCTTGGTGTAGCCCAGATTCCGGTCAGGGCCATGGGCAGGAGGTCCGGCCAGGAGCTGTGAATTTCTAGAGAGAGTTTAGTTAAATGGTCTTTAAGGAGGCTGTTGATCCTCTCGATCTTACCTGATGATTGTGGGAGGTAGGGTATGTGCAGTTTAGTTAAATCAGGATTAGAGAGAGGAAAGTCTGAGAGTCCTGCCTGAGGTTGAGTGAGGGCCTCTGACGACCTCGGGGCAGGAGTGCGTTGCCACAGGTTGGGTGGAGGCAGTGGGAAGGAGAGTGGCCGGGTTCAAGGCTGGGGACTGAGTTAGGGAGATGTCAGGATTCTTGAGGAACAGGAGATGGAGTTCTTGCATGTGAGAGGGACAAGGAGAGATAAGGATTGGTGGGACAGAAGATCCTGTAGCCTATGGGTGGAGAAGACCTGTAAGGGTTGCTGGAGGCAGATCTTCTGGGCCTCCTTGGTGAGAGCGGCAGCTGCAGCCAGATTCCGGAGGCGGGGCTGCCATCCCTGAACCGTGGGATCAAGCTGTCTGGACAGGTAGGCTACGGGGGTTAAGGCTGGCCCTAGAGGCTGGGTGAGGACCCCCATAGCTATTCCTGTCTTTCATCAGTAAATAGTTGGAAAGGCCTAGAGATGTCCGGGAGAGAGAGAGAGGGAGATGCCAGAAGGGTATCCCAGAGTTAGAAAAAGCCTGGCGAATGAGGGAGGGTGAGGAGAGGGGGCCTACTGGTGTTTATTAAGCAGCCTGGTATAGGGGCTTAGCTAGGAGAGCAAAGTTTGGGACCCAATGGCGGGAGAATACTACCAGCCCTAGAAAGGACAGGATCTGTTCCACAGAAGTGGGAGGCTGTAAGTCTCATATTGCTTGCATTTTTAAAACTGCCACTTTTGTCTAGAGATAAAGATCTAAGTTTCTGATAAGCCTGTGCCAGCAAGAAAGTTGTTCTCTAGGAAGGGTGGAGTGGGGGAGAGGGTGGGGTGAGAAGGTGCTGAGGCCAGAGCAGTTTTCAGAACATTAAAGGGTGATTTGTCGTCAATACCCATGACTGAGATCGTGGAAGGGAAGAGTGGCCCGGAAAAAGGAGGGTAGGACAGAGAAGGTAGCCCCCGTATCGACCAAAAAGGAGACCAGCTTACCCGCTACCTTAAGCGTTACCCTGGGCTTGGCAAGGGTGATTGGGGTCGAGTCCAGGCATCTTAAGTCTTCAGCCAGTCCCAGCATGGCCAGCGGCGGTCATCACCTGGAAGGGCGGCCCCTCTACGCTGAGACGCAGAGGGCCTGTCACTTTTCCAGGGGCATTCACTTTTCCAGTGGCCATTTTGACCGCACACCAGGCAGGGCTTGGTTGGAGCCCGGGGCCAGGGTACTGCTTTGCTCAGTTGCCTTCATATCCACACTAGAAGCATCTTCCAGGTGGCATTTGTCCTCTTGTTGCACCCCCACCACGTACAGTCCCCTTTGGACCATGAATGGCTGCCATCAGCCTCAGGGCTGCTACCAAGGCTTGAGTTTGCATACTCACCTTTTGTCGAAGGCGGGCCTCCCAATCCGATTCTACCTGCTCCTCACGGGGATTAAAACCTTAAATGCTGTATTCACTGGATCTCGGACCTGGGTCTGAGAAGGCGTTAGGGGAGGGGGTGGCGGAGCAGGCAGTGGGCCGTGGGCCAGAGGAGGAGGAGGAGCATGGTGGCAGGCGGCCACACCAGGCCAGGCCTGCGGGGGTGGGCTATGGGAGGTCTCAGTAACTATTTAAAGAGAGGGGTTGGACTTGCTGTGTCAAGATGGCGGCCCCCATGGGAACAGCAGGCCATGTGGCCAGAAGGGGTGGGACTTGCCATGTAAAGATGGAAGCCCCCATGGGAACGGCAGCCCATGTGGCCAGAGAGGGGCAGGAATTGCCATTTCAAGATGGTGGCCCCCATGGGAACGGCAAGCCATGTGGCCAACATGGCGGCTGCTCACAATACACAAGGGAAGAGCAAACCAAAACAGAAATCTCACTTAGCTGTTAGGAGCGGCTGGTGGGATGGCGGGCAGGCGGCTCTCACTCTGCGCAGCAGCCTCTAGTCGGCTCACGGCCAGAGGCAGTGACGATGGCTCCTGCAGAGGCGGCGCTGGCTGGGAAAGGGGTGGCCGCAGAGAAGAAGGAAGATGAGGAAGAGAGAAAGCAGAAGTCTGGGCAGCAGGAGCAAGAGGGGTGGCAATAAAAGATCGGCTGGGTCAAAAGAGTCAGAAGACAGAGAGAGGGGGCTTAGGACCGGTTTGAGGGGGTTTCTCGCAAGCTAGGAGAACCTGGGCTGTGGAACAGAAGGAGCAGAGGGAGGGATGGGAGCGCAGGTAAAAATAAAACACCTGGACATATGGGACCTCAGGACACTTCCCGGCTCTTCGGCAGAAATTACTAAGGTCAGTGAGGATGTTAAGTCCCGCTTTCGGGTCATCTGGACCCATTCCAATTCATACTGAGGCCATACCACGTTATAAAAATAGCCAGATTGGTGAGGAGACACCCTAGAGGTATCTTAGGATCCTGTGTAGATTTTTGATTGCCCATACCAAAACCTGGGGTCAGGACGGGGAACCCGAGTGACAGTAGGGGACGTCTCCCCTACCTCCTGGGATCTAGAAGGAGGCCCAAAGGCCAGAGAACCGAGGGGGGCAGGAACGTCTTCACTGCCCCCCAGGTTCAGAACCCCTTCTGGAGGGGCTCAGAAGGCTATGTCTGGAAGGCAATCTCTGATGCGGGCTGCAGTTTATGGACAGAGACGCCGGAGAACCGCCAGGAATTAGCACGGCTGGACTTACTGCTGACACTGCCAAGCCAGGGGGAGGAGCTGAGGGTCCCGAGCCACGAGGAGAGAAGAGGGGGGCACCCCGGACCGTGAACGGTCAAATGGGATGCTCGCACCCCTCCCGGGTTTCAAGGCCCCGAATGTAAGGTTCAAGGCACAGGAAACAGGAGTCGGAGACCAAGGCATGCTAAAGAGGAAGATTATTCCACTCTAATGAGCGCGGTTTATTACAGAGGAGGGTAGAAAAACCAGGATTAGAGGATGGGGAGGAGCCAGCTGGACTGCCATGTAGACTGGGGAGACAGCAACACGTGCAGGGGTGAACACGCCTTTTGAGGGGAGGAACAGAAGGGGTGGGGCCCAGGGCACTCGGCACGTGCTGATTGGTGGTTGAATGTCTCGGGGATGTCCCAGCGCAGATGCCGGTTATGTCATACTCCACCTATCCATTGGGGAAGGAACTATCAGGCAGGAGTGGGGACTGTGTGACCGTGGCAAGCTGGATCCTGTCAGCGCAGAGGTGCATTCAGTCTATGGGTGTCTCAGCCACCAGTGAAGCCTCCCAGCTGTTACCCAGCCATGTTGGTGGGGAAAGTGTAAGAAATGCTGTTTGCTTCTGAGTGAGCTTGCTAAGCCCTACCAGAGAAGCCAGGCAGGCAGGGTGGCCTTCAGCTAAGGTACAGGGTGAGGGGACAAATGTGCAGAGGAAGGGGTCCTGGATTAAGAGGATGTCTGGTTCTGTGGGGTTTTGGAATCTCCTCAGAGGAGATAGGTGTATGTGGGAGGAAATTGCAGAGTGACACCCAGATTCAGTGAGGCTCAGCGCTGTCTCCCTGCCAGGACCTTCCCCCCTCCCTGGTGCATTCTCATTTCTTAAGCACTAATGGGGGAGCCTGACTTCTCTGAAAGGGCCCCTCCTCCAGTTGCATCTTTGTCAGCTCTATCTGCTTCCTCCCTGTGTTAAGGCCCTCTCCCTCTCAAGCCATCGGAGCATGAGGAAGCCTTGGTTCCACACAGCTGGGCTTCTTGCCCACACGCTAACTCAGATGCCCTTTGCCCTTGTGAAGTTGCAGAAGCTGAAACAGCCTGTGGCTAGGCACCAGCCCCTGGAGTAGAGGAACTTTCACTGAGGTGAGGCTAGCTTTAAGCAAAATCCAGTTGTTTCCCAGATGATGGCATTCTGGCTTATTTTTTGTTCTCGTACCCTGCACAGGGATGCAAGTCATGTTTAAGATCTTAGTCAGCACGAGATCTTAGTCAGCACACGAGGTTCAAATGGTAAACCATAGTTTCTACTTGTCCTCCCTGGCCAGGGACAGCAGTGGGGACAGTAGTTAGAATCTGCTGGCACTAGCATCCTGCTTGCTGTTCCTTTGTCCAAGGTTGTCTTGTCCACCACTTACCCTTCATTCTCCCTGTTCTCGCTCAGGCTAAGAATATTAAACCCGGGCCTTAACTATTATCCCTCAGCTTTCTCACCTATAAAATGGGGATACTAATGGTGCCTACCTCCCAGGGTGGTTATATGAGTTTATCTGAATTTAATATACGTAAAGAGCCTACACATAGAAAGCAGTAAAGCATTTGCTATCATTATGGGAAGTTAGGTAATTTGTCCAAAGTCACATAGTAAGCAAAGTTTGATGTCAGCCCAGGCCACCCGGCTCTGTAGCCCATGCACTTATCTTGTGCTAGTGCACTAGCACAATTGGGAAATGGTATTCATGTACATAGCTCATCTGTGAAGTGGGGGAAACAGTGATTCTCAACCTTCCTAATGCCACAACCCTTTAATACAGTTCATGTTGGGATGACGCCCAACCACAAAATTATTTTCATTGCTACTTCATAACTGTAATTTTGCTACTGTTTATGAATCGTAATGTAAATATGTGATATGCAGGATGTATTTCCACTGTTACAAATCCAACATAATTAAAGCAGTGATTAATCACAAAAACAGTAATTATATATTGTGAAATATTTCCAATTACAAAATGAAATTTTGTCTTGAAGCATGGGTAACAGTCTTAATATAACAACAGTAAACTACATTGCTACATTTTGCAACAGTATGTGTAAAAAGCCAACATCACTGCCAAGGTTGAGATTGCTTCTTTTTCACCAGATCAGAAATTCTCAGGGCAGTCTTTGCAAGAGCACAACAAAGATCATCTTCCACAACAAGGCTACTTTTGTATTTAGACTTGATAACCAGCAAGCTGGAAAACCCTGTTTCACAAAGATATGTTGTTGGAAATGGAAAAGGCGCAACAGTCTCAGAACAGGATATGACTGTAAACACTTGATCCAGAATTTTGTAACTGGCATTGTAGAGAAATCAGTTCTCGCTGCATCATTGTTAATAAGTTCAATGAACTCCTCTTGTGCTGTCTCAGGAACATCAACTTTGACTGTGAATGGGCTTCTGGCAAGTGCAAATGGGGTGTCAGGTAGATTTGGAAAGTACGATGAAATTTCGTCTGCAAGCATGTGAAATTATTATCGTACTCTTTTTGTCTGGTTCAATGTCATGTTCCTCAAAGAAAGCAGATAAGGTAGGCAACATGTAAATTTTATTTTCATCCAATTTTTCTTGCCAAAGCTGAAGTTTCATTTGCAATGATCAGATATTTTCAGACAAATCGAGGCATGTTGCATTTGGTCCTTGCAGTGATAAATTTAACTCATTCAAGATGGCAAAGATGTCAACCAAGTAAGCGATTTTCTGCAGTTCACTTTAATCACTGAAAAGTGCTTCGAACTCTGGTCTTGCTTTCTGATTGAAAAACGTTTTGAGTTCATCACAAAGCTCAAAAACACTTTTTAAAACTTTTCCTCTCAACAACCATCTCACTTCAGTGTGAAATAGCAGAGCATTGTTCGGCGCATCCAACTCGTTGCACAGTTGTGAAAGTAGTGGGCTGTTTAAAGTGATGCCTTTACAAAACTGACAGAACTTATGATGCTTTTCATTACTTCTTGTAACTCTTGTGGCAGCGACTTTGCTAATACTTGCCAATGAATCATAGTTAGTTCCGATGACTTTTGGTGACTCATTCAGTACCAAATGTTGAAATCCAGATCGACATCCTAGCATAGCTGGAGCACCATCTGTGCAAACACCACAAACCTTTTCCCAAGCGATCTTATGCTCTTTCAGAAATGAACCAACTCTGTCAAATACATCATGTGTAGTAGTTGTTTCAAGGGGTTTGCAAAAAAGAAACTCATCTTTAAAGTCGCCATCATTAATATACCTCACGTAAACCAGTAACTGTGAACAGTTTGCAACGTCTGTAGATTCATCAAGCTGGATACTAAATATTGGAAGTGGAGGAGATTTAATTTTCTGGATTACTTGATCAAGAATATCAGCAGACATGTCATCTATTCTTCTGCGGAGTGTCGTTAGATAAGGAAATTGCACTCAATTTCGTAACAAATTCATCTCCTATCTCGAACAATGTCTTTGGCTGCTGGTAACAGTAAATCCTCAGTGATGGTGTGAGGTTTCATAGCTCTGGCGATTCTGAGTGCCACCAAATATGAAGCTTCAACAGCTGCTAAGTTTTGTTTGTGATACTTGCCACCAGTGTCAAGTCTGGCTTTCTTGAGTCCATCAGCTTTGCTTCTAAAATAGTTGGTATCCTTGCTAGCAAAGCTTGGATGCTTGCTATCAAAATGGCATTTTAGTTTGTTTGGCTTCATAGATTCGGCTGATAGAACTTCACAACAATAAGTAACACGTTGCGGTTTCTCAATTCCTGCTGTAATTATTGAGGTAAAACCATACTGTAAAAAATCCTCACTATGTTTTTTTCTTTTCTTAACGTTCTTCTCTACATGATCCATTGTCATGGGATGGTTTGCTAATGAAAATAATATGTAACAATAGCTTTAATAATACAAAAGATGATACATGGCACAGTTCAGTCAATGCAGTTCATTAGTTTCCTATGATTTACCATTCTGTGTGTTTTTTTACATTTTACTATCACAAGAGGGCAATATTCACATCAACCACAGCTGAATATAAAAAGACCAATCCGCATCCCGATTAAGTTCCAATGGTACAGATATTCTTTTTTTGCAGTAGCTGATTTTACAGTACATGATTTTGCATTTACCCAGTAATTATAATTCATGAAGTGTCATTTTAACTCCAATACTGCTGCTTTTAACAGAGTAGCTGCTTTCTACACTGTAGCTGCTCTCTACATGTGTGACTGGTCCGCATAAGTACATTATGGCGTCAACCCTGTCACATACACCTGTATTTGTACGGGGTGTATGCAATGGGGTTGGTGCGATGTCATCACGCCGGGTACTTGTATGTGTGCGTATCTGCATGTGGGCGGACCCGCCTGGAGACGTATAGAGGAGCGGTGTCTCGGTTCCTAAGACCATCGGAAATATGTGTTTTCCGATGGTCTTAGGCAATCCCTGTGAAAGGGTCGTTGGAACCCCAAAGAGGTCGCAACCCATAGGTTGAGAACCTCTGGTTTAGGAATTTGGGGTCCTATAAATGTACAAGAAAGACTAACAGTATGGTGATACAGCAGTAGCAAGACACAAGCTCCTGTCACACCCGGTATCAAACTATGTGCTGGATTACTTAGAACTCAACCTAGTAGGTACTTAGTTTATTTTGTTTCAAAAATATATTTTTGCCCTAGCTGGTTTGGCTCTGTTGATAGCGCATCAGCCTATGGACTGAAGGGCCCTGGATTTGATTCGTCAAGGACACATGCTGGGTTGCAGGCTTGATCCCCAGTGTGGGGCTTGCAAAAGCAGCTGATCCATGATTCTCTCTCATCATTGATGTCTCTCTTCCTCTCTAAAATCAAAATATATACATATTTTAAAATATATTTTTATTGATTTCAGAGAGGAAGGCAGAGGGAGAGAAATGGAAACATCAGTGATGAAAGAATCATGGATTGGCTGCCTCCTGTACGCCTGCCCCACACAGGATATCAAAGTGTGACCTCCTGGCTTATAGGTCAATGCTCAGCCACTGAGCCACACCAGTGCGCGGTTTTTAATTTAAAGTCATGAGCAGCCCTGGTCAGTGTAGCTCAACTGGCTGGGCAAAGGCACAAGCCTGGGTTGTGGGCTTGATCCCCAGTGGCCAATGGATGGATCTCTCTCTCCCTCTTCCTCTCTCAAAATCAATTTAAAGATCTTAAAAAAGTCATGAACACACATGAAACATGACAAAGTATATGAAGGATACAAAAAGAAGAGTCAAGGATTTGCTAATTCCAGTGAGGAAAGATCTCCCCATATTAGGATATGCCAGTACATCAAAACAATTACATATTTTTTAAATACATTTTTATTGATTTCATGGAGGGAGGTAGATTAGAAACATCAATGATGAGAATCATTGATCAGCTGCCTCCCCCACGCCCCACACTGGGGTTCATGCCTGCAACCTGGGCATATATATGCCCCAACCAGGAATGGAACCCTGACCACCTGGTTCATAGGTCACTGCTCAATGACTGATCCACAATGGCTAGGCCAGTGGTCAGCAAACTCATTAGTCAACAGAGCCAAATATCAACAGTGTAACAAATGTAATTTCTTTTGAGAGCCTAATTTTTTAAACTTAAACTATATAAGTAGGTACATTGTTATTAACTTAATTAGGGTACTCCTAAGCTGGCCTTTGCTAAAAACGTTCTCAATCTGATTGAGGTATGTTCGCTGAGGTCAACCCCTTCCAACTCTCCCATTCACACTCGTCTTGTATACTTGTTTCGTCTATCTCCTTTCTTTCATCCTCTCTATATGTCCAAACCATTTCAACATACCTTTCTCAATCCTCATCTTCTTTCACTCCACAACATTCCCTAAAATTAACTTAATAAACTTTACTTAAAGTTTTAAGTCAAAGTATAGGTATGTTGAATAAAAGTTGATATACTTATTAACATTATTTATTGATAAAATTAAATTCCTTACAATTTACCCTACAATATCGATAAAATTAAATCATGACAATGACTGACAAACACTAATGTGAACAATGGCCTTGCATGTCCTTGGAAAGTTTGGGTAAGTCAGGTTTGTACGTTGTTTTTAATTTTAGGCACGATTCCAGAAATGATTGTTCGCATAAATATGTAGACCCGAATAAGGAAAGAACAGCAAAAGCTAGTTTTTTCAGTTGATTATATGAGTCAGGAATACTATTCCAGGTGTTAAAAATCAACATATCTTCCTTCTCCAGGTCTTTCAAAGCAGACCACTTGTGCTGTGAACTAAGTTCACATTTGTTTTTCTCCAATATTTCTATATCAGCACAAAGACGTTCAAATTTCGAGCTCCACAATTCTTTGTTTTTTAAATCCAGCAATTGCATTTCAAAGTTGCCAATCTCAATATTAAAGGGAGAAAAATTTAATTCTGTTACAGTTGCATTAAGAGGTTTTTTAACAAAGGCTAACGTTGCTTTGCTGTTTCTGATATCCTGAAACCTGTTGAGAAAAGCTTCCCTCATATTTAAAAGTGTTGTTTTGAAATACCAAATGTCAATATGAGAATTATTTTCTTGGCGATGTTTCAACAGGCTTGGAAAGTGAATCAAAGTTTCTCTTTCAAAATCTTGAGCAAAAAGAGATAATTTGTTTTCGAATGAAATAACTTCTTCTAACATCGAAAAAATTGTGTTTCCTTTCCCCTGTAGTCTACGATTAAGCTGATTTAGATGAGACGTAACGTCTACCATGAAATAAAATTTTTGGATCCACTGATCGTTTGTTAGTTCTGGATAGTAAATACCCTTCTCAAGGAGAAATGCTTTAATTTCTGTTAATAAGGAAGCGAAACGTTTTAAAACGTTTCCTCTTGATAACCAACGTACCTTGTTATGCAGCAGAAGATCTGCATACTCACTCTCCATTTCAACTAAAAATTCTTTAAATTGGCGATGATTAAAAGCTTTAGCTATAATGGTGTTGATAATGTTAATCACCAATTGCATAACTTTGCAAATTTCTTCTGGAAATGTCTGCGCACAAAGCGCTTCTTGATGAGTGATGCAATGGTGAGTAAGTATCTCGTGATTAATTTTTTCTTTCAAAATAGCAACAAACCCATTTCTTACGCCAGTCATACTTCTTGCCCCGTCTGTTGAAATTGAGACAATTTTATTGAGTGGAATATGATGTTTTTCAATGCACTCAATTACAGCACTTGCTATATCCTCTCCACGTGTTTGACCTTTGAGTGGCAGTAATCCTAAAAGTTCTTCTTTAGGACCTGTAGATGAAATAAATCGTACAAAAAGTGAAACTTGCACTCTATCATTTATGTCACAAGACTCACCAACTGCTATTGATAAAGCTGAAACCAATTTAAGATCTTCGACTCGCTGGTCAGTTATATTCGAAGACATTTTGACTGTTCCATCTTTCACTGTTTTAGCAGACAATGGTAACTCTTTAATTTTTTTAAGAATATCTGCTTTGTTCTTAAAATCCCGGAATAGCTCTTCGGATGCATTTATAAAACAACTTTTTATGTATTCACCGTCTGTATATGGTTTTCCTCTCTTAGCAATCTCTTGACTAACCACAAAACTTGCAATATCAACATTGTTGGAAGATGGCATCCAGTAATTAAATACGGAACTTGATTTTTCTTGACTCTTCTTAAGTTCCTCAACTGCTTTCTTCCTTGCATCACCGACAGGATATTTAGTACTAAATGACACGTGTTTAGTTGTAAAGTGTCTCTCCAAATTTGATTTCTTGTTATGCGCCAATTTTTCCTGACAAATAAGACAGGTCGGAAGGCCGTTTAAGTTTTGAATAAACGCAAAAGTCTCGGTCCATTCAACTTTAAATACACGGTTTTCATCTTCCGTTTTTCTTTGCTTCTTCTTTGTAGCCATGTCAAACAGGGCACCTACAAAAAGTTTCATTTTATAATAATAAAGCCACCAACAACAAATAATTACAATTCTTAAATTGATGACAAAAATAACTGTAGGATTTGCAGCTGGAAAAATACAGGTAACTTTATGCTTTGAGTAGGTACTTTTGCCACCTGCGCGCCATTTGGGGACACAACTAGCACTAACCACTGCACAATGAGACTGCTGACTGACTGGCTCACTCAACTCGTGCATGAATCGTGCGTACCTCCCCTGCGCTGCATATCCCGCGGCCCACCTGCGCCATGTCTCCCCATCACCCGCCCGACACCCCCACTTCTTCTAACGCCACTCCATCAAAATAGACTTGCCCAGGCCAAAAACCGACTTCTGTGCATGGGCCACGAAGTTTCAATCACACTGTACGTGCGAGCCTGCACATGGTATTTTGTGGAAGAGCCACACTCAAGGGGCCAAAGATCCACATGTGGCTAGTGAGCCGCGGTTTCCGACCACTGGGCTAGGCTATATTTCTTTCTTTTTTTAAAAAATATTTTATTAATTTTTTTTTTACAGAGAGGAATAGAGAGTTAGAAACATTGATGAGAGAGAAACATCGATCAGCTGCCTCCTGCACACCACATACTGGGGATATGCCTGCAACCAAGGTACATGCCCTAGACCAGAATCGAACCTGGGACCCTTCAGTCCACAGGCCGATGCTCTATCCACTGAGCAAAACTGGTTAGGACGCCGAAACCGGTTTGGCTCAGTGGGTAGAGCGTTGGCCTGTGGACTGAAGGGTCCCAGGTTCGATTCCGGTCAAGGGCACATACCTTGGTTGCGGGCACATCCCCAGTGGGAGGTGTGCAGGAGGCAGCTGATCGATGTTTCTCTCTCATCGATGTTTCTAGCTCTCTATCCCTCTCCCTTCCTCTCTCTGTAAAATATCAATAAAATATATTAAAAAAAAACAAAAAAAAAACTGGTTAGGGCTATATTTCTTTTGAAGATTTTTAAAATTTAGGAAAAGAGGCATCAATTGGCTACCTCCTGCACACCTGCTACTAGGGGATCAAGCCTGCAACCTGGGCATATGTCCTGACTGGGAATTTGAACAGGCAACCTTTTGGTGCACAAGATGATGTTCAACAACTCAGTCACACAGGCCAGAGCTAAACAGTTATTTTTTCTAAGTTCATTATTACTTGCTGACTCAAGAATTTTTAGCACCAGCAAACACTGCCAGGCACTACTGTAAGCATTTAACATCCTAACTTATTTAATCCTCACAACACTGGGGGGGAAAAAAAGAGTAATTATCTAACCTGGCCAATTAGATTTGAAATATATCAATTAAGGAATTACCTATCACTATCACAATTATCTAAAGCAGTACATACCTTTTTTACTGTCTTTTCCCTTTGGTTTTTCTAGTTTAATTTCATTGCCAAAGACTTTTAAACCAGTGAGTTCTAAGGCTTTTTCCAGGTCCTCAGCAGATTCAAAATCCACATAGCCAAACTTCCTTTAAGGTGATAAGGCAAAGGATAAAAATTACAGGTTTAAAAAAAAGCAAAATCAAGAGCCCTATTAACATTTACACTAGACAAGCAGCAACACTAATGCAATGGGGCAAGCAATGATTAAGTTAAAAAGCAGCATACTCTATTAACAAAATTAAGACACTGAAAGCTCAGGATACAGACTGAGGTTTAAGTACCAAGACCTGATGCAGGTCCACCTCTGAGTTTGTCTTTATTAACTACACTGCTCATAACAGCTAACAAAAGAACTTGTTAAAGCATCAAGGTAGGAGAATCCTGTCTGGTTATTTAGATCTAATAGTTTAACCTATTTTTAAGAATAAAAGCTCAGCCCTGACCGGTTTGGCTCAGTGGATAGAGCGTTGGCCTGCGGACTGAAGGGTCCCAAGTTCGATTCCGGTCAAGGGCATGTACCTTGGATGCGGGCACGTCCCCAGTAGGGGGTGTGCAGGAGGCAGCTGATCGATGTTTCGCTCTCGTCGATGTTTCTAACTCTCTATCCCTCTCCTTTCCTCTCTGTAAAAAAATCAATAAAAATATATTAAAATAAAAAAAAGAATAAAAGCTCATAGCTTATTAAAAATTATTTTGTGTTGTATCAAAAGTTAAGGAAGATTATGAAAACTTCAACTGGGGAAGGTTATACAATTTAATAATATAAGTAATAGTTCATTAATGTCTAAACTTTGAAGACACATTCATGCTTAAGAGTAAAGTACTAATGTTCTAAAAAGGGAGAGAAAAAGGCATTAGAAGACCCAGGAATACGGTGGCTTAACTTCCCCTTACCTACCTGGACACACCAATTCTGACATCCACAACAGCAAGATCGTTTTTAGCAAAAACATCACTGATACCCGTTTTTAATTCAGGAGCAGACTTGCTAAAGTTCAGGTTTCCAACAAATAGATTGAAAGCTGTAGTTGGTTCTTTGGCTGCACAAAAAATTAACTCAAATTAATCTGATTTATAAAGTATGGGATGAATTTGATTGCCAGCATAAATTTCTATACACAGCACATCAGCATACTGCAATGTTAACATCAGGTTTCAGTATTAAGTCCCTTTGTTGTTCATCACTTGTGCTATTAGGTGCAAATCCCTTCCCCTCTCCATTCTGACAAGTTACCTTCCACTTTCTGTTTCTTGGCCTCAGGAACAGCTTTCTGTTTGGCCATTTTCTTCTTTCCTTTTTCAGGTGCTTCTTTCACAGGTTCTGGACAAGATTGCAAACAATATGTGTTATCCATAAGTAGCCACACATATTCAGTACCTTCTTTAAATAAAACTCATACCAATACACACTTTAGAATCTAACTCAATTACCTTCCTCCTGCTCTTCCTCATCTTCATCATCCTCTTCATCTTCATCCTCAGCTGTTCTCTTCGCCTTCACAGGAACAGCTTTTACGAGAGCTTTCTTGCCTTTGTCTGGTGCAATCTCCATAGGTTCTTCTTCAGAGTCTGAAAGAGAAGCTACCTAGTCAAAAACTCGAGAGAATTATCCCCAAACCAACATTAGTTCCAGATAAATCTAAAGGAAAAAAATATATAACACAGTACTGTGCTTAGTAGTTATAGCAAGAATTAACAGATTACTTGGAAGCAAAATCCTATATTATGAAAACTACTCATAGAATGTGCTGTGTTAAACATTTTATCAGGGGCAGGCAATCATTCATGGCTACCACCCTAGTACACAACCAGCACAGAGAATCCCTGGGAGGATTTTTATCTAACCCCCATGGTGTCATGGAAGGAGTATGTTTACATGTTGCCCACCCATCCCACAATTCCACCCCTAATGTACCTTGCAAATAAGAGCCCAAGGACTACCAGAAGAATGCCTTACCATCTTCTTCATCCTCCTCCTCATCTTCGTCATCATCCTCAAAATCTGAGGCAAGAGCAGCAGCAGTAGCTTTCATCACTGCTGGCTGAAATTCATCCTCATCTTCATACTCATCCTCATCCTCCTCAACTTCCTCCTCTTCACTGTCGTCATCATCCTCATCACTATCTTCCTTATTGGCATTCTTGCCGTTCTTTGCTCCCTTAACTAGGGTGGCTGCTCCTTTCTTACCAGGGGTTGGCACAGCCACTGCCTTTTTGCCAGGGGTGAAAACTGCAATCTTTTTTGTTGGGGAAACCATCACCTTCTTTCCTGGAGTTGTAGCCTTCTTGACTTTTTTCTGAGGAATGATAACCTGGAAATTAAATAAAAATAAACATGAGTCTATTTTTAAACTACAAGAATGACCACTTGCCCTGACCGGTTTGGCTCAGTGGATGGAGCGTCGGCCTGCAGACTGAAGGGTTCCAGGTTCGATTCCAATCAAGGGCATGTACCTTGGTTGCGGGCACGTCCCCAGTGGGGAGTGTGCAGGAGGCAGCTGGGGATCGATGTTTCTAACTCTCTATCCCTCTCCCTTCTTCTCTGTAAAAAAAAAAAATCAATAAAATATATTAAAAAAAAGAATGACCACTTGTTCCCACATAAATGAGTGCCAAATTCTGGCACTACCTCTGGTTCAAGACCACATGCATTAGATATATACTAGCATGCTGAACTATAGCATCATGTTACATGTCCTTCTCTGTACCTATGAAATCACAGTCCTCATTTTCAGGTTAAATATCCAATCATAATGAACCCGTAACAGTTCAAATACCCCTGGACCCAGACTTGCGAATTTCTGTACCTCATCCTCTAGCAATTGCTTCAGCTTTGGCGAAGCTCTTCACCTCGCCAAAAAGTACCCAGAATGCAGTCTGAAAATAGACTGTCTGGATCTCATCTGCTACTGTGTGGCCCGAGGAAAGATTTTTTTAAAGCCTCAACTTTTTTCCTCTTCTGACTATGATAACCAATGTTACATGCTGTTTTGAGGGATTATGAATTAATTCCTATAACTAAAACCTCTAACTGTTAAGTGTTATTAAATCATTTGGGGAGGTGGTATAAAATTCACTGAAAGCTCAGTATTAGGACCAGAGATAAAATGAGTATCAAATAGGCTGGACAGTCCTTGCAAAATTAATACAGCAATTAGCTTGATAAAAACATTATCTACATTCAAGTCACACTCAAAGCTACTTTTTATTGACAACCAGTTTTATCAAGTTGTGTTAAAATAATTCTTGTAGTTGCCCTGACCGGTTTGGCCCAGTGGATAGAGCATCGGCCTGCCAACTCAAGGGTCCCAGGTTCAATACCTTGGTTGCCGGCACATACCCAGTAGGGAGTGTGCAGGAGGCAGCTGATCGATGTTTCTCTCTCATCGAGCCTCTAACTCTCTATCCCTCTCCCTTCCTCTCTGTAAAAAATCAATAAAATATATTTTTAAAAAAAGTTGTCTTTACTGTGCCGCGCCAGCACAGCCAAGGGTTCGGCGAGCCTGAGGGAGGGCGGGTGAAAGATGAAGAAGAAAAGACAAAGAGAATAAGCTGGGTCTAGGTGGATCTTCTGTATGTGACTGAGACCACGGAACAGATCCAGACGCAGCTGATGCTTTATTGTATAGTCAGCAGTAAACAAGGTAATTTACAATGTTCTTCTAAGTTTCAGTTGCTGCACCTCCCACAGCCCATTAGCTACCCAGGAAAGATCTAGGGAGCAGACACAAGATCAAGCTTAATTATGCTAAGAGGGTTGTGCCCTCTAAGCTAAGACTTGTTTGCGGCTTTGCCAGCAGGTTGGTTCGAGGCTTAACCCTATAACCGCTCCCTACACATCTCGCCCTTCTTTTAATTTTAAGCTACTAATAATGGAAGTAAAACTTAAACATCAAGAACAAAGTTCTGACTATTAAAATATTAACAAAACAATGCCAATGTAAAACCCAGACATGGTTATTAATAAAACAATGCCAATGCAACACTACAGTAATAGAGAAATCAAACTACAATAACATTTTTCTACTAAATGAAAGTTTCTTTTTTTTAAAAAAAAAAATATATTTTATTGATTTTTCACAGAGAGGAAGGGAGAGGGATAGAGAGTTAGAAACATCGATGAAGACATCAATCAGCCGCCTCCTGCACACCCCCCACTGGGGATGTGCCCGCAACCAAGGTACATGCCCTTGACCGGAATCAAACCCAGGACCCCTTAGTCCTCAGGCTGACGCTCTAGCCACTGAGCCAAACCGGTTAGGGCTAATGAAAGTTTCTTTTGCGATTTACTCAAGAGTCCTCGGACTTGGCTGCGCAAGAGTTTGCAGAAGACTGGCAGCTAACCAATGCTAGCATGGCCAGAAACATGATTGAGGGAGTAGGTTCCACTTCTTGCTTTTCTGCCCTCTGCTGGGCCTCAGTTGTTAACTTCTTCAGCTGACCCCATGTTGGCACCTCGGTCTTTTGTATAGCCTTTGTCATCTTCCTTTTCCACTTTGCTGTCATTGGGACAACTCTCAGTCTTTTGAACAATGGGACAAAGAGCTTCTCTGGGTCCATCTGGCACCCAAATTGTCTGCGCTGCTCCTTCTGGAAAGATACAAACACAACCTCTTCCCCACATCATTACTGGATCTGATCCAAACCATTGTCCAGTTTGTGCATCCTTCCATTGGGCTAACCCCTACAGGAGGCCCTCTGCCTTTCAGCTGCTGTATGACCCTCTGCATAGCAATTCAAAAAATTTAAAGTATAAAGAACATGACTGAGTTTGTTTTGAGGTGACACATAACATCCGTCTCCCTCTTTCTGTTTTAGTAATTGCATTTTAAGAGTATGATTTGCTCTTTCCACTATTGCTTGACCTTGAGGGTTGTAAGGGATACCAGTTTTATGACAAATTTGATATTGCTGACAAAAATGTTGAAAAGCAGAACTAGTATATGCTGGTCCATTGTCTGTCTTTATCTCTAAGGGAGGACCTAGTACTGAAAAGGCAGGTAGGCAATGATTAATTACATGCTTGGCACTCTCTCCCGTTTGGGGAGTCGCAAAGATAAAGCGGGAGCAGGTATCTACATTAACAGGTACCCATCTATGCTTACCAAATTCCGGTATGTGGGTGACATCCATTTGCCAAATTTGATTAGGTTTAAGACCCCTAGGATTAAGCCCCAATGATTGTACAGGGCAATGAATTACACACTGAGAGCACTGCTTAACAATTTGACAAGCTTGCTCCCTAGAAATACGGAATTGTTTACATAAGGCAGCAGCATTTTGAAGATGCAAAGCATGGGAGGACTGGGCAAGAGAAAATGGGGTAGCCTCTTGCATTACAGCAAGGAGGCAATCAATAGAATGATCCCAGTGGGTGTATGTGTTGTAGGGAAAATTAAAACCTGTAAGGGAAGGGAGTAATCAATTCTAGTAAGTTATGCTGAATTTAAGGCATCCTCAACTTTATGTAAAGGCTGTCTTGGCTTCCTCTGTCAAGAATCGCGGGGATGAGATGAATATCCCCTTAGTATATGATAAAGGGCTTAAGTCAGCAGTGTTTAATTTTAAAGCAGGTCAAACCCAGTTAATATCTCCTAATAATTTTTGGAAGTCATTTAATGTAAGTAAAGTGTCAGTCTGAATTTGAATTTTCTGAGGTTTTATTGTTTTTCCCTCAATAATGCTGCCAAGATAAGAAAAAGGAAATGTCCTTTGAACTTTTTCAGGTGCTATGCATAATCCAGCACAATGCAGGGAATCCTGCAAATCTATATAGATATTATTTAGATGCATTTCATTTTTATGAGCTAAGAGAATGTCATCCATATAATGAATAATATAAGCCTCAGGATATTTTTTCCTTATAGGATGTATGGCTGCAGCTATAATATCCTTTACATAAGGTAGGACTATTAGCCATGCCCTGAGGCAATACTTTAGCATATCTCCACCCCCATCATCCCAAATCCTCCAGCGCTGTTCCCTTGCTTCCTCCAATCCTTGCTCATATTTAGGAGAAAGCGCATAGTCCAGAGGGCTCTCCCCCACAGAAGCTGTAGCCCCAGGGACTGGAGGAGGCAGTGGAGGCACCGATGGTGGCGTCAAAAGCCTTTGGCAACCTTCCCCCATCTGTCTTGATTCCCCTGCCACATTCCTCCACTCCCTTTCTGGAGTAAGCTCTCTAGGCAGTCCCGAATCAGGGACCACAGACTGAAAGTAGAGGCAGGCATTTCCTCTGGACCTTCAGCTATATAATGATCGAGAAGTTGTTTTTCCTACCTTCTCCCATGCCTCTATATTTACCCTTTTTTCCTCAGAAAACCATGGGCAGGTTTTACTCACAAAATCCAAAAAGTCGAAAAGCTGTTCATACCTCACAGAACAGCCCCTTGCTTGGAGCATAGCCTTAAGCATGGATACACATACATTCTTTCCCTGTGATCCTGAATTTCCCATGTTTTACACCTAGCTAGTACTACACCCCTACCTTACTTACTGCGAGCGCAGCCCTTGGGGCCTTTCACCTGACAATTGCCGTTCCCTCACCCTCAGGTCCCTATTCAGTGCCACTTGGGTCGAACTCAGCCCTGCGAGGGCAGCACTTAGGCCGCGCCAGCACAGCCAAAGGTTCTGAGAGCCAGCGAAGGATGAAGAAAAGACAAAGAGAATAAGCTGGGTCTAGGTGGATCTTCTGTGGGTGACTAAGACCACACAACATATCCAGACTGCAAGCTGATGCTTTATTTTATAGTCAGAGGTAAACAAGGTAATTTACAATGTTCTTGTAAGTTTCACTTGTTTTAGCAGCTCTTGCTTAGCTACCCAGGAAAGATCTAGGGAGCAGCCACAAGATCAAGCTTAATTATGCTAAGAGGGCTGTGCCCTCTAAGCTGGGACTTGTATGCGGCTTTGCCAGCAGGTCAGTCCCAGGCTTACCCCTTAACCACTCCCTACACTTTACAGTAAGCAACAGTGGCCAGGAGTACCAGAGTATCATTATCAGCACAAAGGGAGGTGGCGTTCCTCACTCCACAACATTATAAAATGTGACTAGTATTACAAAACTCATACAAAAAACAAACAAAGAAAACAGAGACCTGCTTGGCAGCTAGGAAAGGAATCTGGTAAGGCTAACCTCAGACCTGAATATAATGCTCAGCACTGCCACACACAAGACAGCTAAGTGTCCAGGCTGTTTCCTCCCCTAGCATGTGGGGCTAGTATGATGAAATTGGAAATGATTTAATACATCATCACACTAAGCCCTGTAGAGGGCACATGAGGAAGAGGCTCCAGATCTTTTCTCTCAAGCTCATCCAAATACTTACCCTTATGGTATTTTGACACTCAACCATTACAACAGGGCATATATGAAGGAATACAATCTTACCTTTGCCAGTATTTTCAGACATACAACATGACTGTATAGGACTCTGCAATAAATTGTACATAATTACCTCTTCTCCACTGCTTTCAACTTCTTCATCTGACATTTCCTCATCTTCACTATCTTCTTCTACCTCCTTTGGAGGAGGAGCCATTTTCTTGGAGTCACCTTGATTTTTATCAGCCTAAAACAGACATGATTATTAGCACATTACACCTCCCACATTTCAGGCCACTACCATTTTGCTCACATTCCTCATAGTACAATGGTCATCTCCCTTTCTCAGAACCCACTTTTCGTTCTGTTAAATATTACAAATAACATAAACCAACTTTAGGTAAAAAGACAATTTCCAAGAAATCATCTCCCTCTTCCTGTTTCCTTAAGCTCATCCGTTTTAAAATTTATACTTCCAAAATCTACTCTTCTATCAGGCACAATTTCTTAATACTCACTAGCCTACAATGGGACCATTTTAATGGCCAATAACTCAAAATCCCACCTGGGGAAAACTACCTTAAAAAACCCTTTGATGATGGCAATGGGGGGGAGGGGTCCTAATATATGGTGACAGGAGATTTGACTGCGTAGTGAACACATGGTTTAATGCACAGATCTTGTAACATAGAAACCCACACCTGAAACCTGTATGTTCACGTTGACCAATGTCACCCCAATAGTTTAAGAAAAAAAAGCCTTCAGTAAATTCTGACACCTTATCCCACTACTCCTCTGAAATTAAATTAGGGCAACATTAAAGAAAAATCACGTCTTAAGCTAAGTTTAAGACCATTGGTCTTATAATTTTCCCTTTCCCGGGGAAACCCCGCCCCAGGGCCACGGGGCCATTTCCACCTTGTGCGTGCAGCCAGGCACTGAAAGCACGCGGCGGGGCCTCCTTCCGGGGCCCACCTCATATTTAACATCCTATAGGGCGCGGGCCTCCAAACGAATAACTCCCGCCGCTCCCTACCTCACGGAACGGTCCCCTCCAGAGATGCCAACACCCACGCGGCACGGCCCACGTGGCGGGCCGCCCACCGAGGCACGTGCGTCAGGAGGCGGTGTCCCGCTTGCACCGGTCCCAGGAGTTTGACCTCATCCCTCTACCGAGGGGCCGCGCCCCCTCGGGATTACGCTCAGTCGTGAAGTCTTTCCACGCCAGCAACACCTGCCGAAGCTCTCCACCTCGCCAAAAAGTACCCAAAAAACGCGAGACATCCGCACTAATCACGCGAGACTTCCCGCAGCATGGCGCCCTCGAATGCGCCTGGGACAGCGCGCGCGCTCCTCAGAAAATAGGCCTCGGCGTCCGTGATTGCGCGAGGAAGGCCTCTTACCTTTGCGAGCTTCCCCATGACGGCGACTTATGACGGCGGAGTGTGTGGCCGGTGAGTGGCGCAGATGTGCCCAAAGGAATCAAACGGCGTCGATGGCGGCCGCTAGAACTGAAGAACCGGAGCGCGTACGTCTCGCTACCAGCCAGAGCTCGAGACTGAGGCGAAAGACTGAGCTTGCCCAGTAAGCCCCTCTGGAAAGGCGACGACTGTGCCCTCGTGACTCCAACCAACCAGAGTTGGCGCTCATCCCACAAGCCAATCGTGAATCTCTATCGAGGACGTCGCGGGGCGGAGCCTCGGCAGGAGTGGGCGGGCCAAGGCCGCCGGAGGAAAGGGTGGAGATTCCGTTTCGGCGGCCTGAGGGGGAGGTTCGCTTTGTGTAAGGCCGACGTTGATTGGGTCGTGGGCGCGCGGTTACTGAAGTGCCCCTCCGGAGCCTGCGCCTTGGGACGGACATTTTTTGGCGCCGCGTGTGCCGATTTCGGGGGGCTGTGGTACTGGCCCTTTCCTGCTCCCGATGTGTCCGGATCCTGTCGACTCGGGCCGAGTTTTTCGATATCCCCGTCCCGCACTCCATGCTTAGCTTCTCGGCTGCCATGGAGAAAGGAATTCGCCCATATTTTCTTGGTGAGCCCGAGACCTAGGTTCACAACGCCAGAGTGGGAGGCCCACCTTAGCCCGGGTCAGAAAATCCCCCGGTCGGTCTGCAAGTGATTCCTTCCCGGGCCACCTGCCTAAAGTTGCCTCCTGAGAGCTGTGAATAAAGGCAGTCGGGGCTAGTGTGGGAGGCAACCAATTGATGTGTCTCTTGCATTGATGTTTCTCTCCCATCCTCTCCCTCCCAACTCCCTGAAAAAGAATGGAAAAAATACCTCCAGGTGAAGATTAAAAATAAACAGAGCCGAAACCGGTTTGGCTCAGTGGAAAGAGCGTCGGCCTGCGGACTGAAGGGTCCCGGGTTTGATTCCGGTCAAGGGCATGTACCTTGGTTGCAGGCACATCTCCAGGGGGAGGTGTGCAGGAGGCAGCTGATCCATGTTTCTCTCTCATCGATGTTTCTAGCTCTCTATTCCTCTCCCTTCCTCTCTGTAAAATATCAATAAAATTTATTTTAAAAAAATAAAATAAAATAAACAGAGTTCAAGCAGGTAATTGGTTCCAAGGTTAATGGAATTGCTGAGAAGCCAAATGGGACCTAAGACACAAGCAGGAAGTTGCTGCCTCCCACAGACGATCCCTTTCCAGGGACAAGGAAACCGGGCTTCAGGCGCCAGAGTGAAAGGACCTGGCCTTCCTCTCCTGGAGGCAGCCTGAGAACCTTCACCTGCCAGCTCAGAGACTCAGGGCTCAGCCCTCAGCTCTCAATGATGAGAGAAAATCATTGATGGGCTGCATCCTGCATGCTCCCTACTGGGGATCCAGCCTGCAACCCAGGCATGTGCCCTGACCAGGAATTGAATCAGGGACCTCAGGGTGGATGGCACCACACTTAACCAACTGTGCCAGTGACCAGGGGACCCCTGAGCCTGCTGGAGGTGAGCTGGTCATGGGCCCAGATGCTCACCCTCCCTGACTCTCCTGCACCTCCTAATCCAGGCCCGTGGTCAGCTTTCCCTTCTACCTCCAGGAGGCTGAGCCCCACCTGAGAGAAATCCTGCTATACACAGGTCGGGGTTTCTAAGCATACTGCTCAGCAGCAGCTCAGAAAATCTTCCAGGAGCTTCAAATGGATCTTGCCTCTGGTTTCCATCTCCCCAGCATCTATTCCCTGTCTTCTCTCCAGGGATCTTCACTTCTCCCCCTCCCCCTTCCCCTCCCTCAGCATTTACCCATTTTCTACTTCACAGGGAAAAAACAGACCTCCCCAGGGTGTCCCCACCTTTGCAGTTGCATACAGCCCTGGTCCTTAGCTTTCCCTTCCAGGCCCTGGGGAAGCTGGAGTCTCTCTAAAACAATATTCTTGTCTGGGGCCAGGGGAGCCTCTCTCCTCCTCACCCTCACCTTCTTTTCCTTCTCTTGTCCTTCACAAGAGCAAGCAGCAGGGAAGAGGAGAAAAGTTGCTGCCAGTCCCTCTCAGGACCCCCAACACCCCCTTGATTGCTAGCCCAAAGGACACTTCTGAACCTTCGCGATCTACACCTCTCTGTGGCTTTTCCCTTGACCGTGTCCTCCATGGAACGTTTCCCCTGCCTCCTTTCTCTTCCTCCACATTCTTCCTCCGCCCTGTGAGTTCTCTCCTTGGATAATGCCCTTGGCTCTGTGGTCTCAACTCCTTTCTGTATATACCCCTACTCCTGCCCTCTGCTTGGGGCACCTTCTCTGGCAGCAGCCGTGGCTCCACCTCCCAGTGGGGGGCTGCCCACCCCCATGGTGCCCAAATGATGTTCTTCTCCAGGAACAACTTGCCTCCTGGGATCTAGAAATCTCCCTTTGGTGTTCTATAACTCTTCACATTCAGAATGTCACAAACTGAACCCAACTGCTTCTTCCACCCCGAACTGCCATTTTTCATACATCATTAAATGAGACACAGCAACCAGCCCTCTGTGCCAAGAGCCAGATATTACCTTAGACCAGTGGTTCTCAACCTTCCTAATGCCGCAACCCTTTAATTCAGTTCCTCATGTTGTGGTGACCCCCAACCATAAAATTATTTTTGTTGCTACTTCAGAACTGTAATTTTGTTACTGTTATGAATCGTAATGTAAATATCTGTGTTTTCCAATGGTCTTAGGCGACCCCTGTGAAAGGGTCATTCAAACCCCAAAGGTGTCGCGACCCACAAGTTTAGAACTGCTGCCTTAGACCCAACCTCTCCCTCAACTCCCACAGCAGGGGCTTCCCAAGGCCTGGCCTTCGGATGTCTTTAAGATCTGTCCACTACTCTACCCACTACTTCCATTTAAGCCTTCATCATTTCCTGCCTAGATCATTGCAGCAACTCTGAATCAGCCTCCCCAACACCAGCCTCCCTGGCACCTGTAGCATAACCCACCACACTGCATGCAGCACACCTGGCTTTTAAATCAACTGTTACGGGTTATGGGTGAGTATGCTTCTTGAGGTCATGTGGAAATCATCCTCTAACACCGTCAGCAAATGATTGGTGCTCAATAAATATTGATTCCATGAATGATGGCTTAGAGCTGTTGGAGGAATGTCAAGATAAGCCAGGGAGGTCCCAGGAACTCTGGTGGATATTCCAGACTGTGTGGTATCACAGATACTCCAGAGAACAGGGCATCTGCTCTAACCCCAGCCCATGGCCAACTTGCCTGAGCAGGAGCAGGCTTCCCAGCAAAGGACTGTATTTCCTGAATCCCCACTGTTCCCCACCTGGGCCTCAGCCTTTGTTCCTGTCCAGTCCTCCAGCTGCCCTCCTGTGCAGAGGATTGAAAGAAGGTGAGGTTGAAAGTAGCTGAGGGTCTGGACCTCAGCCTTGTAAATTCAGAAACATGAATTTGTAAAAGATCATTTATACCTCACACCCATTAAGATGGCTATTATTAAAAATAAGTAAATAAAGCAAGCCCTGACTGGTTTGGCTCAGTGGATAGAGCATCCACCTGCAGACTGAGAGGTCCTGGGTTCGATTCTGGTCAAGGGCATGTACCTTGGTTGCAGACACATCCCCAGTAGGAGGTTTTCGGGAGGCAGTTGATCAATGTTTCTCTCTCATTGATGTTTCTGACTCTCTGTCCCGCTCCCTTCCTCTCTGTAAAAAATCAATAAAAAATATATTTAAAAAAAAAAACATAACAATAAGCCATAGCCAGTTTGGCTCAGTGGAGAGAGTGGCAGCCTGAGACTGAAGGGTCCTCGATTCCATTCCAGTCAAGGGCACATATGTTGGTTGCAGGCTCCATCCCCGGCCCCAGTGGAGGTGCTTGCAGAAGGTAACCAATCGATGTGTCTCTCCCATCCATGTTTCTCTCTCTCTCTCTCTCTGTCTCTCCCCCTCCCTTCCACTCTCTTTAAAAATCAATAGAAAAATATCTTTGGGTGAGGATTAACAAAACAAAAGAACAGGTGTTGGTGGGGATGTGGAGAAATTGGAACCCAATACTGTGCTAGTAGAAATATAAAAACAGTGTAACTGCTTTGGAAAAGAGTCTGGCAGCTCCTTAAATGATTAAACAGTTACCAGATAATCCCACAAATCCACTCCTATGTATATACTCAAGAAAAATGAAATCATATGTCCATATAAAAATGTGTACATGCCCTAGCTGGTTTGGTTCAGCGGATAGAGCATCGGCCTGCAGTCTGAAGGGTCCCGGGTTCAGTTCCGGTCAAGGGCACATGCCTGTGTTGCGGGCTCGATCCCCAGTAGAATGTTTCTCTCTCTCTCCCTTTTGTTGTGGAGTGAGCGCGAGTGAACGACCACTGGAGTCCAGACCAAATTAAAATTTAGGGAGCTTTTATTAGCTGGCCAGCTGGCTGGCCAGCCGGCCGGTGACTGCTCTGCCTTTCTCCACACAGGGAGTCCAGAGAGCAGCCCCGACCCTTTGTGCGGGACCACTTTTAAGCACATTAACCACATCCTGTTTTTGCAGAGCAAGTAACCCAAGACAAAACAGTTTTTCCTAAGCAACTTCAGGATCATGCCATTGACGATCATGTTATTCACAGGGTCACCCTGTTCTTCAGAAAGCTGACAGTGTTCTATGAAAGAAGGCCTACGTGCTGGGAAGGAGCTGTGAGACTGTATCTCAAGGCCTGGCCTGGTGTCAGCACTGACAACTGTATCTGAGGCATAGTCCACGGCCTCTCTGGAATGGTAGTAGTAAGCATGCTCAAAAATTCCCACTCTCCAACATTCCCCAATGGTTTTATGTACATGAATCAAATCATTGACTCTTTTGGGTCATTGTTGGTGAGGGAGTTATATTGACCCCTGAGGACTATAAGCTTGATAGAATTAATTCTCTGCTGAATAAAGTCAGTGGGACTGTTTATAAGATAAGGGCCTGGAATGAGGGCCAGGACTAATCTTTAGAGAGTCCGAAGAGTCCTGGACTCTCTAATTTGCCTGGGCTGTCTTAAGCCAGGTGTGATGAAGCCATGTTGGGATCCCGTTGACCTTGGCTGCTATGGAGGTGGTCCTTTCCAGGTAGGAGTCAGTCCTTGCGTGGCAAATTTCTTTACCCAAACAGAGTCACCAGGGTGGAAGGATGGACCGGATCAGACATGCTTCTGGACTGCTTTCTGGGTGGACTGTAAAGCCTGTAAGAACTTGAGTAAAGATTGGTTATGGATTTCACCTTTTCTAGATTGGGTTTCTATGTAAGCTGGTGAGGTGGGTAGGTCAGGGTTTGGAAGAGTCACTAGAATCTGTAGAGGCCCCACTGGTTTTAGGGCAGCCTCCCAGGCTGCTTCATCTGCAGCCTCGTTCCCTCTTGCTTCTGGGGAGTCCCCTTGTCTCACATAGGTAGAGATGGAAAGACTTAATTATATCTGGTAGTGCTAGTTGGCCCATCGTCCCTGCTCTGCTCTTATCAGTCTAACTGCCTAATATATTACCTCAAGGATCCTGGCTCTGAATTCTTTTAGGGAAAATGGACGTCGGTGGGCTCTTCTAGCTACTTCCTGCTGAGGCGGGTCAGAAGTTTCTCTCAGAGCCAAGAGATCCTTGCTGTCTGTCAGAGGGACAATGAGGCCTGGGCACAGAAGGAGGTGGGCTTGTGACCTGGCGGAGATAAACTGTAACAAATGGTCTGGTGGAAGGGAAAGAAAACCTTTCAGTTTTAATAACTTCTATTGAAATAGAATTTTTCTCCTTAAAATTACCCCCATGTTTATCAAAAGAGCCAAATCAAGACTACTTTATCTATGGTATTTAATTTGGCCTGATTGTTTGCATAAACATAACAAGAATGGTAACTGACTACCTTTGCCGGAATTTCATGATTGAATCTTAATATGCCCCATAAGGCCAGGAAGCCAAGCTATCCAGCTGCCGTCAGGCCTGCCTGTAGTATCTGCTGAGTTAGGTGAAGTCCTTACCTGTAGTGGCTCTACCCGGGCCCATGCCCTAGGCTTCAAGGCCCATCTCAGCTCTCCTACTCATCGCGGCTCAGAGTGTGTGGGGGTCCCGCAGGGACGCAGAGGCACCCTTATTGCTCCCCTTGTACTCTGACCAACCGCCAGTGATGGTAGGGCATGGGCCTGATGCTCCAGCATCAGGTATTTTCAGGGCTCCCAAGCAGGATACCAGGCTTTCTCCATGGCACTCTTACTGGCTTCAAGTCTTCAGAATTCAGGCAGGGCTCTTTAAAACATGATACTCCAGTCAAAGTTTCTGGTTAATAAAACTACTATTGGAAACTGGTCTTATTGAATTTATGCAAAGAAATGTATTGCTATGATTTATTTATTAAGTATTGCCAAATTTCGGAGGAATTGTATAAGGAGAAAAATATACTGACCTGCTTTAAGATCTTCTGATTTTCCTTGTCAGTCCTTTTTATGGACTTTCTATAGTAATATTTTCTGAACAAACAGTAACTGTTAGAGATTTCTTTTATCAATCCCTACCTAAGTACTTTGGCATAAGCTATTTACCCTCTGTTTAGGGAGGCAAAATGCAAATTATTTACTCTTCCTGGCTTACTGGCCTGTATTATTTGATTTCTTTTTAACATTTCTCTTCTCCTTCTTATTACATACACAACCTTTATTAATTTTATACTTCCAAATTAGCCTTTAAACCTCCTTTCTATGTCCTTTAAAAATGCATAACCATGCCTCAGACCTTCTACTCAGTATTCCTTATTCTTTGAAACCTCAATCCTTTAATGACTCCTAAAAATAAACAGCCAGAATTTCTTTTTTTTAAAAAAATATATTTTATTGAGTTTTTACAGAGAGGAAGGGAGAGGGAGAGAGAGTTAGAAACATCAATCAGCTGCCTCCTGCACGCCCCCTACTGGGGATGTGCCTGCAATCAAGGTACATGCCCTTGACCAGAATCGAACCTGGGAACCTTGAGTCTGCAGACCAAAGCTCTATCCACTGAGCCAAACCGGTTAGGTTAGGGCCAGCCAGAATTTCTTAGATTAACATTTATGACTTAGACCTTCTGTGATAAAACTAAGAGTAGGTAAAAATATTTCTTTTTGAGAGACAGAGATTTTTAAAACTAGTTGTAATATTGAAGATATTGTATCTTAAAGTTCCTTTGCTGAATATTCCACCACCACCCAAGAAGTACCCAGTAACCCCACCCTGCCAGGCTCGGACAATGAGATTTTCTTTTTTTTTTATATATATATATATTTTATTGATATTTTTTACAGAGAGGAAGGGAGAGGGAAAGAGAGCTAGAAACATCGATGAGAGAGAAACATCGATCAGCTGCCTCCTGCACACCTCCCACCGGGGATGTGCCCGCAACCAAGGTACATGCCTTTGACTGGAATCGAACCCGGAACCCTTCAGTCCACAGGCCAACGCTCAATCCACTGAGCCAAACCAGTTTCGGCGAGATTTTCTTTATGTGTATTGGAAGGGTTAAAGAGAAGAAAACAGGGCAGAGGAAGATCCACTGTGTTTTGCAGAAAGCCTTGAAGCCAAAATAGTTCAGATAAGTAAGAAACCAAGGATGCCAGCAGAGTGGGTTCTAGCCAGTAAAATCAACAAAAACCTATCTCTCCCTACTCTCCCTGCCAATGCCCTCCCCCCCCACTTTTCTGCATTAACCATTTAATCTGTCATAAGGGGACATAAGGCAAACGGTCTGAGATCCTGTATAACCAGGCTTTTTACACTTAAGGAACAGCTGCTCTCCCTCCCAGATTTTCCTTCTTTACTCCAAGGCCCCAGAGGATCTCAACCTTCACCACTTCTGATATCTCCAACCATCTCCCTGTCCCCCAGCCTAGGGCTTCTCTATCTCAACAGGCTGAGAGTGAATTCCACTGCCTCTACGCTTTCTCATACCTGCTCCAGAGCAGTTTTCAGCTCTCTTCCTCCCCCAGAGACCTACTGTAAATCTATCAGGAAGGGCAGGCAGGTCGCAGTTCTCGGGACCACATGATTCTGTTTGCTAGGAGAGCTGAAAAAGGCAGCCTACAAAGTAATTAATTATGACTAATCTTAACCCAACAAGCCTTTGTTTAAACTTCTCTGAATTGGCAACCTTCACAAATTAACCCTAGAATTCCAAAATTTTAAACTAACACAGCAAAATTACAGATCAAGGAAAAGCAATTAAAAGTTCTCTACTGTCTTCCCTCTAAAGCAGGGAGGTGCACTGTCTTTAAATAAATTAAACAACAGAAAGAGATAAATACTTTCATGTGTACAGCCAGATGGCACAAAGTAGATTTCACTTCACACAGACCCTCACACTTACATTTATACATCAGACAGTCTGAGTTTTTGACTTATGTGGCAGCACTCCTGTGCCAGCACTTCCCCGTTCCCGTCCCCCTCACAAAATTTCTGTAAATCAAAAGCATTAACGGAGGCTCCGTAATCATCCACTCCCCGCTTGAATTCCTGAAAATTTTTCAAAAAACATTGCAGGGGAGTACAGACAGAAGAACATGAAGCAGACTGACCCATTCTAATGATAGAGACAATTAGACCACAATAACACAAAATAACAAAGACAATGACAACCAACTGAGGATCGCCGGGCACTGTTGTGCACCAGGATCTGGTCTTGGAAGTAGCACTGCGTCCAGCCTTCCAGAGACCCTAGATGGGCTCCCACAGAACCAGAAGTAAGTTTCTTACCGGTAAGAACCAGATCCAGGCGGCTCCAATCAGAGTCAATCAGGAAATTTAGCAGTCGGGGTCTCCAACCTCTACCAGTCCCCGGGGCTGAGGAACATATCTCAGAGATATCCCCCTGGGTCGGAGAGTCTGGGGACCCTGGTAGACTCCGGTCACAGGACCAGTCAGAGGCTGGTTATCTCGCTGGGGCCTCCAAATGTTGTGGAGCGAACGCGAGTGAACGACCACTGGAGTCCAGACCAAATTAAAATTTAGGGAGCCTTTATTAGCCGGCCAGCTGGCTGGCCAGCCGGCCGGTGACTGCTCTGCCTTTCTCCACACAGGGAGTCCAGAGAGCAGCCCCGACCCTTTGTGCGGGACCACTTTTAAGCACATTAACCACATCCTGTTTTTGCAGAGCAAGTAACCCAAGACAAAACAGTTTTTCCTAAGCAACTTCAGGATCATGCCATTGACAACCATGTTATTCACAGGGTCACCCTGTTCTTCAGAAAGCTGACAGTGTTCTATGAAAGAAGGCCTACGTGCTGGGAAGGGGCTGTGAGACCGTATCTCAAGGCCTGGCCTGGTGTCAGCACTGACAACTGTATCTGAGGCATAGTCCACGGCCTCTCTGGAATGGTAGTAGTAAGCATGCTCAAAAATTCCCACTCTCCAACACCTTTCTCTCTGAAATCAATTAAAAATATATATCAATATATAATTGACCGGGAATTGAACCATGACCACCTGGTTCATAGGTTGATGCTCAACCACTGAGCCCTGCCAGTCAGGCTGAATTGTACACTTTTGTGGATGAAAAGGGGTTCTGTGGAAAGTAACCTCACAGGATGGTCTGATCATAAACTCCTAACGGGGCAGGTCCTGGTGAATAGTCACAGCCCATATCTATAACTTTGTTTTTTAAATATATTTTTTATTGATTTTTTAGAGAGAGGGAAGCAAGAGGAAGAGAGAGATAGAAATATCAATGATGAGAGAAAATCACTCATCGACTGCTTCCTGCATGCTCCCTACTGGGGATCCAGCCTGCAAGCCAGGCATGTGCCCTGACCAGGAATTGAACCAGGGACCTCAGGGTGGATGGCATCACACTTAACCAACTGAGCCACACTGGCCAGGGCAGGTCCACAACTTCTTAGTAAAAGGTTTATCTTGGCCTTAAACAAGCCCTGTCCATTGTTTCTGTGCATCTAGGTCAGCCGTGGGCAAACTACGGCCCGCGGACTGGATCCGGCCCGTTCGGCTGTTCTATCCGGCCCGCAGAGCCGAAAGAGCAGAGGGTTCTCTTGCTCTCCCCTCCGCTCCTTTACCAGCAGCAGTGTTAACATGGCAATGTCGGGAAACACGGCCGGCCGCAGCTCCTTCTTCTGAGTGAGCGGATTTATATCCGCCCATTCAGTAGAAGGAACAACCTCTCAATCTTCCAAAGGCTCCTTGTAATGCCCACGGACGAGTCTCCCGACATCACCCTGGGAATGCGTAGACACGTTATTGTGGTGATGTAGGGAGACACGCCCCTGGAGAGCACAGTATCAGAGCCTTTCTGAGGTAAGATTAAGAGCTCTACTCAAACAATTTTTTCCTGTTCCCACATTCAGTACATCACAATGACTTGTTAATAAAACAACAAAGACTTTCAGCTTTTAGGGCTTGTATCCACTGCAGTTTTTTTCCCCACTGCGGACGCGCGCAGCAGGGAAAAAGACACACAGAGGACATGTCACACTAGCCATGCTGCGGCTGCATTTTTTTGCTAATACGGATTCGGTATCAGTAACGCTACCGTGGCCACTAACCGCATGTGTTAGCAGCAAAACAAATGCATTTTGCGCTGCATTTGCTTCTCCCCCTTGCGCCTGTAAAAATGCGTGCTACAGGGCATTTGTGTTAACATGCACCACTGCACATTAGCATCAAAGCAAACATGATGGAAACCTGTGTACCCTGCATTAACCCTAGCTGCGCTGCATTGAAGTACTGCACCACACTGCAATGGCAGCACAGCTAGTGTGAACGAACCCTAATTCAGTGGGTTGAACAAAAAGATTGTATAGAAATGTGATGAACTAAAGATTTTATTACAAAATCGCTTAATTTCAGGGTTTCAGAAGTAATTGGACAAATGAAAAACTGAAAATCTAATGTTCATATCTAATACTTGAATGAAACCCTTTCCTGGTAATGACAGCCTGAAGTCTTGTACTTATGGACATCACCAAATGCTGGGTTTTCTCCTTTGTAATGCTCTGCCAGGCTGTCACAGTAGGGGTATATATATAAATATCCTGCCATTTCCAGCTTTTAATAAGAAAAACTGTTACAATGGGCATTTAAAAGTGGCACTTGGTTGTTTTTATAGAGTCCAGTGGATGCAATCTGACATTGATAATGGGCTCTTTCACACTATGTGCCCAGTACTGCGAAGTGCTGGGCACCCTGACTCAGCACATCAGGGCTGGCTTGATCCAGCAGCTCAAAGTTATCATCCTGGACTCTATTTTGTATCTTTCTTCCCCCACTTCTCCATGTCAGCTTCATGCTCCAACCAGCTTTCATCATTGTAGCAAAATGCCTCTTGTTGGGGTTCAAGCAATAAACCTCATGTCTATATATGTTAGAGTCAGGAGGGAGCTAGAAATATCCTTCCCAGCTACCACAGCTAAAAAGAAAGTCTACTCCACTGCCCTTGGGTTATAGGCTGACCCTGAAGCCAGGTAATGGGACTGTGCTGATAAGTGTGGGCCTGAGCCACCACCCCGCCCCCAGGCTCAACTGGGTCCGCATTTGGGACAGTGGTATCCAAGAATAATCAGGGGAGTGGCTAGACAACAGAGAAGGGTCACTTAAGACAACCACAGTAGCCAAAATGCTCAAAAAATTTTTTTCTAATAAACCTTTATTGTTCAGGTTATTAGAGTTGTTCCTCTCTCCCCCTGACCCCCATAGCTCCCCTCCACCCGGTTCCTACCCCACCCTCTGCCCTTAACCTCCCCCCCCCACCGCACTGTCCTCATCATAGGTGTACGATTTTTGTCCAGCCTCTTCCCACACCCCCCACATCCCTTTCCCCCCGAGAATTGTCAGTCCACTCCCTTTCTATGCCCCTGACCCTATTATATTCACCAGATTATTCTGTTCCTCAGGTTTTTAATTCACTTGATTTTTAGGTTCACTTGTTGATAGATATGTATTTGTTGTTCATAATTTTTATCTTTACTTTTTTCTTCTTCCTCTTCTTTAAGAATACCTTTCAGCTTTTCATATAATACTGGTTTGGTGTTGATGAACTCCTTTAGCTTTTTCTTATCTGTGAAGCTCTTTATCTGACCTTCAATTCTAAATGATAGCTTTGCTGGGTAGAGTAATCTTGGTTGTAGGTTCTTGCTATTCATCACTTTGAATATTTCTTGCCACTCCCTTCTGGCCTACATAGTTTCTGTTGAGAAATCAGCTAACAATCCTATGGGTGCTCCCTTGTAGGTAATTAACTGTTTTTCTCTTGCTGCTCTTAATATTCTCTTTGTCTTTTGCTCTTGGCATTTTAATTATGATGTGTCTTGGTGTGGTCCTCTTTGGATTCCTTTTGTTTGGGGTTCTCTGCGCTTCCTGGACTTGTAAGTCTATTTCTTTCACCAGGTAGGGGAAGTTTTCTGTCATTTCTTCAAATAGGTTTTCAATATCTTGCTCTCTCTCTTCTTCTGGCACCCCCATAATTCTGATGTTGGTACGCTTGAAGTTGTCCCAGAGGCTCCTTACGCTATCCTCATATTTTTCTATTCTTTTTTCTTTTTGCTTTTCCAGTTGGGTGTTTTTTGCTGCTTCGTATTTCAAATCTTTGACTTGATTTTTGGGATCCTCTAGTCTGCTGTTGGATCTCCGTATATTATTCTTTATTTCAGTCAGTGTATGCTTAATTTCTAGTTGGTCCTTTTTCATATCCTTGAGGGTCTCACTAAATTTCTCTGAGGTTTCTAGAAGATTCTTGAGTAACCTTATAACCGTTGTTTTGAACTCTATATCCAGTCGTTTGCTTTCCTCCATTTCTTTCATTTGTGACCTGTTTCTTTGTCTTCGCATTTTGGTTGCTTCCCTGTGTTGATAGCGTGGCTTTGTGTGCTAGGTGTCCTATAGGGCCCAGTGGCTCAGCCTCCCCAGTTACCTGAGGTGGACACTCTTGGTGCACCCCTTTGTGGGCTGTGTGTACAATCTTGTTGTAGTTAAGCCTTGATTGTTGTTGGTATCACTGGGAGGAATTGACCTCCAGGCCAATTGGCTGTGAGGATCAGCTGTGTCTACACTGGGAGAACTTCTGTGCTGGAGACAGCTTTATGGGACAAGATTTGCTTCAGTGGGGCTTTGGTGCTCACTGAGTCTGCCCCCCTGAGTGTGTCTCTTATGGATCTGAAGAGTTGTAGTCTGGATGTTCTCTCTCTGACCACTGGGTACACTGGGTCTTGGATCTCCTAGGAAAGAGGCCACCCAGCAGGAGCTACAGAGAGATCTGCAGATTCCTTATCTTTGTTTGGGGTTTGGAGGTGCCCAGATGAGGCCCAGCTGTGAAGCAATGCAAGCTGCTGTAGAGCCTTGGATCTTCTTTTGGAGGCTCAGTGGCTCTTTGACCCAGCTGCAGTATCTTAGATTTCAGATTGCAAAGGGCCAGGCCATTCATATGCAAAAGCCTCTGTGCACAGCTTGGGTAGGGTTGTAAATTGGGTAGGGCGGGGTCTCAGGGAATCACCAGGGCAGAGCAAACAGCAATGGCTGACCGTCAGCCCTGCCTGAAAGAGGTCCCATGTCTCTGTGTCCCACGGCACCGTGCAGGAACAATGATCGCTGCAAGCACCTCTGAGAGAAAGCTGGCCTCGAGTTCCACCCGATGCCAGACAGTCCAGTTTCTCCCCGTATGAGTTTGGGTCCCCAGAGTCTTGCCCAGAATTGGAGTTCAGAGCAGTCGGGAGCTTGTATCTCCCTCCTGATTGAAAAAGACAACAGCGTACTCAGTTGTTAGCCCTTTCCACGCACGCGCCTCCGTACCTCTGCACTTCACTTCTGCACCTCCGTACCTCCTCCGAGTCTCAGTGTGCTTTTCTCTTTCCTTCTAGTTGTAGAATTTCCACTCAGCCAGCCTTCCTGTGGTTCTGGATGATGTCCATTTTGTCTTTTATTTGTAGTTTTGAAGTGGTTGTGCGAGGCAGCAAGTTCAGATGTTTACCTATGCCGCCATCTTGGTTTCTCTCTCTCTCTGTCTTTTTCCAAAATGCTCAAATTCTTAACCCACCAGTGTGGCTCAGTGTTTGAACATCTACCCAGGAACCAAGAGATCACTGGTTCCATTCCAGCTTTTGGGCTCGATCCCCAATAGTGCAGAAGGCAGCCGATCGATGATGCTCTCATCAATGTTTCTTTCTCTCTATCCCTCTCCCTTTCTCTCTCTCTAAAAAACAAAACAAAACAGCCCTGACTGGTTTGGCTCAGTGGATAGAGCATCGGCCTGCGGACTGAAAGGTCCCGGGTTCGATTCCAGTCAAGGGCATGTACCTTGGTTGCGGGCACATCCCCTGTGGGAGGTGTGCAGGAGGCAGCTGATCGATGTTTCTCTCTCATCGATGTTTCTAGCTCTCTATACCTCTCCCTTTCTCTCTGTAAAAAATCAATAAAATATATTTAAAAAAAAAAACCAAAACCAAAAACAAAACAAAACAAAAAAAACACACAATAAAAATGTTTTAAAAAGAAAGCTCAGCCCTAGCTGGTTTGGCTCAGTGGATAGAACGTTGGCCTGCAGACTGAAGGGTCTCAGGTTTGATTCTGGTCAAGGGCACATGCCTGGATTGCGGGCTTGATCCCCAAGAGGGGCCGTGCAGCTGATCAATGATTCTCTCTCATCATTGATGTTTCTAACTCTCTCTTCCTTTCCCTTCTTCTCTGAAATCAATAAAAATAAAAATAAAAATAAAAAAGAAAGCTCAAATTCTTTTTTTAAAAAAAGATACAGTTTTTTAAAAACTATCTCTTGCACGGCCCCTACTGGAGATCGAGCCGCAACTCAGGCATGTGCCCTGGCGGGGAATCCAGCTATGATCTCCTGGTTCATAGGTCAAGTCTCACTACACTGGCTGGGTCAGAAGCTCAAATTCTTAATTTCATTTTCTCATCTATATGGGGGTATCATCTTTACTTTGAGGGATTATAAAGAACAGACAAGTAAGTGTCTGAGGTGACCTCAGACAGAATACCCTGTCCTGGGAAAGAGGGGGTGGGGGTGGGGGTGCTGATTTCCCTTCAGTGAAAGGAAAGGCTGGGTGACCTGACGATCACTATGCCAATTTTACTGCTTGCTCAAGATCCTTCTTGCTGAAGAGAGGTGCAGTGGCCCTGGTTGGCCAGCAGGTGGCAGCGCTGAGGCGATCCCTAGTTCCGGTGCAGCTCTAGATCCTGCGCTGGGTGAAGGCTGCTTGGCCTCTCTCAGCGCCAGTGCTTTTTTCAGAACCTGAACTCTAAGGTGCCTGCAGAGATGGCTTCGTGGGCGTGTGACTCACACTTGGAAGGGCCCTGGGATTGATTTAAACCATATGGCTTCATATGTTTGAAACCATAACAGTGTTGCACAGGAGCCCTGAATTTTCATTTTGCACTAGTCCCCCAAATTATGGTGCAGGTGGCAGGGCTGGTCCTGCCTCAGGATCCCCATCACTATTTCCCACAAATGTGCTGAACCTTCTTCCCTTTGTTGGGCCTTTGCTTAGCCTCCCAGGGCTCCTGATCATGCTTGTCTCCATTAGCTTACCTTCTGCTGGGAAGCTGGAGAGGATGGGGACCCTCCAGGGGGAAGATGGGACCCTATATGTAGCTTGGGGTGTGGCCAGCAGGCTGCTGGTGCTGTGCCCTGGTCAGGGGTCAGCATGAGCTCTCAAATTTGTCAGAATTATTCCATGGAGTTGGAGGCTGCCGTCAACTGCCTGGCCAACCTGTATCTGTGGGCCTCCTACACCTACCGCTCTATGGGCTTCTATTTCAACCACGACAATGTGGCTCTCGAGGGCCTGGCCACTTGGTCCTGGAGTTGGTGGAGAAGTGCAAGGGCACTGAGCGTCTCAAAGATGCAAAAGCAGTGCAGTGGCCCCATTCTCTTCCAGAATGTGCTGAAGCCTTCCCAAGATGAGTCGGGCAAAATTCAGATGCCACGGATGCGGCCATGGTCTTAAAGAGGAACCTGAACCAGGCCCTTTTTTAGCTGCATGCCCTGGGTTCTACTGGCACAGGCCTTCAGCTCTGTGAATTCCTGGAGAACCATTTCCTGGATGAGCAGGTGAAACTCATCAAGAAGATGGGCGACCTTTTGACTCACCTCCGCAGGCTGGCCTGCCCCAGGCTGAGCTGGGCAAGTTTCTGTTCAAAAGGCTCACCCTCAAGCATGACTAGGAGCCTTTGGAGCCCAGAGGCCTTTAAGAGGCCCCTCTGTATTCCCCTGGTGTCTGGTTTCTGCCTGAGTATCTCCCTGAAGGAAAGGCCTTCTTTATGGTAGAAGTCCAATAAATTTACTGTTTGGCAAATACCCAGGAATAAGGGTTTAAGGCAATAATCAGCAATAGTTGCTACAATTAGATCAGTGGGGGAAATTATAAGAAACAGGATATTTAGAAAGTCTCAAAGCATCTCCCCATAAGATACTTATAAATGACTAATTTTATAATGAAGAAACCAGATAAAAATCATCTTAACCAAATGATCAAAGTTAACATCACCAGGAATGAGGCAGATGGACTTGACATGCCTCCTGATATGATGCACCGAGAAGGATACAACATTTGGGGGTAAGATTATCACATAATGGAAACAAAGAGTGATAGGGGTTGACTCGGGGCTAGGGGGAGAAGGGTCAAGACAGACTTCTCTGAGGTGGCAACATTTAAGCTTGGACCTAGTGGTCAGATCTGGAAAGGAGTATTCCAGGCAGTGGAAACAGCTACATCAAAGGACTCAAGGCACAGAAAGAAGCAAATATTGGGCATGCAGTGAGGAGCAAAATGAAAAAGAGATCGAGGAGACAGGAGAGCCCATATTGCATAGGGCTTTGTAGTCCCATGGTAGGTGAATTTAGTTTTGTCTTTTTTCCAAAAAATTTTTATTGTGGTAAAATACACATAAAATTTGTCATATTTAATTATTTTTAAATGTACAGTTCAATGGTATGAAATACATTTGTAATATTACACAACTATCACTATCATCCATCTCCAGAACTCTTTTTAAAAATTATTTAGCCCCCCCCCAAAAAAAAAATAAGTAAAAATAAAATAAATAAAAATTATTTAGCCCAGCCAGCATGGCTCAGTGGTTGAGCATTGACCTATGAACCAAGAGGTCAAGTCACGGTTCATTCCCAGTCAGGGCACAGGTTGTGGGCTCGATCCCCAGTGTGGGGCCTGCAGGAGGCAGCCGATCAATGATTCTCTCTCTTCATTGATGTTTCTATCTCTCTCCCTCACCCTTCCTTCTAAAATCAATAAAAATATATTGGGAAAAAATATTTAAATTTATTGGGGTGACATTGGTTAGTAAAATTACATAGGTTTCAAGTGTATAGTTCTATAATACATCATCTATATATTTCATTGTGTGCCCACTACCCAAGGTCAAGTCATATTCCATCACCATATATTTGACCCCCTTTAACCTTTACGACCTCCACAACTCTTTCTCTCTGGTAATCACCATATTATTGTCTGTGCCTACAAGTTTTTGTTTGTTTCATTTGTTTATTTGTGCTTTCAGTTTTATAATCCGCATATGAGTGAAATCACAGTTCTTCACTGTTTTTGGACTTATTTCGCTTAGCATAATATTCTTAAGATCCATCCATGTTGTCACAAATGGCAGTATTTCATCTTTTCTTATGGCTGAGTAGTATTCCATTATATATATGGAACACATCATTATCCAATTGTCTATCAAAGTGTTCAGAACGTTTTAAAATTTATTTGATTGGTTGATGTTAAAGAGAGAGGAATTGGAAAGAGAGAGATTTGTTGTTCCACTTATTTATGCATTAATTGATTGATTCTTGTATGTGCTCTGCTCAGGGATTGAACCTGCAACCTTGGTGTGGGATGATGCTCTAACCAACTGAGCAACCCAGCCAGGGCTGTCCAAACTGTTTTTTTTTTTTTTAAATCTTTTTACTTATTCATTTAATATATATTTTTATTGATTTCAGAGAGGAAGGAAGAGGGAGAGATAGAAATATCAATAATGAGAGAGTATCATTGATCAGCTGTCTCCTGCACGCTCCCCACTGGAGATCGAGCCTGCAACCCAGGCATGTGCCCTTGACCAGAAATGAACCCGGGACCCTTCAGTCTGCTGGCCAAAGCTCTATTCACTGAGCCAAACCAACTAGGACCAGAAGTTTTTTTATCTTGTAAAGCTAAAACTCTACACCCATTAAATAACAACTCCCTGCCCTAGCTGGTTTGGCTCAGTGGATAGAGCATCAGCCTGCGGACTGAAGGGTCCCAGGTTCGATTTCGGTCAAGGGCACATGCCTGGGTTGCGGGCTTGATCCCCATTAGGGGACGTGCAGCAGGAGGCAGCCAATCAATGATTCTCTCTCATCATTGATCTTTCTATCTCTCTTTTCCTCTCCCTTCCTCTCTGAAATCAATAAAGATATATTTTTTAAAATAATAATAATAATAAAAATAAATAAATAACAACTCCCCTTCCCCCTCCCCACAGACCTGGCAACCACCATTCTACTTTCTGTCTCTATGATTTTGACCACTCTATATATCTCATATAAGTGGAATCACACGTATATGACTGGCTTATTTCACTTAGCATAATGTTCTCAAGGTTCATCCATGTTGTAGAATGTGTCAGAATTTTCTTCCTTTTTAAGCCTGAATATAAAATAAAAATAAATAAAAATAAAATCAGTGTTAAGGCTGAATAATATTTCATTGTATGGAGATACCACATTTTGCTTATCTATGCATCCATTGATAGACACTTTTAGCTATTGCTAACATGAGTATGGTCTTTGAGACTCTGCTTTCAATTCTTTTGAATATATACCCAGAAGTGGAATTGCTGGATCATATGATAGCTCTATTTTTTTTAGTATAGATATTTTCTTTTTAAAATATGGAACACTCCACGAATTTGTGTGTCATCCTTGCGCAGGGGCCAGGCTAATCTTCTCTGTATCGTTCCAATTTTAGTATATGTGCTGCCAAAGCAAGTACTAATATACATATTTTCCTTTTTTTTTAAATAAATCTTTATTGGTCAGATTATTACAGTTGTTCCTCTTCCCCCCCCCCCCATAGCTCCCCTCCACCCGGTTCCCCCCCCCCCCCGCACTGTCCTCATCCATAGGTGTACGATTTTTGTCCAGTCTCTTCCCGCATCCCCCACACCCCTTTCCCCCTGAGGATTGTCAGTCCACTCCCTTTCTATGCCCCTGATCCTATTATATTCACCAGTTTATTCTGTTCATCAGATTTTTTATTCACTTGATTTTTAGATTGACTTGTTGATAGATATGTATTTGTTGTTCATAATTTTTATCTTTACCTTTTTCTTCTTATTCCTCTTCTTAAAGAGTACCTTTCAGCATTTCATATAATACTGGTTTGATGTTGATGAACTCCTTTAGCTTTTTCTTATCTGTGAAGCTCTTTATCTGACCTTCCATTCTGGATGATAGCTTTGCTGGGTAGAGTAATCTTGGTTGTAGGTTCTTGCTATTCATCACTTTGAATATTTCTTGCCACTCCTTTCTGGCCTGCATAGTTTCTGTTGAGAAATCAGCTGACAATCCTATGGGTGCTCCCTTGTAGGTAATTAACTGTGTTTCTCTTGCTGCTTTTAATATTCTCTTTGTCTTTTGCTCTTGGCATTTTAATTATGATGTGTCTTGGTGTGGTCCTCTTTGGATTCCTTGTTTGGGGTTCTCTGTGCTTCCTGGACTTGTAAGTCTATTTCTTTCACCAGGTGGGGGAAGTTTTCTGTCATTATTTCTTCCAATAGGTTTTCAGTATCTTGCTCTCTCTCTTCTTCTGGCATCCCCTTAATTCTGATGTTGGTATGCTTGAAGTTGTCCCAGAGGCTCCTTACACTATCTTCAAATTTTTGGATTCTTTTTTCTTTTTGCTTTTCCAGTTGAGTGTTTTTTGCTTCTTTGTATTTCAAATCTTTGACTTGATTCTTGTGTTTCTCTAGTCTGCTGTTAGGTCTCTGTATAATATTTTTTATTTCAGTCATTGTACGTTTAATTTCTAGTTGGTCCTTTTTCCTGAGCAGCAACAGAGCATTTCTAGTTGGTCCTTTTTCATATCCTCGAGGGTCTCGCTAAATTTATCGGCCTTTTCTAGGAAATTCTTGAAAAACCTTATAACCGTGGTTTAGAACTCTATGTCCAGTCATTTGCTTTCCTCCATTTCTTTCATTTGTGACCTGTTTCTTTGTCTCCACATTTTGGCTGCTTCCCTGAGTTGGTAGAGTAGCTTTGTGTGCTAGGTGTCCTGTATGGCCCAGTGGCTCAGCCTCCTCCCCAGTTACCTGAGGTGGACACTCTTGGTGCACCCCTTTGTGGACTGTGTGTACAGCCTTGTTGTAGTTAAGCCTTGATTGTTGTTGGTATCACTGGGAGGAATTGACCTCCAGGCCAATTGGAGGATCAGCTGTGTCTACGCTGGGGGAACTTCTGTGCTGGAGAAACTCTTATGAGACAAGACTTGCAAAATTGCATAAGCCTCTGTGCTCAGCTTGCATGGGGCGGAGTCTCAGGGCTGAGCAGACAGCCTTGGCTTCCTGTCAGCCCTGCCCTATGAGGCCCCTGGGTCTCATAGTCCCTCGGTTATCGCTGCAAGAACCTCTGAGAGAAAGCCACCCTCGAGTTTCGCCCGCTGCCAGACAGTCCAGTTTCTCCCCCAATGAATCTGGATTCCCAGATTCTCGCCCGGAACTGGAGTTCAGTGCAGCCAGGGGCTTCCGTCTTCCTCCCACTAGAGAAAGCCAGCGGCACACTCAGCAGTCAGTCCTCTCTGTGCGTACTTGTGCGCGCGCCTCCAGACCTCTGCCTTTCATAGCTCCCCTGAGTTTCCGTGCGCTCCTCTCTTTTCCCGACAGTCCAGACTCCCCCCGTATGAGTCTGGGACCCCAGGGTCTCACCTGGAACTTGGGTTCAGTGCAATCGGAACTGGGGTTCAGTGCAGTCGGAAGCTTCCATCTCTCTCCCGTTAGAGAAAGCTAGCCAGGCACTCAGCCGCCCGTCCTCTCCGCACGTGTGTCTCTGTACCTCAGCCTTTTGCAGCTCCTCTGAGTCTCCGTGTGCCCCTTTCCTTCTAGTTGTAGAATTTCCACTCAGCCAGCTTTCCTGTGGTTCTGGATGATGTCCGTTCTGTCTTTTAGCTGTAGTTTTGAAATTATTGTGCAAGGCAGCAGTTTAGGTGTTCAACTATGCCGCCATCTTGGTTTCTCCTTCTCACTGCCGCATTCTTCCTGCCTCTATAGTTGGGTCTAGGGTGTTATTGACCTGTTTGTGGATGGAGTTTCCTCTCCAGGTGTCTGGTTATGTGGCTTGCTCTCAAGCCCCTTGACCAGACAGGATAAAATTCACTTCAACAAGACACAACACATGAAAAAAAAAAAAAAAAAAAAAAAAAAAAGACACAACACAGAGGGAACTAAGCACAAATGTACACACAACACCAATAACCCCAATATAAGTGACCAGCTGAGCAAAGAGAGTTAAGGCAGAGAAAAGAGAGCACAAATGCTATCGAAGAGAGAGAAAAAGATAAGGGATAAAAGACAAAGGAATAAAAAGGAGAATATATATATGTATGTGGGGGTAAGACACCACAGAACCAATAGATAAACCAAAAAAAAAAAAAAAAAAAATACAAACACCACACACCCAGCAAAGAGGATTGGGGCAGAATCTGTAGAGGCTGAGCTTATATATTGAAAATAAGATTAAGAATTGGATGAATATGGGGAGGACCTCAATTTAGTATTGAGGAAGTAGAAAGGGAATAAGTGGATGAGAAGAAAGAGAATGAGAAGAAAAAATAATAAATTTACCAAAAAAAATTCATTTCAAAAATGGTATAAAAAATTAAAAATAACAAATAAAAAATAGTGATGGAAAAATAATGTGAAAAGAAATAGAAAAAAAGCAACAAACAAAAACAGGAAAACAAAGAAGAAGAAAAGAAAGAAGAAAAAAAACAAAGAAAAAAGGGATAAAAAAAAATAAAAGTGAAAAAAGTGGAGTGTCGTTCCTTTGGCTGGCTTATAATTCCAGTTGTCTATACTGTACTGTTTCTCAGTTTCCGGGTTGCTGGGGCTAAAGATTTCTCTTTAGGCCAGTTCCTATGACCTCAGGGAATATTCAGATTCCCTTTTATCATTCAGGGTGGGATCTGGGTGTGGCTATATTGGTTGCCTGGAGACTGGAGGGAGGGGCTATCTCTCAGGAGAAAATGGCGACTGGGGCTTAGATATGACTCATCACCAGACTCGCTACCACCTCTCCTGGACTGCTGCCTACTCTCCCCAGATTCCACAAGTCCACACCTTCTCCCGCACCTCAGCCACGGGTAAGTGTCTGTATCTGAAAGGTCCTACGAACTAGGTTCAGTGGAGAAAGGCACAGGCCCCAGCATGAGGAGGGACTGCGTCTCTAAGCTCCTCTCTTGCCGGCACTGCACGGTCCCGCCAGTCCTTCAAGGCTGCCTCTGAGCTCAGATCCAAAACCCAGACTCCAAGGTCCAAAATCCCCTACCTCCTGCAGTCCCATGGTCCCCTTTTTTTTTTTTTTAATTTTTTTTTAATATACTTTATTGATATTTCACAGAGAGGAAGGGAGAGGGATAGAGAGCCAGAAACATCGATGAGAGAGAAACATCGATTAGCTGCCTCCTGCACACTCCCCACTGGGGATGTGCCCGCAACCAAGGTACATGCCCTTGACCGGAATCGAACCCGGGACCCTTCAGTCCGCAGGCCGACGCTCTATCCACGGAGCCAAACCGGTTTTGGCCCCCTTTTTTTTCACAGTCAGACGCTTTGCCTGTCCTCAAGGATGTGGCTTGGTGCCCTGTAGTTTCTCCCTGACCCTCTGGGCACAGAGGTCCGGCAGACTCTCTTGCCTAGATCCTTGATTTCACCTTTATTCAGGGGACCTCTGCCCTTCCCGCTGCAAACTGTCTCACCAGCTGCATCTCCTTCGCCAATTCGGGCTGAATTCCACTCATTTCAGCTGCTCACTCTATTTGCTCCGGGACAAGGCTCAGGACATGTTTGTCTATTCTGCCATTTTGTCTCCTCTACTCTGGAGAATGTTTTGAAGGAGAAGCGATTATAGATGGAGAGACTAGAGGCAGGCTGTAAATGGAAAAATAACAGGACCTAGAAGGCGGATGCAGATTGACAGAAAAGCTTGTTTGGATTCTTTGGAAAACACAGCAGCATGAGCAGGACACTAGCAGCATCAGAGACCCGCCAGCTGCTCATCCCACCCATTCCTCCTCCGGGATGTGGAGCTGAGTACATTCCCAGGCTCCCTTGGGACTCGAGTTGTGGTCATTTGACCAAGTTCTAGCCAAAAGTAGTGGCCCTTCAAAAATCCAGGCCCTTCTAAAGTCTCAACATTGGATCCTGTTAGGTCGAGGCAGGGGGGACGTCCAGAGCCGATGCATGCATCTGCAAGGTAGATGGTGACAGAGATAACTGGCGCCTTCCTAGACCCCTGGCCCGAGGCGGAATTCCACATCTCTCATGCCCTCCGCCCTCCCCCCACTAAACAGCTGTATAAAAGAAGTACTGACGCCCCCTTTTGGCACGAACTTCCCTGGCCCACCCTCGGACCAGCGAATTTCGCCAGGGAGCGCAAGATTAAAACCTCCCCCTTTTTAATCGCCTGGACTCTCTGTGTTTTGTCTCCTGCATCGAAAACTTCTCAGATCCTACTTGTTCTTTCCTGTCCACTCCCTGGATGAGGAGATTGTCAATGACCCAGAAGAGGATAGAGGCACAAAATGGAGGGAGCCTGGGTCCCTACATGATCACATGGACGGCCATCTGACTGGCAACACTGATAGTAGGGAAGGGCACATAGCAGGTTTGGCACAGTGGATGGAGCATCAGCCTGCCGTCTGAAGAAGCTGGGTTCTATTCCAGTCAAGGGCATATGCCCAGGTTGCAGGCTCAATCCCCAGTAAGGGGCGTGCAGGAGGCAGCCGACCAATGATTCTCATCTTTGATGTTTCTATCCCTCTTTCCCTCTCCCTTCCTCTCTCTGAAATCAATAAAAATATATTTTAAAAAATAGAACCAGAGTTGTTTAATAATTATTCACCTTACTAACAATAGATAAGTTTTCTTACAGACCCTGGGAAACTAGAGGATGAAACAAAGGGTCTCGATGGGCCCATTACTCAGAAAAGAAATATATTTTGAGAACAGATCAAGGACAGGACATGCTTTCATTTGGTCACTGTGCCCGGACCCTGGCCCCCTCTGGACGTTTGCCTCAGGAATGCTAACCATTCTCCAGTCCCAGGAATGGGCTGAGCTGTTTGTAACATCATAGAAGATTAGCCTCCTTATTATCGGACTTTGAGCTCCTGAAGGCTGGACTGTAGGCACTACCCTCTCCGTTCCATGTTACACTTGCAGCTTGAAGCTGCATGTAGTTATCGTCTCCCTCATTCGTATATCATCAGCCCACTGATGAGGGGTTCAGAGCAGAATTTCCAGGGTGACCGACTGCTCTCCCCATACTGCCAGCAATATTGATTTATTTTATTTTTTCATTTTTCTTGCCAGCAATATTGAAATAAACACTCATAAGTGATTCAACCCTGTCTCCTGCTTAATTTGGCTCAAATAGTGACAGGCAACCTCGGAACCATTGTGTCCGATTTCAACACTGCTCTGAACTGTGGCATGAATGAGAAATACACTTTTACTCTGTTGAGCCACTATGACTGTGGGTCCATCTGTCCGAAGAGCTAGTTAACTTGAGACACTGGTGAAATAATTTTTTTCTATGGTATACATCACTACAGCTGTAAAACTAAGGAAGCAGCTCTTTGTTATTCATATGGAATGATCTCCAAGATAGCTTTAAATGAAAAAAAGTAAAGTACAGAAAAATGTGTATAACCTGTTAGTTTTTTGTGTAAAAAGATAGGTGGGAAAAATAATGTAAACATAATTCCTTGTTCATGCACAACAGTGGAGGGATAAAAGAAACCAGTATACTGGTTACTTCCATACAGGGGAAGTGAGGGCCAGGGGAGGGGTAGGAGACCTATCAATATGTACCTGCTGAATTTTGAATGTGAATGTGTTTCCTAACTTAAAACTTTGGTTTTAATTAGGAAATGAAAAGGAGTATGCCAGAGATGTGGGCATGTTCAGATATTGGTGGAAGGAGCCAGTACAAACAAAAATCCCTAAAGTACAGGGAGATCGAGGATAGAGGAAAGCCCTGAAGAGACGTGAAGAGCAGGGGATAGAGATGAGCACGGGGCAGGGACCTGCCAAGCGCAGGAAGAAGGTACCTTACCTTAGGACAGGAAGGGAGGAGGCTGGAGGCATACAACCCCAGGTAAGTGTATAAATGCGAACGGGAAGGGAGGGTGAAAGGGCTCTTCTCAAACAGCTTTTATTTATTTTATTTTATTTTTAATATTTTATTGATTTTTTAGAGAGAGGAAGGGAGAGGGATAGAGTTAGAAACATCAATCAGCTGCCTCCTGCACACTCCCTACTGGAGATGTGCCCGCAACCAAGGTATATGCCCTTGACCAGAATCGAACCTGGGACCCTTCAGTCCGCAGGCTGACACTCTATCCACTGAGCCAAACCGGTTAGGGCTCAAACAGCTTTTATTTAGAAGGTGAAGTTACCGAATGAGAATGAGAGGAGTGGTAGATTTAACTTATAGGGGAGAATAAGGGATCACGTGATAAGGGAACAGGGAAATGAAGACTTTTAGGGAGCAGTGAGAGCTGGGCCAAGACAGGAGGCATGTATTTAGAATCAGACCCCTCATAGCACCAGTCCCTCCCCCCGTCACCCCCATCTTTCTCTTTGCTCAGTGGGGCTGATCCAGCGGAGCTTCTTCATGCTCATTAGTGGTTCCAGGACCTCTGCTGGGAGGCTGTCATCAGATATGATCTGTCTCTCCTTCCTGGGACAGCAGGGTTTCTCTGGCCTTCTCAGAACCTGGCAAGATGAAAGGGGGATCTCACCCCTGGAAATCAACCCTGTGGCTCATGTGAAGCCAAGAGAACTCACCCTGACTGGCAGAATCAAATAAATTCAGCCCTTGAAGTAAGTCACTCAGAAAGACAAATGCCAAATGATTTCAGTCATGTGGAATCTAGAAAATGAAATTAACAAGCAGAACAGAAACAGACTCATACATTTTGACAGTTGCCAGAGGGGACGGGTTTCAGGGGATGGGTGAAAAAGGTGAAGGGATTAAGTTTAAATTTAAAAAATAATAAATAAATAGTATAAATTGGTAGCTACAGAATAGTCAGAGATTGAAAGTATAGCACAGGGTCCTGGTTGGTGTGGCTCAGTTGGAGTGTCATCCCGTACACTGAAGGTGGTGGGTTCGATCCCCGGTCTGGGCGTGTGTGGGAGGCAACCAATTGATGTTTCTTTCTCTCTCTCCTTTCCTTTCTCTAAATATTAATTTTAAAAAAATCTTTGAAGTACAGCATAGGGAATATAGCCAATAATCCTATATAATAAAAGGGTAATAGGCAAATCAAATGGCAGAACAACTGGTTGGTATGAAGCGCACTGACCACCAAGGGGCAGACGCTCAACACAGGAACTGCCCCCTGGTGGTGGTGTGCTCCCACCGTGGGGGAGCGACGCTCAGCCAGAAGCTGGCCTGACAGCTGCCGAGTGCAGCTGCAGTGGCAGGATGTCCGACTGCTGGCTTAGGCCCTCCCCTCACAACCCACTCCCTAAGCCCGTGGTTGGCAAACTGCGGCTTGCAAGCCACATGCGGCTCTTAAGCCCCTTGAGTGTGGCTCTTCCACAAAATACCACGGCCTGGGCGAGTCTATTTTGTTTTTTGTTTTTTTTGTTTTTTTAAATATACTTTATTGATATTTTACAGAGAGGAAGGGAGAGGGATAGAGAGCTAGAAACATCGATGAGAGAGAAACATTGATCAGCTGCCTCCTGCACACTCCCTACTGGGTATGTGCCCGCAACCAAGGTACATGCCCTTGACCGGAATCGAACCTGGGACCCTTCAGTCCGCAGGCCGATGCTCTATCCACTGAGCCAAACCGGTTAGGGCATGGGCGAGTCTATTTTGAAGAAGTGGCGTTAGAAGAAGTTTAAGTGTTAAAAATTTGGCTCTCAAAAGAAATTTCAATCGTTGTACTGTTGATATTTGGCTCTGTTGACTAATGAGTTTGCCGACCACTGCCCTAAGCTATCAGTCGGACATCCCCCAAGGGCTCCCGGACCATGAAAAAGGGCGCAGGTCCCCTCTCCCATTGCACAAATGTCATGCACAGGGCCTTTAGTATTATAATAAATATGTATGGTTTCAGATAGATATTAGATTAGGGTGATTGTGAGTTAGTTATAGAAATGTCTAATCACTGGGTTGCACACCTGAAACATAATGTTGTAATCAACTATAATTGAAAAATAAAAAATTGATTTTAGAGAGAAAGAGAAAAACATAGACCTGTTGCTTTACCCATCCATGCATTCACTGGCTGACTCCTGCATGTGCCCGACCCCAGACCAAACCTGCAACCCTGGTGCATCAGAAAGACACTCCAACCAACTGAGCTAACAGGCCAGGGCTAAAAAATTATTTTTTTATGAAGCAGTTTTGAGTTTACTGGTGTTTTTAAATTAAATTTTTAGAAAGGGACAAATGCAGGGATAGAAACATTGATGTGAGAGACACAAATCGATTGGTTGCTTCATGTATATGCCCTTATCGGGAATCAAATTGGCAACCTTCCAGTGCAGACAACGCTCCAAACAGTTAAGCCATACTGGCCAGAGGTAAAAAAAAATTTTTTTTAAAAATATTATAGACTTTTGTAAAAAAAACAACTGTCTTGAGCTTAGATGACTGGCAGATGTTTAGGATTTACTGTTATGTGGGGGAATGGGCGAGAAGGCAATAGAATTCAAAATGGTCCATACATAATACAGTCAAACCTCAGCCGAAACCGGTTTGGCTCAGTGGATAGAGCGTTGGCCTGCAGACTGAAGGGTCCCAGGTTCGATTCCGGTCAAGGGCACGTACCTTGGTTGCAGGCACATCCCCAGTAGGAGGTGTGCAGGAGGCAGCTGATCGATGTTTCTAACTCTCTATCCCTCTCCCTTCCTCTCTGTAAAAAATCAATAAAATATGTTTAAAAAACAAAACAAAACAAAAAAAAACCTCAGTTCCCGAACATCTCTCATCTTAAATACAAACATCTCTCATCTTAAACAATACAGTTCTTGACCAAGTTGTTCACAGAAAAAAATGTCTCAATTATAGACCAAACTTCAGTTTTTGACCTGACAACCCTTTCCTGCTGATACCTCAGAATGACAAAAAGCATCTGTTAGGCAACAAAGGAGAGAATGTTTTTGTTTAGCACAATTTCAAAACATAGAGACTATCAAGAGTGCTAATGTTGCTAAAGGGTGTGAAAGTGATCACAAAACAACAATCACAGGTAATGGAATAGGTAGAAAAACTGTTGTTGATTGGATAAAGGAAAAGCAGTTGGCTGGTGATAGCATTCCTAAGGCAGTGATATATGAAAAATTCACTTAAGGCTAGTAGGGGTTGGTTCCATAAATTTAAGAGAAGTATTTATTTATAGACTGAACAGTGCACTATACGTGTACTGTATATAAGAAAGGTTTGGCTCAGTGGATAGAGCGTAGGCCTGTAGACTGAGGGTCTGGTTCGATTCCTGTCAATGGCACGTACCTCAGTTGCAGGCTCCATCCCTGGCCCTTGTTGGGGGCTTGTGTGGGAGGCAACCAATCAATGTGTCTCTCTCACATTGATGTTTCTCTCTCTCTCCCCGTCTTCCACTCTCTCTAAAAATCAATGGGAAAAAATGTCCTCAGGTGAGGAATAACAAAACACCCAGGGAGTCATTTGGAAATCTGGAACGATTAATTCAATTTACATTATTCCTAGTGGGGGGAAAATGATTTGGTTTTAGAACAAATCGCTTCTCGAACGCCTTCCGGAAAGAATTAAGTTCAAGAAACGAGGTTCCACTGTATACTCAACCATATAAAATAACGCATAGAAAACTAAAAGAAAACATGCCTAAATATTTATAGGGCTTACCTCTGGTTGTTGAAATTGTAGGGTTTTCCCTTTATTCCCTTATATTCTCCAAATGTAAATAATATACATACATACATATATATGTACATATATATGACTGCTATAATTAAACTGTTTAAGTAGTTTCTGCAGCAATGAGCAGTCAAGTCCCAATTGCAGTTATGGGCCTTCTCCCTGGAAAAATGCTCATAAGCTCTTACATACACCAACATCCATTCTGCATCCCTTCAGGGTGGCCCCAATGCAAGGGCGTGTCCATCTTTGCCTGTAGGAGGCAGAATGACTCCTGGGCCAGCCATGACTGTAAGCTGACCAATAATATTGAAATTTTAGCAGAAATGCACAAATCCAAAATGGAAGCATCAATTAAGAAGCCCATTGGCTATACCACACCAGCTTGATCCGTGGAAGGGGGGTACTCTGGCCTGAGCCCCACGATTGCAGCTGCAGGTCTGTGGTCCTTGGGGATAGGAATGCTCTAGGCATCTGAACATTCATTCTATCCAGCTGACTCTCTGGTTTACATCCTTGGCTCATGAGTGCCTTTAGGAAAATATGTGGCTACTTTTAGGGCAGAGGTTTATATACTTGTATAATTCTAGGGACCAGAAAGGCAAAGCATAGGAGAAATAAACTGCCAGGGTATAATCAAACTTTATTTTATGTTATAAGGTACAAACAAATGATGCCAGAGATTGTGCTTTAAGTTGACATTAGATAAATGTAATTTGGAAATAGAAATAACTATTCAGTTTTTTAATTTGTTACTCCTTAGGTTTGAAATCTAAATTTCACTGATGCCCATCAGTCAATGTCAGGTTGGGGACCTCTCGTAGCAATATGCAGAAGCAAATTCATCTTTGAATCTTTTAACTGGGAACAATAGTTTTATTTTGTGTCATATCAGAAAATAGTTGCTCACAAATATATGTACTTCCAAACATGGACAGAATCTTTGCACAATGGTTTTTATATTTAGGGTAACTATTCCCAAGATATTTGAAGAATTCTGGGATTCCAACATCATCATATTTAGTTTTCAATATAGTGTTGTGCTGCAATTCAATAACCTCCATTTGTAGCTCTTCATTCACATTATTAATATTAATTGAGAAAGGTGAGCTGAACAGCATAAGTTCGTTTTCATAAAGTTTGAAATCAGAGAACCTTTTTTGAAATTCAGTCTTCAACTCTTTAATTTTGGGAATGTAGTTCAGTCCATCACTTTCATTTTCAGAAACTAGTCTCAGCGTCGGGAAGTGGGCCAGATTGTTTCTTGCCAAATGAGTTTCCCAAAGACATAATTTTGCTAGGAAAGAGCGAACTGCATGGTACATTTGTGTAACCATCTGCGAATGCCCTTGCAGAGCAACATCCAACATGTTTACATAAGTCATAATGTCAACCAAAAAGGCTAGGTCTTTGACCCAATCTTTGCTACGAAGCTGAGGCACAGATTTTCCTTTAGAAGACATGAAAAAGTCAATTTCTTCCAACAGTTCAAAAAACTGCCTTAGCACCATACCACGGCTCAGCCACTTCAGTTCCATGTAGGACAGGTTTCCATACTGTGTGTCTAACTCACTGAACAAAGCACTGAACTTCCTGTGGGTCGAGCCATGGGAATGCAGCCAAGTTATGGTGTAAATTACTATGTCCATGACATGATCCATTTGTAACTTTTTAGCACAAAGGGATTCTTGGAGAAAGAGGCCATGCACAGATTTAAGTTCTGTGTCTTTGCAAAGCCCTGACACTTTAGACTTAAGTTTTGTAACAAGTTGCTTCACACCAACTGTTGCAGAATTACCATCTGTGCTAACACTTACTAATTTTGACCAGTCTACATCAAATTTTCTAAGACTTTTCTCAACACATAAAAATAAGTCATTTCCTGATGTTGTGCCCATCAGGGGTACCATGTCCAAAAGTTCCTCAGTCACATCAAAAGTTTCATCAACACCGCGAATAAATACAGCTAACTGGGGGGTGTTATTTATATAAGTGCTTTCATGAGCTGCAATAGAGAAAGCCACAAATGATTTAGCTTTTTCTTGCAAGGTGTCCTGTAAGCTCTCAGTCACATTGGCAACATGCTGCTCAGCAATATTACCAGTGAGATTTATGTTGGCAAACACTTGTCTCTGTTCAGGGCACAAAATTTCTGCAGCACTCAGTAGACATTCCTTTATAAACGCACCATCTGTAAGGGGTTTTGATGCTCGAGCAATTTTCTCACGTAACACGTAACTACATTTCATAGCAGCATCAGTTATTTTATTCACATTCAAAAGCAAATCATGTTCAAGTTTCAACCTTTTTTTCAGTTCATTGAGTTTTTTATCACGCATCTTTTCTGTATATCCAACAAGATTTCTACTGTGGTTTGTTTCATAATGGCATCTTAGGTTATATTCTTTTGACACAGACAGACTCTCTTTGCATATTAAACACATAGGAACATTCTTTACCTCCACAAAGAAATAAGCTCTCTCCCATTTTTCTTGAAATGTGTGACTTTCTTGTTCTATCTTTTGTTTTCCTATTTTTTGAAAGAGACAAATGCATAAGAAATGTTAAAATGTCATCTTTACTAATAGGGAAAAAAGTACTACTTTGGAAGAAAAAGTATTAACTATTTTTTCAAAGTGTAAGTGTGCTATTCACTTGTTCAGAGTTAGGGAGAACTTAGAGAACGGTGGGGGCTGCACAAACAGCAAATGCCACAGGTAAGAGAAAACGGCTGCTTCTCTCCAGGTGGCTGCAGACAGGTAGGACTTCGGGCAGGTAGGGCTGCAGCCACAGGATGGCCAGACTTCCTGATGTAGCAAAAGAAGCTGGGAATCCCAATTTTTATGTGAAATGTCTTGACTTTTAAAAACATTTATAACAAATTGTATTGCTCTTTCCTATAAATGCTGTGTAAGCCACCATGCTTACCCATCAGATTAGGGACACTGGCTTGGGGTCTCTGATTTAAACCTGATAACTCTTCTTAAAAAGAATTAAATGTCTGAAGAGAACTAAATATCAAATTCTGAAATCACAAATTTGAGAGGTTGTTCAAACAGAAGCCTAAGGGTACCCAAAAAGGGGAACCAAACTGATGTATCTCAAAGTCCCATTTCTTTTTAATATGTTTTTATTGAATGTTTAAAAAGGAATGGAGAGGGAGGGAGAGAGAGAAACACAGATCAGCTGCCTCCTACATGCCTGCAACTGGAGATCGAGCCATAAACCCAGGCATTTGCCCTGACTGGGAATCGAACTGGGGACCTCTTGGTGCATCAGATGATGCTCAACCAAGAACCACACCGGCCAGGCCTCAAAGTGCCATTTCTTTTACAGACATCAAGGTTGCAGTTAACTGGGACAATGCTCATTAGCTTGATAGAATTATGAGGATGACTTACATATTTTTGATACAGGGAGAAAATTGATTTAAAAGTGCCAAGTGCCCATAACCTAATGCCAACCCCTCCCTGGGAACCCCGGTGACATCCCTCATAAGTCTCCATCTACAGAGCTTTAGCATGCTTACCTCTCCAACTTCTGTTCTTCCTGGCCCTATCTTCTTGGCCTGGATTTTTCTCTCCAACATGCTCCAGAACTATGGCAAGCCCTCCAATTTCTGTTCCTTGCTTCTCTTCCAAGGTTCTCTCTGCATCAGCTTGTGACCTGAAGTCAATACAGGCAATCCTGCAGTTGTGGGGATGGGGCGGGTAGAGAGAACTGTCAACATTTAGTATTTGTATTTATGTCTTTTTAATTGGTAATACACACACAAGATTCAAAATGCAAAAAGGTAGATACCGTGAAGTCTTCCTGCCACTCAATTTCTATCCTTAGGGATAAGCTGTACAAATAAAAGGAAATATATACATACTCTATTTTTTTATTATATATATATTTTATTGATTTCAGAGAGGAAGGGAGAGGGAGAGACAGAAATATCAATGATGAGAATCACTGATTGGTTGCCTTCTGCACGCCCCCTACTGGGAATCAAACCTTGACCTCCTGGTTTGTAAGTCGACACTCAACCACTGAGCCACACCAGCAGGGCCACATATTCTATATAATTCACCCACTTAAAGTATACAATGGTTTCTAGCATATTTACAGAATTATACAGTCATCACCATAATCTAATTTTAGAACATTTTCATCATCCCCAAAAGTATCCCTCAGCAGTCATTCTTAGTTCCCCCCACTCACTCCCATCCCCCAGCCACAGGCAACCACTACAATATTTTCCATAGATTTGCCTATTTTGGATATTTCATATAAATAGGATTATACAAACATGCAATCTTTTGTGTCTGGCTTCTTTCACTTAGCCTAATGTTTTTGAGTTTCATCCATGTTGTCATAGCATGTGTCAGTACTTCATCCCTTTTTATGACTGAATAATATCCCACTGTATGATAGTACCACGTTTTATTTATCTGTTCATCAGCTGTTGTACATTCTGGGTTGTTTACACTTTTTAGTTAGTATGAATAAATCTGATATGAACATTCATAGAAATGTGTAGTTACATGTTTTTCTTTTGGGTAGATACCTAATAGTAGATTGCCAAACCATATGGCAACTCTATGTTTAACATTTTGAGAAACTGCAAAACTGTTTTCCAAAACAACTGCTCTATTTTGCATTCCCACTAGCAATGTATGAGGACTCCAATTTCTCCATATCCTTGCCCGAACTTGTTACTGTCTGCCTTTTTTATTATAGGCATTCCAGGGGGTGTGAAGTGGTATCACATCATGGTTTTGATTTGCATTTCCTTAATGACTAATGTTGAGCATCTTTTCATGTGCTTATTGGCCATTAGTGTATCTTATTTGAAGAAATGTCCATTTAAATCTTTTTTTTTTAATATATTTTATTGATTTTTTACAGAAAGGAAGGAAGAGGAACAGATAGTCAGAAACATCGATGAGAGAGAAACATCGATCAGCTACCTCTTGCACACCTCCCACTGGGGATGTGCCCGCAACCAAGTCACATGCCCCTGACTGGAATCGAACCTGGGACCCTTCAGTCCACAGGCTGACGCTCTATCCACTGAGCCAAACCGGTTTTGGCCATTTAAATCTTTTTTAATTGGTTTTTTTAAAAATTGATTTTACAGAGAGGGAGAGGGATAGTTAGAAACTTCAATGAGAAACATCAATCAGCTGCCTCCTGCACACCCTCTATTGGGGATCAAGCCTGCAACCAAGGTACATGCCCTTGACCAGAATAGAACCCGGGACCCTTCAGTCCACAGGCTGATGTCTATCCACTGAGCCAAACTGGCTAGCGCCATGGTCGGCAAATTGCGGCTTTTTGGCCCCTTGAGTGTGGCTCTTCCACAAAATACCACGGCCTGGGCGAGTCTATTTTGAAGAAGTGGCATTAGAAGAAGTTTAAGTTTAAAAAATTTGGCTCTCAAAAGAAATTTCAATCGTTGTACTGTTGATATTTGGCTCTGTTGACTAATGAGTTTGCCGACCACTAGGCTAGGGCAATTGGGTTGTCTTTTAATTTCTGAGTTGTACGAGTTCTTTCTATGTTCTGAATACAAATTTCTTATCAGATACATGATTTGCAATATTTTCTCCCAGTGTGTGGTTTCTTTTTTGACTTTTTGGATAGTATCCTTTGAAGTACAATGTTTTTAATTTTGATAAAGCCTAACATCTCAATCTTTTGTTTTATTGTTTGTGCAATAATATCTTAACCTCGTATCACAAAGATTTACTCTTGTGTGTTTTTTCCAAGTTTTAACTCTTACCTACCTAGATATTAGATCCATTTTGAATTACTTTTGTTTATGATGTGTCCCCCATTATGCTTTTT